>NC_046665.1:34176632-34177841 GCF_010883055.1 Belonocnema kinseyi | reverse complement strand
CGTTTATTGTAAGGAAATATGTTAAATTAATTCAATTTTAAAAATGTATGTGTATTTATTGATTCCTTCAACTGAATTAATTGTAATTTAGGAAATCAGCTTATAAAACCGAAGATTTAGTATAAGTTATCATTCCATCTAATCTTTTCAGAACCTATTTACCTACTCTAAATCATTATCATATCCTTCTCAACCCCCTATATTATTTTCTGATTCTTCTACATGTATTTTAAGAGCTTATTTAACTTGATTTAGTATAGTTCAAGATTCAACAGGAGAAAAAGCGTGGTTACAACTATAAGAAAAGCAGCAAATCTGATTGTGGTGTTCTTTATGATATATCTCTGTAAACCAAAGATCTCTTATTAATTAAACTAAATTTTCATTTACGAAGTTGACATAGTTGAGACAAAAGTATGTTGACGATTCTATTAATAAGAAATCCTTATCTATTTTTAACTGGATTCATCAAGCTCATCGCAGAGTGCAGTACAAAGAATGGAGATACACTTATTACGCACAAACAAGGTGTTAACTACAGTTTCATTAAGTTTTTTTGTTGTTGTTATTTTACAGATGTTGCGCCTCTTTTATTTGCACGTAGAAATGTCACACAACTACTTGTCTTAACTACATCATTACTGAATTTTCTCAGCATACTCAGTATACTTTAATATCATTGATACTACACTAGCAGCATTGTTACATTAAATATTGATTTAAGACTTAAATGTAGTTGATACATGAGGATGGTGATTTATCCAACTCAGCGCAGAATGCAGCATCGAGAGTGGAGATACACCTAGTAGTTAGAAACAGGGCATTACTACCTACACTTCCTTTAGTTTTTGGTGTTGTTTAGAAGACAATGTGCTCCTTCATTTTTACATCTAAATCTAATATTTTCAGTAACTGCTGAACTGTAATATTATCGTATCATCCTCCTTCTCGTCATAGCCATCCTCTATTTACAACTAGAAGCAAAATCAGCGTATTTGACTGTGGCGCACTCTATGATAATCTTTGTTAACCCAGGATCTCGTTTTAGTTAAAGAAAGTTGCATTTGATAATTTGAAATATTTGAATCAACTATATATATATATATATTCGGTTTTGATTCCCCTAGAATCAAACCGAAGGGCCTATGACAAAGCCACCGAACGCGTCCTCGGGTTGCGGATAGAGGGTCCCTGTACCAAGGGTTTCTG
>NC_046665.1:34174418-34176532 GCF_010883055.1 Belonocnema kinseyi | reverse complement strand
GAATTTTAAAACTTATTGCTTACTTTGTACAGTGTTGGTTTCGTTCCATCAATGTTAAAAAAAATTAATGACAAGGAATCTTGAATAAATAATTTCGTGTACATTATTTATGTTTCCAGCTAGTTGATCTAGTAAAAGAAAGCGCAACCGATCCACAAACTTTTTGGGATCTTCCCAGTCATCTAAAATTTTAGATTTTGCTTTTATTTTATATTCTAAGGAAAGGTCACTTTCAGCATCATCTTCCTCCTCATCATAGTCATTATCATGTTCATGAATATCCTCATCAGCAGCATCATTTTTTATTACGTATGAAGAACCGTGATATTGGCCGAAATTCTTCTTCTGGCTCCACTTTTTGCTTCTTCACAAGTGTTTCCCCTTCATCTTTAGACTTATGAGTAATGCATGATAGATTCCTCAGTGGAGAGAATTGTGGTTTCCATGATTTCTGAATAGCTTGTTTCTGGTCCAATTTGAACATCTTATGCTTTCGAGGAATTGCTTTCCTCTCCTTATCAGTTAGACTGTCAGATTCTTGCATTGGTCTTAAACTTCGAGTTACCTTGAACTATACTAAATCAAGTTAATTAAGCTCTTAAAATACATGTAAAAGAATCAGAAAATAATATAGGGGGTTGAGAAGGATATGATAATGATTTAGAGTAGGTAAATAGGTTCTGGAAATATTAGATGGAATGATAACTTATACTAAATCTTCGGTTTTATAAGTGCAACTGTTTTTCAACTGTTTGGAAGAGGAGTTGGAAAAGGAGGAGGTTTGGAAGAGGGTTTGGAAAGGGAGGAGTTGAAGAAAGAGAAGTTGAAAAATGAAGATGGACATGATGAGGAGGAGTATGAACAGGACGAGGACGAGGACGAGGGGCGAAGGAGGAGGAGAAGGAGGAGTATATATAAACTCAGATTCCATGAACAGCCATTTTTACTGTGTCAGTGGCAAGATGACTAGCACTTGTTCAAATTGTTCCAGAACTTACTCAAGACTTGATAATTTAAAAAAAGACACGAGAAATACTCTTGCTCAGCCAAGAATCATAAGCAGGGTGAAAGAGATTTTCATCATATTTCAAAGGTACCTCGAAGTTTAAGACCAATGCAAGAATCTGACAGTCTGACTGATAAAAAGAGGAAAGCAATTCCTCGAAAGCATAAGATGTTCAAACTGGACCAGAAACAAGCTATTCAGAAAGCATGGAAACCATAATTCTCTCCACTGAGGAATCTATCATGCATTACTCATAATGTTGCGCTTCTTTTATTTGCACGTAGAAATGTCACACAACTACTTGCCTTAACTACATTATTACTGAATTTTCTTCTCCACCTCCTCCTCCCCCCACCTCTATTCTTTCTCATTCTTCCACCTAAATTTTCGATAAATTACCTAACTTGATTTAGGAAAAATCAAGATTTAACATATGAAGCGTGGTTACAATTATATGAAAAGCAGCGTACCTGGTGGTGGTGCACTGCATCATAATCTTCATTAACCAAAGACCTCTTCTTAATCAAACTAAGTTTTCTTTACTAAGTTGACATAGTTGAATCAAAAGTATGTTCATGATTTTGGTAATCAGAAATAATTAGCTGCTTAACTGGATTTCTTTAATAAAAAATTATATGTCAGTTCTAAAAAAAATAATTATTTGCAACTGTTATATAACAGCATACTTTAATATCGTTGATACTACACGAGTAGCATTATTAAATTAAATATTGATTTAAGACTTAAATGTAGTTGATATATGAGGATGGTGATTTATCCAGCTCAGCGCAGAATGTAGCTTCGAGAGTGGAGATACACCTAGTAGTTAGAAACGAGGCATTACTACCTACAGTTCCTTTAGTTTTTGGTGTTGTTTGGAAGACATTTTGCTCCTTTATTTTTACATCTAAATCTAATATTTTCATTAACTGCTGATCCGTAATATTATCGCATCATCTTCCTTCTCCTCATAGCCATCCTCTATTTACAACTAGAAGCAAGATCTGCGTATTTGACTGTGGCGCACTCTATGATAATCTTTGTTAACCCAGGATCTCGTTTTAGTGAAAGAAAGTTGCATTTGCTAATTTGAAATAGTTGAATCAAC
>NC_046665.1:34170770-34174318 GCF_010883055.1 Belonocnema kinseyi | reverse complement strand
CGCTTTCTTTTCTAACTTTCTTATTTCTTATTCCATTTTCTCCTAGTTTTTTGCTAACTTTGTAATTTTTCTATTCTATCTAGTTTGTTCCTACTAGTGAATCTATTTTCCCGCTATTTTTCCGAAATTCATTTCCGTTTTTTCCAACCGTATTCTTGCAAATTTTTTGTTTTATACGAATGTTTTTTAAACCCCTCACTTATCCAATCCTGATACAAGGAGTACAGATAAGGGGTTTTTTCTCAGGGTAGTTTTGTTTTTTGTTAAAGGTGGCAGAGCTTGCGAACACGCGAAGTATACCAACTATTTAACGGACATATATAACAGTCTACCCGCACTTTTTCAGACTAATTACATCTCTACCCGCACTTTTTCTAAAAATCAATAAAACACTTCAAATAAAATATCACTCTACTAAAAATTCATGTTCAAAATATTTCGACTCAAAAATTCAAATTTTCTTCAGTTCATGGCACACATGCACAATTCAAACATTTATTTTTCCTCGTTTTATGACCTCTGTTCTCAACTTCCGTTTTCGGGATTTTTAGAGGGAATGTGGGTAATTTTAGGAGGGCGCCAAATTTGTGGGGGATTTCACAAATTAAAGGAAAGGAAGGGGATTTGGAACGTCGAGAAGCGGGTGTAGTCAATGAGGATGAGGCGATTAGATATAAAATAAAAGGATTTATTAACCAACTTACAGGAGTTGATAATATCCGGGCAGTGAAGCCAAGATATCCGACAGTTGACGGCGGTGGGGGTCGGCGATGATGCTGGTGAGTGATCCTTTTGGGGGGTGGCGTTCGGGTGGGTTGGTGCTGGTATCGGAGGCAGACTGACCAGGCGTGACGGGAGACTAAGACTCAACGTAGACTGACTGTCCGGGGATGGGGTTGGTCGTAATAAGGACCATTTGACATTTGGCTTTTTGCAAAGGACCTATCAGAGCAACTGAAAGCTCAAAGGGCTGTACAACAGTCTTCGAAGGATTTAATGCCATCTGCGAAAAACGTGCAAGGAAAGAAAGGAGTTCCACAAAATTTCAAGAGCCCGACCTCGCAAAACCAAGTCAAACCGAATTTGTACTCCAGGGGCAACAAGCAGAAGTACAATTACGGATTCCAGAGGACGATTCTTCGAGGCAAGACATTGATTCAGAAATTAGAACAAGCGACTACGAGGAAAAATACCTGAAGGTAAGTTCTCTTGCGGGTTACTTAGCCTTGTTTATGAAAATTGGGGCTAAGTTGACATCAGATGTATCTATCCTGAGTTGAGTCTCGGGTTACATGATTCCCTTCTCAATCAGGGTGGTACAGCAATCCTCTCCGACTGAATCGTCTTGGATCCGTGGTTTAATTAATGCTCCATTGGATATAAAGGAGCGATAGAAGAATGCGTTCCTCATGCTCAGCAATTACTATCTCGAATTTTCGCTGTTCCTAAGTACGATAGTTCGCATCAATTGATTTTGAACTTACATAGTTTAAAGAATTTTAATAAAACAGAACACTTCAATTAGAAGATGGTAGGACTGTAAGACAACTATTAAATCGCGACACCCTTCAGACTTTGTACAGCTCCTTACCTGCTTACTAAGTTGATGAAACCTGTGATAATCAGACTTCGATAAGAGGTTATGTTTCGGTTATTTTCCTGGCGGACCAAAGGAACCGAACGGAGCCTCTACAAAGTTCCCGTAAAGACCCCATTCGGTTCCTTTTTAAAAAACTAAAAAATCAGCAAGATCAACTTTTAAACTGTTGAAATTCGGATTCTACGTTAAAACTTGCATTAGAAACTCACGGAGTAATCGCAATACTTTTTCTTGCAGCGTTAAAAACTTTAAAAAATAAAATAGCTGTCATTTACATGGGCTGAAGCGCCTTTAACTGCATCTTCTTTTAATAGCATTTTAGTAGCAGTTAATAAACGTTCCGTCGATAAATTTAAGAATTTTCTCTAGATGCTAGCACCACGCATTGGAAACCTCAGGCAACAACAATGCGATGCAAGTGAGAGAGAATTTTATTTTTAAACGTCGCGCGCAACATACTACTTGAGCTGTTATGGATGCGCTTGAAGTTACCTTCAGCAGAAGTTAATGACATTTTTTAAATTTCTAACGCTGCAAAAAAAAGTATTGCGATTACTTCATGAGTTCCTAATAGAAAATTTAACGTAGAATTCGAGTTGCAACAGTTTAAAAGTGGACCTTGCTGTTTTTTTTGTTGAGTTTTTTACAAAGGAACCGAATGGGGACCCAATGGGGTCTTTACGAGTACTCTGTAGAGGCTCCTTTTGGTTACTTCGGTCCGTCAGGGTTACCTAGACAACATTTTGCTTTTTGGAAACTCGTTTCTTGAATAAAAGAATAATGTCCAGGTGATTTGTCAGTTACTTGAGAGTTTTGGTTTAATTATAAATGACAAGAAAAGTCAGTTGGTTCCGCCAGTAATAAGTAAATTTATAGGTTTTGTCTATAATTCTCAAATCGTGACTGCTGAACTCAAAACATGACTGTTGAACTCCGACAAGACAAGAAAGATAGAGTAAAAATGCAACTTAAGATATGTTGAACAGGTGCAGTATTAGAAAGTTCACAGCTTTCATAGGTGCCTTAGGTGCATGTTGCAGCAATGTTGCATTTCAACCTGATTTAGATATATTTTCCGACGAATCAAGATCCATTTGGGGTCGTTTCTCTAATGGCCACCGAACGCATAGTTTTCGGAGTAAACAAGACAAATTTGGTGACATAAATTATCTTGAGTTGTTTCTAGCTTTTTTCGGATAGATATCCGAAACTTAGTTGATTGGCCCAGACGAATTGAGAATGGTATAAGCAAAGGGGGATTTTGATCTTTGTTTCTTATGTTCGATCTCAGGATAATTTTGATGCTGGTTTTGAATTAAGGCGGTTAGAATTAGAAACATAATACTCCTTATCGCATTCTGCATTCCAATCAATTCGATAAAGTTTTGGTGATCCACAAATTGATTTATTTGCCCCTCGATTTAATGCGAAATATCAACTTTTTGTCCCTTGTTTTACAGACCCTGCTTCGATAGCTGTTGATGCTTTTACTCTTGATTGGAGCAAGGATTTCTTCTATGCGTTTCCTCTATTTTCAATGATTTCGCGTGTGCTTAGAAATATGAGTGATGATTCGGCTAGAGGGATAGTTGTACCACTTAGGCCAGCTCAGCCTTGGATCCTTCTTTTCTCTCCTCTTCTAATTTTTGACCCAATTTATATATTTCAATCCGAACCCTGATATTTTACTTTCTTTGACTAGGCAGACTCATCCAAATTGGGAAAAGATTACCCTAGTTGCCGGTGTCCTTTTCGAGAAGTTCTTGTAAGGAGAAGTTTTCGGGATGAAACATTTACAATCATGATGTTAGTTATTCATTTGCCTTTTACTTATCACAGATTTAATAAAACTCACTGATGACAGACACCATAATGTGCCGCAACGTTTGAAAATAATTAATTGGTGTCAATTCACCTGACTCGAAAGCCAACAAATTACATCAGCAAT
>NC_046665.1:34166845-34170670 GCF_010883055.1 Belonocnema kinseyi | reverse complement strand
TCAGTTGAAAATCCAACTGCTTTGTTTACAATTCAACTACAGTGAAACCCTTTGATAGCCCTCCCTTCTATAGCCCTTCCGAGAATTGACGCCGCGCCGCAAGTAGGTGTAACAGGATCTGCGCGGGGTGCGTGGGGTCTGCGTTTGCCACTCAGCTAAGCACTCAGACTTGAACATACAAAAGCGCAGAGGGCTATAATGAGTTAGTTCCCACCCACCTTCGCCCCAAAATCGGCGCTAGAGAAGAGTTTCAATGTATTTTGTAGAGAATTTACTTGTTGAAAAGTCATCTTTTTTATTGAAATGTCAATTTGTTTACCTGGTTTAAAAATTCGTCTGCATTAGTAAAAATTTCATGTTTCTTGGATAAAAATGCAACAATTTAGTTCAAAATTCAAAAATTTGGTTAAAAATGTATCCCGGGAAGAAGGCTTGCATTCATAGGTATTTGAAATGTCAATGCCTAGAAATGCTATTTCTGTCCTTCATTTTTTAATCCTTGAGTAGGCTGCAAAAATATTTATATTCCAATCCCTTTCAAAACCGATTGGAGCTATCAAATGTAACCTGAAATAAATTAAAAACACCATTTTCGTTTAACGCATTGGAAAACGCTTCAAAAGCATAACATTTACAAAATCTATTAGAATTGTTCATAACAATGACACTTTATCACAAAATTCTCGCTCTATTCAAATATGATCGATAAAAGAAATGTGAAATCATGATGAATAAATTGAAAAAATTAGTTTTTATTATTGTTATATATTGAATGATTTTAACCTCATTATTATTCGAAAACCAGTAAATAAGAACAGTAAAATATGTCAATTTAAAAGGGATTATAAGATTCTATTTCATGGTCAAATTTCAGAAATAGATTTTTGCCACTAGGTATAGGAAGAGAGTTAACTCAAAACGTCATTCGAAACGAGAGGACAAAAACGGTATCGAATAGGAATTATCACGTCACCACTGGATTTTTCACCGGGATCCTTTTTGATCGAAAATCAAAATTTTGTTAAAAATTCGTCTTTTTGAGTTAAAAATTCAATACTGAAACCTGATTTTAATGCGGTTTTGGATATGGCTTGCGGTGGCCTTGTTACTCTTTCCGTGACGTCCATACGCAAACAGGGGGGACTGCATGAATAATTTCTGTTGGTTTTGAACGCATGACGCAACCTGGTACAACTAACGACCTGGGAGTGCGACCCGCAAGCTGTTTGTCACGCTTCACTGAGCATAGACTCACTTTCGGTTTGCGAGGACCTACATTCCATTACGTAATTTAAGGACGGCCCTGAAGTAAATGGTAAAGTGAAGGCACTGATAACTATAAGAAAGAAAGCATCAAATAAGTAAACTTTAAAATAACTGCTGAATACATTTAACGTAACACTTAAATATCCATGAAATAATTTTCCCACTTACAATAGATTCAGTTTTTAAAAATACACTTAAATTTGATTCCTAAGTGTTACATCTCCATACTGGCTGCATTGCAGTCATTCAAATACTTTGCTGACAATTTGAACACTGTAACATGGAGAGAGCGGTTATGTAAACAATACATATTTATAATCGACACGATAAATTAGTCCGGAGAAATTCCGCCGAGCGAGCGTCCCAGCGATCTCGCGTGAGTAGATGTACGGGCTGCGTTCTGGACCACGATTCCTACCTTACCGGCATCGAGAAGCTTCAATCTGTAGTGGTTCGTGTCCGTGCTAAATTTTCTGGAAAAAGGGGTTCGTGTCCGTGCTAAGCTCTGAGATCTTTCTCGAAGGATCCTGATGACGTCACGATTACGCAATAGTCTGTAGCCAAATTCTTGTAAACAGGTTCAAGGTTATCACGTGCATGTGTCAAGGTTAAATGAGAAAGACAAGGATGATATATTGCTTCCTGACAGATAAGAAGTTTAGTAAATGCATAAAAAAATGCAGGTGTATAGGTGAAATTTTATATGGAGAGCTACGTATGGCATCCTGTTTTGAAGATTTATTTGATTTATTGCTTCCTGATAGATGATGCTTTAGCTAGAAATTCCTGCCTTTATTTGCTTAATGCGTAAAAGACGCAGGTGGACAGATGAAATTTGATATGAGGGTTATGGCATGGCATCCTGTATTGCTTATTAAGTTTGATTTGAAAGTTCCTGATAGATGATGGTTTAAGTAAAAGTTTGTGCCTGTGAAAAACATTCTTCTGCAGTCTAGAATATTCGAGAAAAATAATTAGAATTAAAAAAGTAGATCTATAAAGTTAATTGAAGGTAAGAAAGGAATAAAAAATCATTTCTGATGGTAGGTCATATACTCAGGGATGCTTGTCGCTTTATTCTAGTTTCAAGTAGCGAGCGAGGACCAGAGATAAAAGCTACACGCGTTTAAACTCGCAGACGCATTCATACATAAGCAGTCTGAGGCTGCACACATTTCATTATCCTATTTTATCGTTCTATAGAGAGATCACTTCTTTTTACAGCATGCAATCGTTCGCTTTCGTATTCATTCTTTTCCATATGCTAGGTCCGTCAACCTATGGACGAGGTATATGTAACAAGATACTGAAAACAATTTCGAGACTCGAGAGAGAGATTATAGACAGCATGAATTAAATTCGAGACGTTTCATGGACCTTTAGTAAATACCAAAAGTACACTGCCTGACGCTTATCGCTCCTTATGTCATGCAACGATATTCGAGCTGAGGTCGCATGCTTTTTTATCCACATATATATGCTTGGTTCTCAGCTCTCATTTAGAAAGGTCAGTTTTTTACCTTTTAAATATTAAAGATTTTAACTAAAAGTTTTTAAATGTAACAAATTAATATAATAAAATCTTTGAATTTTTTCAATCATCCACTAAGGCTATTATATAATACAGTCTATAGAAAATCAAGGATGATTTAATTTAGCGTTAAATTTTCTCGATAATGCTTAATCTTCTATAACTAATAACATCAAATTTCTACTGCGCAATTTTTTCGCAAAGAACTTCAAGGTTATTTTCAATGACCCACTACATTTTTGCGATGTTAAAAAATTATATTTGCACGTGTGGATTATAATGTAGAAGGTTCTAGAATATTTTGACAGAGAGGGGATATAATAATAGGTAAGGATGGTAAATGATATGCAGCATGTATAGTTTAGGGAGAAAGAGAGATGGAGAGCTATGTATTAAAAAAATGTTTTTAATCAAAAATAATTTTGTACTATTGCAGAAGGCTTTGCGATTGAGCGACTTGAAAAATACCAACAGATTCTTAAGAGGTCCGAGTACATATATTTGATCACTGTAACAGATTTTAGAATTTTATATTGATATATCTAGGATGTCAAATCAACCATTTTAGATGAAAAAATACAATTTGAAAATGCTTGCTAGAATTTATAAAATAAAATCAGCTCTATAAATATTAGGGTTTGACTAAGAAACGTTGAAATCTCTTTCACATAATAGAGTAACAATCTAAAAAAGATTCAATTTACTTACTTCAAACAATCAAATAAAGCAACATAAAAAAAAAGGATTCAGCAATATTAAAATGTAATGCAAGGCAACAGTGAATCAAACATTGGAAAAAAATGATACAGTGGTCACATGAACATCTACTTTCTGGAACTTTTAAATCCAATTTTAGTCAAATAGAAATTAAAAAATACAAAAATTAATATAGGTAATAGAAATCCAGGATGATATATTGCTTTCTAGCTAGCTAATTTAATTAAGAGACCATAGAAATCTACCTTACCGATATTCTATATATGTAGTAGTTTATGCGTTTTTTAATATTGCATTATTTTCTTTTTTGC
>NC_046665.1:34161042-34166745 GCF_010883055.1 Belonocnema kinseyi | reverse complement strand
AAATTCTGGCCCCTTTAAATGGATTTATTTAACTGCGATTTAAAACAAACTGTTGGTTATAAGAAAAACGAAGATTTTTAGTTGTTATACATCATAGTGCATTTTAATATACGTGTTCAATACTTCACTTTCAATCCTTGATTCACAGTTTCTTTTTATTCAATTTTAATACTGCTTAATTTATTTTTGTTATTTATGATGCTTTATTTTAATGTTTGAAGTAAGTAAATTTAATCTTTGTTCGCAGATCACTCTATTATGTGAAAGATGATTTCAACGTTTCTTAGTCAACTCTAATATTTATGGAGCTGATTTATTTTATTTTCAAATTGTATTTTCTTCATCTCAAATGGCTGAATTGACATCCCAGCTATATCAATATAAAATTCTAAATCTGTTACAGTGATCCACTGTCGAATTAAAACATTTTTTAATGCATGGCTCTCTCTATCTGCAACTGAATATTCAGTTACAAAAACTAATTAACGAAAAATGTTTCACTAAAAGAAATAAATTTTAAACTAATTTTAGTTTAATTTTTAACCAAATAGTTAAATTTTCAGTTTAAAAATTGAGTTTTAAGCCAGAATATAAATTTTCAAAAAACAAAAAAACAAAAAAAATGAATTTTCAACTGAGATTATGAATCTTTAACCAAAAAGATGAATTTTGAAGGAATTAGTTCAACTTTCAACCAAAAAGTTGAATTTACAATCTAAGAAGATGATCTTTCAACAAAAAATGTAATATTTGATATTACAAACAAAAAAATATTTTGTTTTAAATTAGAAACCGTTCAATTCATTCATAAAATATGAATTTTCAATGAAATATTGAAATTCTCAATTAAGAAAAATTAATTTTAAAAGAAACAATTGAATATTCAGTTAAAAAACTAATTAAAAATTTTTTTTTTACTAAAATAAATAAATTTTTAACTAAAAGTAAGATTATGAATCTTTAACCAACAAACTGAATTTTAAAGAAAGTAGTTCAACTTTCAACAGAGTTGAATTTTCAACCTAAAAGGTTGAATTTTCAATGAAATACTTAAATTCTCAACTAAAACAAATTATTTTTCAACGAAACAATTCGATTTTTAACCAAATAGTTACATTTTCAGTTAAAAACTTGAGTTTTAACTCAGAATATAAATTTTCAACAAAGATTATGAATCTTTATTAATTAATAAATAATGAAGAAACAGTTAAATTTATATGAAGTATACGAATTTTCAACAAAATACTAGAACCCTTAACTAAAAAAAAATTAATTTTCAGCTTAACAGTTTAATTTTCTGCCAAATAGTTAAGTTTTCAGTTAAAAAAAAATTAATTTTAACCAAAAAAATATTTCCACAAAGAAGTATCGTTTCAAACCAAAAAGATGTATTTTCAACTAAAATTATGAATATTTAACAAACAAAAATATATGAATTTTAAAGAAAGTAGTTCACATTTTAACCAAATATTTAATTTTAAATCAAAAACAGTTGCATTTTCAACCAAATAGTTGAATTATGAATGAAAAAATAAACGTTAAACAAAAAAAAAAATAATTTTTAACAAAGTAGTTTTATTTTAAGCAAAAGAGATGAATTTTCAGCTGAGATTATGAAACTTTAACCAAAACAATTAATTTTAAAGAAAATAGTTCACTTTTCAACCAATATGTTGAAGTTTTAATCCAAATGAATTAATTTTTAACAAATAATTTAATAATTAATATTTCAACCAAAAAATATTTAATTTTAAATCAGAAACAGTTGAATTTATCAAAAAAAAATGAAATTTTCAATAGAATATTTGAATCCTCAGCTAAAAAAAACTAATTTTCCGCCAATTAGTTGCATTTTTATTTAAAAAAACGTGATTTTCTACCAAAATAATTAAAATTTTTATTCAAAAAGTTACATTTATAAACGAAGATTGAATAGTTAAATTTACAATTAAAAAAAAATAACCTAGAAAAAAAAACGATTTATCAAAAAAATATTTGAATTTTTAAGCCGCGAAATACCAGAAATAATAATAATAATAATAATAATAATAGCTAAAAAATACCAAAATGGACGAATTCTCAACAAAATTGTAAAATTTTTAATCAAAATAATGAACTTTTAACAAAGCAGTTGAACTTTCAACAAAAATAGTTGCATTTTGAAACTTTAACCAAAACAATTAATTATAAAGAAAGTAGTTCATTTTTCAACCAATAAGTTGAAGTTTTAACCCAAAAGAATTAATTTTTAACAAATAATTAATATTTAAACCAAAAAATATTTAATTTTAAATCAGAAACAGTTGAATTTATAAAAAAAATTGAAAATTTTAATCAAATATTTGAATCCTCAACTAAAAAAGACTAATTTTCCGCTAAGCAGTTGCATTTTTATCCAAAAAAAACGTGATTTTCTAATAAAAAATACATCTTCTCAATAAATCTCATGCATTTTTCAATTAAAAAGTTAAATTTTCAGCCCAGAAGATTAATTTTCTACCAAAAAGTCAAATTTGTAATAAAATACATGCATTTTTAACCAAATAATTAAAACTTTAATTAAAAAATATACATTTATAAACAAAAGTTAAATAGTTAAATTTACAATTTAAAAAAAATTAACCTAGAAAAAAACGATTTATCAACAAAATAGTTGCATTTTTAAGACATAGAATGAATTTTTAACTGAAATTACGAATCTTTAACTAAAAAATTACTGCATTTTTGAGGTGAAAATACAAATTTTTAAAACCGAAATTATGAATTTTCAACATAAAAGTTAATTGGAAACCGAAGCAGATTAGTTTTTAATCATAAAGATGAAGTTTTAATCAAATATTTCCAGTTTTAAACAAGAAAGATGAAATTACATCAGATCCGATTCAAGATATTTTACGAAAACCTAGTTTGTAGAAATGGCGCAAGTTCTATCACAGCAATGCCGCTTATCATCATACTGTCAATTCTATATGCATTTAGACACTATCATTAGTTAATTTTAAGTCGATTAATCCTCATAAAAGTCGATTAGTCTCACACCCTATAAGCACAAAATTGCCTTCATTCAAATTTCGACTATTCGCCACAGTTTCTACATTTTTTAGCTTTTTCCATTTTCTATTGTTATTTAATCAAGTAAAAGTATTAAAAGCTTTCTCATACTCAAGAATCATAATTTATTTTAAGCTATCCTTTTTCCATTCTGGACTATTCATCAAATCCAAAGTTATTTGGATTTTTGTAATCACTTGTAATAATTATTAATTGTAAGCTTCTGACATTTTGAAAATATTTTATAGATGTATATTTTTCCACTCAAATTAAAAATCGAATTTTTCATTTCAAAGATGAAAGCGTCTGTCGAAAATGGAATAATGTTCAACAAAATATTTCAATTTTTAAACGAAAGAGATTAATTCTGATTGCGTAATTTAATAGTAAAAATTTTCAAATTAAAAATCGAGTTTTTAATTTAACCGATGAAAGTTTCTGTCGAAATTGGAATAATGTTCAACAAAACAGTTGAATTTTTGAACGAAAGAGATTAATCCTGATCGCGGAATTTGATAGAAAAAATTTCAGATTAAAATGCGAACTTTTAGTCTAAAAGATCGAACTAGCTGTTCGAAATAGACGAGTGTTCATCAATATAGTTGATTTTGCTACCCAAAAAAGATGACTTTTTAGGAACATTTAGATAAAATCATCAACAAAATAAAAAATTTAATCTGGAAAATTCCGGGTTTTCCTCTAAACTCTAGGGTACTTCTTGATGTTCAAAAATCTGGGCTATAGTTCCCGGTTTTCCTCAGTCATTGACCAACCGACTTGAAGTTGTACATTTGTTTAATTTTTTGTGACTTACAATATGTGGTTGACTTTTTTTTTAAGTCAAATATTTAGGGGTTGATGTTGATAATCCAACGATTTTTCGATCGCACCTGGTGTGATAATTCTGAAAAAAAGAACCTGAAAACAATGATGAGGAGAGTGGAGCTGAAAGGTAAACATAGAAACATAACTTACAATTTCTTGAGGTATTTGCAGATTTGCTTACTCTGGCATTAAATTAAACCAGCTATGGATAATAATTAAAGCACAAATATACAAAATGTACAAACGGATTTTAAGGTGGAACAATGGACAGTTAAAAACACACAAAATTGACCCATTTATCTGTCAGATTGTATCTGTCAAAAATTTCTTGCTTCGGGATCGAACAGTAAAATACCAACAATCTCAATTCTAAATCTGCCTGAGTTAAACTTTAAAGCCGATATCAGGTTGTGTGCGTGCGATATACCTACGATGGCCACGCGACGCACACATGTTAAGGGTTGAGGGCCACTTTCATTTACCTCATGTCGGTCATTGTCGGTGGTGCAGTTTCTTTGCACACCGACCGAGTCCTGGAATCACTCGTGGATTTGAAAACGATATATATATATATATATATCATTCAAATGATGATCACGGGTATACGGGCGAGTAGGGGGCGCCATGTTTTTATCAACTGATATTTCTAATGCATTGTGACGCTCTATTTCTCTCTGATATCATCATCGATTTCTATAAACTATATTAATATTTGTATTTCTGAATTTCTATTTGACTAAATTTGGATTTAAAAGTTCCAGAGAGTAGATGTTCACGTGACCACTGTATCATTTTTTCCAATGTTTGATTCACGGTTGCCCTGCATTACATTTTAATACTGCTGAATGATTTTTGTTATTTATGTTGCTCAATTGCAAGTACGTAAATTCTAATAAGAACTTTCATATTATACGTTCTTCATCTCGAAATAGTTTGATTCAATACTACGTGGCTATCTGGTATTAATTATATATCTGCCACAGTAACCCACTGTTCGTAAAAGGATCTCTTAAGAATCTGTTGGCATTGTTCGTGCACAATTTTTTTATATGATGTAATTCATTTTGATGAGGCATGCTATGATATTTGTAACTGGTTTCGAGTCGCTCAATCGCAAAACCTTCTGCAGTCTTGAAAATTTTAGAAAATTATTTTCGATTTAAAACACTTTTTAATACATAACCCTCTCTCTTTATCTATTAATATATATCTCTCTTTGTTTAATCGTTCTAAAAGGTTCTTAATTATATTCGATATATGTAAATACTTTTAAAATATAACGTTTTTGCAGCCTAAAAAGTTTAATGTGCAATTGAGAAATATCCTTGAAGTTGTTTACAAATAAAATTGCGCATTATAATTTCATGATGTCATTGAGAATATTCTGGAAATATAGCACGAACCAGCCACTACAGCTGTAGAATATCGGTAAGGTAGGTTTCTATGGTTTGGTTTTTATGATCTCTGAACTAAATTATTCAACTAGAAAGCAATATATTATCCTCTATTTCTATATACTATATTATTATTTTTGCATTTTTTAATTTTTTTTATATCACTAAATTTTTTATTTAAGAGTTCCAGAAAGTAGTTGTTCAAGTAATCATTGTATGATTTTTTTCCTATGCTTGATTCACATTTTTCTTACACTTAATTTTAATATGGCTGAATTTATTCTTATTATTCTTCATACTTTATTGCAAATACGTAAATTCTAACAAGAGGTTTCAAATTATACGTTCTTCATCTCTAAATAGTTGATTCAATACTACGAGACTACCTGGTATTAAGTCTAAATCTGTTACAGTAACCCACTATTTTTAAAAG
>NC_046665.1:34159639-34160942 GCF_010883055.1 Belonocnema kinseyi | reverse complement strand
TATGATTTTTTTGTCCTTTTTCATCTTTTTTATTTTCAGATTTATTTTTATTTTCTTCCGCGTGATATAAAAGCGCTGGTATTTGCGGAGTGTTTTCAAATTATCGTGTCTGTGTGTCTCTTAACAGCTGATTAATTGTATTTAATAATACTTGGCCAGCTGTGTTTTGATTTCTGAAATTACTGTTATTATGCAGGAATCTCTGATTTCCTGGGTATCTTTGATTACTTCTTAAATTTGTATTATTATTTTGAAACCTTTGATTAAAAAATGTCGAATTTCCATTTGGAAAATTTGATTTGTATTATTGCATCCTGTATTGGTTTAGATACCTCGGTCTAAGTTGTCTTTGTTGGTTTTGATCATAATTTTGTTTTTGATCTTTATTTTCCTTTTCGTTTTTTATATTATTTTGACTTTGATTATTTTCTGGTTCGTCTTCATTTTGATCATTTTTAACATTATTTTTGTCTAAAATACTTAATTGCTGACCTCTAATTTTAGATTTTGCCAATTCTGTTTCCCATTCTCGCCCTAAGATTTTTAATTCTGAAAAATTTGAAAAAGCATTTCTGAAAATGTACACTTTATACTCAATTCTCAAATTTTCGTAAGTTTTTCTTAATTGCCATTCTAGGCTAGGACGTGGCATTAATTTTTCGAATAACTGTTTAATTTCTGTAAAAAAAGCATGAATGTCTTGGTCTTCTTTCTGGTTGCAAAATTGTATTTTATTTTTAATTATTTCAGTATATCTTTCGTTTAAATACGTTTCTTTAAAATCTTCAATGAATTCCTCTAACTGTTGCCAATTATTTTTATTTACCTGAAAGCAACTTAATGCTTCTTCTTCGAAAACAGCATCTAAATTTTCCAAAATGTCTTTTTCGTTAATTTTATATCCTCTTTTAAATCTCATTAAATTATTTAGGAAATAAGTTGGGCTATTCTCTGTGTTGTTTTTAAATTTAATGGGCCAATTTGACATTATTTGGAAAGGGGTTTGTATCATTCCGAATGGAAACAGAGTTGCTGGAATTTCATTCATATTATTTTCATTCATTTCTTCTCCTTCTCCATCGGTCTCTCTTTCCCTAACCATTCGACCTTGCGTTTCTCTTTCGTAATGTGGCAAATGCGATTTTCTTATAATTTATTGCTTTTGCATCGGTCTCGATAATGAGTATTCGTCCCCTTGACAGCTACCCCTGTTTACTATTATGCTTTTTCTTGCACCTGCTAACGAGTGCCTTTGCTCATTTAAATCTAATTCTGTTTCTTCGAAATGAACCGTATTTTGTAC
>NC_046665.1:34156734-34159539 GCF_010883055.1 Belonocnema kinseyi | reverse complement strand
GAGAGACAGATTTGCTACAGTGCGAAGTCTCTTCTCCCGTGTCGCCACACACCCCACCCCAACCCCTCCTTACAGGTGATGCACTAGACTCAATCCCGCCAGCACCTCAGCCGGCACAGAGTGTTCGGCGGCATGGAGCCCCACACCCTAAACCCTACAAGGCGAGCGACGCAACACTGGCGCGTGCCAGCGTGGGCATTCAGAGATTAGATAAGCAGGTTAGTCAAAATAGAGAGAGCGATATGAAAACAAATAAGGATAGAAACAAAATAAATACAAAGTTACAGGTGAAAAATAAAGATAGGAATTTAAATACAGAATTTAAAGGGCCATTAAAATGCTTTAAAGAGAAAAATGATTCTAAATTAAAGACGGAATTAGATAAAAAGGAGGAAAAAAATGATTCAATAATAGAAAAATTACTCGCAATTAGGAAAAGTAATTGGTATAATTTTAGGAATAATGCGGTTATTAATAATAATATAAAACTCGTAAAAATAGAAAGAAAAATTTAGAATTTTGCAATGAAATTTCTGAAGGGATAATAGAGTTAAATGAAGCACAATAAGTGCAATTCGAACATTTATTTAAAAGGAAAATTACGAATCAAGGAACAGAGATAAAACCGACACATCTAACTAGTCATAAAATAGATGTGCAAGGTCATGAGCCAATTAAGCAAAGATACTATTACGTATCACCGAAAATAAGAGAGTTTATGTATGAGGAAGTAGATAGACTTTTAGAAGAAAAAATAATAGAACCATCGAATAGCGATTGGTCAAATCCGATAGTAATGATTAAAAAACATAATGGAAAATACAGATTTTGTTTGGATTTAAGAAAAGTAAATAAAATTACGAAAAAAGATTTATATCCAATTCCAATAATGTCTTAAATATTAGATACATTAAGATCAGCAGGATACATGTCTAAAATCGATCTTCGTTCAGCAGATCACCAGATACCACTGGACGAGGAATCGAAACCAATCACAGCTTTTATAGTACCAGGCAAAGGAATGTATCAATTTAAAAGGATGCCATTTGGATTAACAAATGCTCCTGCTACATTCCAGCGCCTGATGGACAGAATAATAACAGCAGAATTAAAGCCAAATGTATTTTGTTATCTTGATGATATAATTATAGTTTCTAAAACTTTTGAAGAACATTTAAAATATTTGGAAATAGTTTTAGATAAAATTGAAAATGCAGGTCTAACAATGGGTTTGGATAAATGCGAATTTGGATGTTCAGAAATTAAATATTTGGACTTTATAGTAAATGAAAAAGGATTGCATGTTGATGAAGAAAAAATTGAACTAGTTTTAAATTTTCCGAGGCCAAAAACAATTAAACAAGTTCAAAGACTGATAGGAATGGCTTCTTGGTATAGGAAATTTATTCCAAAATTTGCAGAAATTATAGAACCTTTACAAAAATTATCAAAAAAGGAAGTAAAGTGGGAATGGTCTGACAACCAGGAACAGGCATTTACGACTATTAAACACTTACTAACAACAGCACCGATTTTAGCCTGTCCTGATTTTGGAATTCCATTCCAACTTGAAACTGATGCGAATATATTCGGCTTCCGAAAAAGAATGTTTAGCAGTAGTTTGGGCAATAAGAAAGTTTAGACCATACTTAGAAGGTTATTCTTTTAAAGTAATCACAGATCACATTGCATTAAGGTGGTTACATAATTTAAAAAATCCAACTGGCCGATTAGCAAGATGGGCGTTAGAATTATTGGAATATGATTATGAAATTATTTATAGAAAAGGAAGTTTAAACCATGCTCCAGATGCATTATCAAGATCTAATGAAAATGAAATAAAAGTATCTAGTATTTTATCCAGTGTAGTAGAAAATAAAGAAAAAGATTTTAAAGAAATTGAGGATAATTGGTATACAAGTAAAATAATACATGTTAAAAATAAACCTGAGGAAAATCAAAATTGGAGAATACGCGATACTCAGTTGTATTTCTATAGACCCGACCCTTTAAAATTAAGCTTAAATCTAGATAGCAACCCGTGGAAATTAACAATACCGAAAGAATTGCGAGAATAAGTTTTGATTGAAAACCACGATAATAAACAAGCAGGACACTTAGGCATGGAAAAAACATTCGCGAAAATTTCAGAAAATTATTTTTGGCCCGCAATGTATTCTGAAACATTAAAATATGTAAAAGAATGCGAAATTTGTCAAAGAATAAAACCAAAAGTAAACAATCAGATAGGTTTGATGGGAAAGCGTATAATCGAAGAACCATGGACAGTAGTAGCATCTGACATGATGGGCCCATTACCAATGACAAAATCGAGAAATCAATACATTTTAGTGTTTGTTGATATGTTTACAAAATGGGTGGAAATTATTCCGGTAAAAAATAAATTATCGTCAACAGTGGAAAAAGAATTTCATAAACGTATAATTTCGAAATGGGGAACACCTAGAATTTTGTTTACAGATAATGGAAAGGAGTACGTAAATAAATTAATAGTTAATTTAACAAAAACATTTGGTATTAGACATTCGAGAACGCCTAAATATCATGCACAGGCAAATCCGACTGAAAGATGTAATAGGTCAATTAAAACAGCAATTAAAGCGTATTTAGAAAAGGACCATAAAACATGGGACGAAAATTTACATGATCTGCAATTTGCATTAAATACTAGTAAACATTCAGCAACAGGATTCACACCAGCTTTTTTGAACTTGGGTAGGGAACTCCAACCAATTCAAGCGCTAAATAAAGATTTAGAGGGAAAAAGCGAAATAGAATTTCAAG
>NC_046665.1:34150950-34156634 GCF_010883055.1 Belonocnema kinseyi | reverse complement strand
TTAGGTAATTGGAACGTAAAAGATATTAAAAAATTTATTGGTTAAAAGTAAAGTTTGAATTTTTCCTTTTGAGTGGCATGCATGTAAATAATTCGATTCTGTCACACCACTGACAAAACAAAAAAATTACACAAACACTTACATTTACAAAGACAAGAAACAACAGAAAAAACATTTATTTTTAGAAAAAATGAATCAACAGCTGATAGTGAGATGCAAGGATTGCTTTCTGCAGTTGGTGGGGATAGAATTATTGACCCACACATGTATAAAGTGGGTCGATCTTCTTCAACCACCGGCCGGGGAAAGTAAAGAAGCGGAAAAAGCTAGAAGAGAGGAGTACGATCGAAGAAAAAGAGCAGAAACAGAGAGTAATATGCGTAGGAAGATTAGGGAAATAAGACGGGAGGAAGTTAAAAAGCAAGCGTGGTTAGAAAAAGAAGGGTACGACAAACCAATGCCAAAAGGGGGAGAAGAGGGAAAGAAAGTAATAACGAAAGAAAAAGAGGAAATAACTTGGTACGGTCTTCCAACCAAGGAAGAAGTAAAAAAAAGGGCAAGCGAATTAAAATTAAAATGGAATAAAATGAAAATACAGCAGGACAAGGAAAGAGAAGAAAGGCAAACAGCACAAAAGACGGAAGATAAGGAAAACGAGGAAGAAGATGACGAGTATATTCAGCTAGATCTGACAGAGGAAGATTCTTACCTGACACTTAACGAGGAAATTGAGAAGACCGAAAAATTCCTGAAAGAAGAAACATCGTCCGAAACAGAGGGGGGGAGGTTGTAACGAAGTTACAAGCGCCCCGTTACCATACGGCCCTGTGGGCCTAGGATTGGGAGTGGGGAGAGCCACCCCAGTCCTTATTACCACCAACCCCATCCCCGGACAGTCAGTCTACGTTGAGTCTTAGCCTCCCGTCACGCCTGGTCAGTCTGCCTCCGATACCAGCACCAACCCACCCGAATGCCACCCCCGAAAGGATCACTCACCAGCATCATCGCCGACCCCCACCGCCGTCAACTGTCGGATATCTTGGCTTCACTGCCCGGATATTATCAACTCCTGTAAGTTGGTTAATAAAGCCTTTTATTTTATATCTAATCGCCTCCTCCTCATTGACTACACCCGCTTCTCGACGTTCCAAATCCCCTTCCTTTCCTTTAATTTGTGAAATCCCTCACAATACTTTTACTAATTCCGGCGACTGATGCAGAAATCTTCTTCCGATTTCAAATTATCCTCACATCCCTTTTTTGAATTGTGCTGTCTACAGTAGCCTAAGCCTCAACATGCAATTATGGTGGATTCATTATTATCAAATTGGCGGGGAGAGGGAAATCCTTGAGTAATTCTTTCCTCTCCTTCAATGATAGACCTTTAATTATAACATCGCTCTAGATTTGAACAAAACGATCAGGAATTGCAAGAGCAAAAAGCCGATCAGGCACAAGTCTTTCGCCAAATATCTGCAGATCTTCTTGTTCCACAGTAGACGATCGAACTTGTGACTCTGCCAAAATCTGAGAGTTTCTCATCACCAGGAACCAGAGAAGTAGCTTGATCAGTGGATTGATCCAATTGAACAATATTATTCAAATAAAAAACAAACTTCTCTGTAGATGAACTCATCTCTTCAGAATGATAAAGCACACCATAACCTCTAATCGAGCTGTTACGCGACCGTCTATTGTTATTATATTCTCTTCGAGAATCGCTTCTTTCGTGTTCTCTAGAACGTCAGTCTTTGTTGTATCGTCTACATACACTTCGATAATCAGCTCTCTCGTGAATAAATTGTCGTCGTCTTCGTTGACTAATGGACTGACTTCGAGAACGACTCTCGCTATCTTGAGAATTGAACTCAAATGACGGCTTTGGTGAGTACCACGCAATAAAATAAAAAGAATTCTAATAAAACGAAATCAAGGCTAGCGTAGTCACAAGTTAGTTCAACTAAAATGTGCTGAAAAATAAGAGTGCCAAACAGGTTGATTGCTATCTTAATTATTCCAGACATTAAATAGTCACAAATTGATTGTGCTAACATATGACGCAAATGAAGAAAAGACGCAACAGCTATTATCTGAAACATTAAACGATAACGAGACGCGTAAAAAAATGAGCAAATCTTAATTTATTGGATCATGATTGGGTCGCCCACGATACGCCTTAGGTAGGGAGGTATGAGTTAGCCTGTATCCTATATCTTATTAGCTAAGCGTTATATTCAATAAAGAAGTCCTGAATCACAGTTCAAGCGATACTTACTACCCATCAGAATAATATACAGAACAATATTACGTCAAAATCATGGGAAACCTGCACGATCAGAAAATCTGATGCACACGTAATCACGAGCTAGTGTGTACAGTTTACACATTTCAGGAAATCGATTCTATCGTAATGGCGTAGCTAGAGCACGACTGTGATAAGTTAGGTCATCTTCCTTAAAGATGCAGTTACCGAGTTAAGTTTAAAACATTCAAGCAATGCAATTTTTATTGTCGCTACAAAAAGACCATCTTTGGTTACATAACAACTTCTAGATCTCTTGCAAGTATCCGATTTGCATTGCCAAAACGCTATGTCTCTTTCTATCCCTGATCCTATCCACCCTGCCTAGGCTATTCCTTTCTATCTGATCTTACACCAGGGCCGCGTCTTTTCCAAAAAAAAAACAACAGTGCATGCGTGCCAAAATAAGAACCTAAAATAAAGTCCTACATAAATGAAAAGATAAAGAAGTTACACAAATCTAAAACTGCATATCTCATAATGCTTACACTCTTGCCTTTCTTGCCTGCGTACTTCAAGTGTCTTTGTGCCATACTTATGTCTATAAATATACGTGCTTCGCTTTTATCTGTTCCAAGGCAATTGCCCCTCTGATACAGGCTTTGCCCTCCATATCTCGGTTAAAGATATTTACACAAGAAAAGTATAGTTATCTATTTTCAGAAAGCATTCCGGGGCAGCGCAGGGAACGCTTTCTATAAATAGAATAAATAGATTCCTAAACAGTATAAAATCGCTCAATATCCATTTCTACCAATCCCTCAGTCTATTCCTGTGTGCTATACACAGAAAAAAGATAGGCTTACTTTTTTTCTGCGTGTTATTTTTTCAGTTATTACTTAAGTCGTTGCTGGGGCAACTACAGGTCATTTTCTTTTGTTTTAGAACTTCATTTAATTCCTTTTTTGCTAAAAGAAGCTGCGTCTCAATTTCAAGTCAATATCCGCCTCATAATTAGCCCAGCTTTTTTCTGTGTAATATCCATCTCTTCCAGAAAAGTGTTAAACTGAGAAAGAAAAACTGAGATTGAAAGAGATAGAGTTGAGTCAGGTCCGACAAAGAGATATAAAATGATAGAGACAGGCTTCGATCAATTCTCCTCAACCCTTTTTACCTTAGATGCAGAAAATGATTCAAAGTGATAGGATTTCTCTCCTCTTCCTTTCAAACACGTCCATTCAGATATTTCTCTACAACTACGAATTTATAACCGGGAAATTTTTACAACAACTTTCATACAATGTTTCCCCCATATGATATCCCACACCTGTCAGTGAAAGAAAGTTAATACTCACGTATGGTGTCGACATTCTTCTTGGAGGTATTTTTGTTCTTCTTATTCTTTGGATAGATGTTACCAATCTTGCTCTGCCCACAACCCATTCTGTCCGATTAAGGAAGCTTTTTGCTCTTCACAGAACCAGTTACCGGCACGCACAAACACGACTGCAACTCTACTTTTTCACATTTTCATTTTCCCTTTTACATCTCATTTATTAAACAAATACCGAAAATAATCACACTTTCAATGAAAGCTTCAAAAATACTTTTTCTTCCTTTGTTCTCCCCTGTGCAGATCAGATTCAGATTTTCCACCACTCATATAACATTCAAAGAGAGAGAGAAAGCGAGGGAGGAAGAGAGAGAGAATAACCTTCTTGAAAAATATTCACGGGGATTAAATGCTTGTATATAAATATCGATTTGGATGCTTTAGTATGCATATGTATACATATGCATGTGATATGAAGATTATTTATATGTATTTATCTGCATTTATTTGTATATGTATTATATAGGTATAATGTCTTCCGGCAACAGGTATCATTTAGAGGGGATGCACTCTCGGCGAAGACGTCTTCCAGCATCATTTCCGTAAGATAGGTATGCACACCTTCATAAAGCACATTTATGCAATCCAACGGATTCCACAAAGAGGAGTATTGACATGGATATGTGACCATTACACAATCCTTACATTCAGTCTTTCTATAAAATAGTTTTGATTGTTTTCGGCCTATCACTTTTTCGCTGTACAAGTGCAAGAGATGATATGTACACAGGTACATAAATTATCAAGTTATTTTCCCTATCCCCGCTTCTTCCTTTTCTGTGTCGTTTTTGGCTACCTGAGCAGAGGCAGCCAATCCATTTTCGGATCTTAAAACTCCTCCTTTCGTCTCATTCTTGAAGTATCATCTACCCGATGTCCAGCTTGCGAAACGAATCATCTTTTCCTCTCTCTCCACACATTCGCAGCTTCTCAGTTTGAGAATGTTTTAGATTGAAGCTTTCTCCCTTCTCTTTCGAAATTTTTAGGGTAGAGATCGTGATATGTACTCAGCGATATCCAGTGATTCTTTCAAGATTGTTGATGACAGCGAGAAGGTGTCCTTTATTGACTTCTGGAGGTGGTTTCAGGAACTGAGAGGGAATTTCTTCTTTCCAAAGATCCTCGATATTCTATTTGCATCCAATTTTTTAATGGAAGCAATTCGTTTATTCATAAGTGCTCAGCTAGTTAAAGAAATTAGACTCTTTGAAAGGTAATGATTGAATCAGTCTTGAATTATTCACATCAAGTTCCAAAATTGCAACGATGAGAAGAGAGGTGAGCGCGAAGAATTCGATCAGCTCAGAGGTCAATCAGTCCGGCAGAGAGATGCATTTATCGGTGCTGAAAAAGAAAATACACAAGGGTTACCCTCATTCCGGACTTGGGTTTAGCAGAACTCTAAATTCGTGAATGTGTGGCGAAGTAAATATGCGATTCTACGTGGTTCGACATCACAGCACAGCTGCGATCATTTAGAGCTGCTGGCGACCTCCAATGAGAAAAGCTCGTATGAATGTATGTTGGAATGCGACAAGCGATTAAGCATAAATTGACTTACTCGTTAGAGAATTAACTCACACTGAGGATAAATTTGGTCGAGATTCAGTAAAATCACATAAATTCGGGTCAATAGGAAATTTATGAAAGAAGTTTTTCTTTTTGCTAAAAATTATTATTAAATAAATTGAAAAAAGAGGGAAAAAGAAAAATTAATATTCTGGAATGGGAGTATATTTATTAAAAATAAAACAGCCAAAGACTCGCGGTTTGATGACTATCGACTTTCTACACTTTTTGGATGAATTGAACATATTGTGTGCTTCAGTATAAACCCGATATTCCAGAAAGATGTCTCAAAAGATTACTCTTTCTTTGATACTTTTTAATGTGGATATATCTCATTTATAGAGATTGAGAACTTATTTTGGCCATAAGTTCCAGATATATATATAATTAAAAATTTGTCATAAGGACAACCGCAGGATTTCGCCGGGAGCGGGTGCTAATCTGAAAAATTGCACCCGCTTCAAGCGAAATCGCGGTAAA
>NC_046665.1:34141534-34150850 GCF_010883055.1 Belonocnema kinseyi | reverse complement strand
GTTTCAGCAGCCTCCTCCGCTGCTTTGTACAGAAATGCTCCTTTGCCTACTTCCTCGTGATTCCTGACCATTTTAAAAAGAGGGTCTCTTCCATTTGCAACTATATGTGCTGTACCCAGAATAATCCTGTTGTGAAGACATTCAAGACTCAATATTCCGCGACCAGCTTGACGGCATGCGATGTACAGTCGCGGAACAGAAGACTTAAGATGCATGCTTTTGTTCATGTGCATAACCTTTTTTGTCCCAATATCAAGGGATCTGAGCTCGTTCTTCGTCCATGGAACTACTCCAAATGAATAGACTACTACCGGGACGGCAAGCATGTTCGTTGCAGATACTTTGTTCCTCGCCGACAATTCGGAAGACCAAATTTGCCGGATGAGACGTTTGTATCTACTTCAAATAGTATCCTTCATAGATTTAACATCCTAAGTGCGGCTCTATGGCACGCCCAGGTACGTATAAGTCTCTCCGGCGCAAAGGTGTCATATAGCGCTTCTATCAACGAGCTCAGGATCTTCAGGAATGCCATTAAGTTTTCCTCGCTTCAAATAAACCTTAGCGCTTTTGTCTAACCCAAATTCCATTCCAATTTCCTTAGTATATAGTTCGACAATAATTAGAGCTAGATGTATTTGCCCTTTGTTTTTAGCATAGATCTTGCGATCGTCCATGTAAAATACATGAGTGACCTTGTACTTTCGTTCTGCAGGTTTGCAGCACAAGTACCCGTCGGAATGGCGAAGTGCTAGGGATAGTGGAAATAATGTAAGGCAAAAGAGGAGTGGGTTCATGGTGTCGCCCTGAAAGACACCTCTCTGAAAGGTGACCTTGTTAGTTGTCACACGACTTTTTCCAGATTAGATAGTAAATCTGGTCGATGAGAGGTCGAATCGAAAGCTTTCCGATAATCAATCCAGGCCATCGATAGGTCACACTGGTTGAATGCTGCATCTTTGCAGACACATCCATCGATAAGCAGGTTCTCCCGGCATCCCGCTACGCCTTTCTTTGAGCCTCGTTGTCCATACATTTCTTGCCACACAGGTTCAATTGCCCGCACAATCCTATCATTTAGTAGCTAAGTTGCCTATTTTTGGCAGGAGTATTGTGCGATCTTCCACCAACCACTCCGGAAGCGACTCTTCCGACTTTAAATATGAGGTGAGAATAAGGGCTAAATGCTGATGGGTTGAAGGAAACTTCTTCAACCAGAAGGTTTTGATACAATCTGGTCTCGGTGCGGAATAGTTCTTCATCCCTCTTAATACTTTTTTCACCTTCTCGGTAGTGATGGGTGGGCATTCTTGATCAGGTGTCATGAGAGCATCACACAGCTCCTGGAAGCTATTTATATTTTCTGAGTCTTCGTCCAGTCTATGCTGCACTTCGTAGACTTTTCTCCAAAATACTTCGACCTCCTCTGGCTCTGGACTTCTCTTAGCATCATATAGTAACCGTATTTTCTCAACAATATGCTGCCTGATGGTCAGCGGCTTTGACTTGTTAAGTGTGTAATGACGGGTCCGGAGTTCGCGCGCGAACTTCTGAACCTTGGCGGTAAATTTCCTACCAGATGTGAATTTGTCAATCACACGCTGAATGCGGGACGCGTACTATCTTTCCCAGCCTATCTTTATGGAAAGTTGATGCATTGGCCTTTTGGTCTTATGATCAGCCGTTGGCTTTGTTTTACGGTTAGCATCGGCCAAAGCTCTCGCTACATTATAGTCACAATAGTTTATAGCCCAAAGGTCGGTTGCTTCGGAAAAATGTCCACGAAGCTCATCATCCATTTCAGCCAGATCTTTTGGCTTGAGAGAAACCTTGGTGTTGATGTTTCTCCAGGACATAAAGCATCGCTCTTTCTCTATTGGAAGCCTGCCCGCGGTTGGTCTTAGTATAGCCTCTCTTTCTCTCTTGCCGACTTGTTCTAGCTGTGGTTAAGTAGGCGTTCCTCTTACGTAGCCCTTTTTTCGGAGTAGTTCGGCATGGTTTCGCAGGCATTGCTGCGAAAAGTGTGATCTCTTCGGATGTTTCTTGCACCATAGAGCATTCAGCCGTGCCCTGTTCACCTAGAGGTCCCGATATTCCGCTGATCCATCGCATTGCATCCATTTTGATTGGCTCCCCCAGCTCTAGAGTGGTCGGCATTATTGTCCGAACCATTGTCGGGAGCCCTGCACTTACTGCAACTATGTTTGGTGTTGTCATTGTTGTTCCCATGAGAAGCTAGGGAAAGGGGTTCGTCCATCCTTTTAGAGTCCCGCATGCAAGGATAAGGCTGCGTAATCTGAGAGGTCGCCCGGTATCCCAGAGTCACCATTCTAGATACCTCACCCAGGTGTCTATTTATTTTTGTAACCATATTCAGCAGAAACCCTTGGCACTGGGACACTCTATCCGCAACCCGAGGTCGCGTTCAGTGACTTTGTCATAGGCCCTTCAGTTTGATTCTAGAGGAATAAAAATAGAACCTAATATGTATATATGTATATATATATGTGTGTGTGTGTGTGTGATTATTTACTTATATATTTAAAATTAATCGCTGGGGGCGGATGAACTGTGCTCATTCAAGCATCACAAAATAGAGAGAGAAACAAGAAAGAGAAAAAACAGGAGAGAGAGCAAATAGTTCCGAGACTCTGTATTTCATGTTAGGCTAAGTTCTAAAATTTACATGAAATCCAGTTTTGACTGTATATGAATTAAAATAAATAAGGGTATTCTATGTGCTACCGTGCCTTACTTGAAGGAGATATCGCTGAGAACGGTAAGTGATCAAACATTTTATTGTATAAATAATGGGAAACTTGTATTTCGAGTAGGCAATCAGCGACAGTCAGTCAAATTACACAAAATGAATGTATTAAGTTATGTTTTTTCACGTGTGAGTTATTGTTACTTTTATTTCTAAAATTAGACATTTAGCCTTTACACGTACCTAAACAGGTAATTTCTTAAATGATTTATGAATATTTGCAGCTCGTGTCGACAACCGGCGTAAACCGACTAAGAATTATTTCAACTTTCACCATCAAGATGTTTCTGTGTTTTGATGAAGCAAGTAATCTCTGAGATGTGTCCGTAAACCGGTACACATATAGCATAGAGCTAAGTCTGTCGAAAACTGACGGGATGCGGGAAAGGCAGGTCAGTTTGGGGTCCCAACTATTTGGAACCTAGAGCAGGGGTGACTATGAACTCATCACACCCCTCTGCTTAGACCGAACTTAGTCCCTAAGTTGGCAACTTAACCCTTTTGGGAACAATTTTTGCACTATCGTCCTGAATTAATCTGGAGTTTGAATCTATCACTTTTACAGGGGTTGAGACTGGCAGTGATGTTGCAACCGCGGTGTAATGAATAGTAGGAGTCGTGTTTACGGTTGTATCAACAAAAAATAATCGAATACATAAGTTTCTGGGTATGATTCGCTTTACAAGATCGAAGTAGAGTAATTTATACGATCCGTACAATGTTATCAATCCTAGTGCTACGTATCCTAGATAAGTAAGAACGTCCGTATCAGTTTCAATCCAGGTCCGTGTTCGATGTCGTGATTTTATAGCCTGTAATGAGGTTTCCATGTAAACTAATATCTTCGGCAATGAGTTTATACGATACATTTTTTTTAAACAGATGTCGTTTTGACGTACACTAGATTTTCATAATTTTAAAGTAGATTTCGGTGTTTAGATTATACAATCTTCACTGCTAAAGAAAAGGCTCGGAGAATCAAGTTTAAGTGTTTGTGTTTTTGAACCGCACAGTACATTTAATTTTGAAGGTGCTTCTGGGATTACAATATATTGGTTAGGATCCCTTAATGAGATAAATACTAATTCAAGAATTCTAAAAACTGAAAATTGGCATGTGTTATTGGAAATTTGTTGTTTTGGTGTTTTATTATGGTTATTTCGCATGAATGGATCTCGCTGATTAAATAAGTTGGTTGCGTTCGGTTACAAATTCGGAGTTCGTCTATATTTATACAATGTTTTAAAGTATTGAAATCCAAGGGTACATATAAGCTTTTTTCAGGGTTTGTGAGAATAATCTCGTGTAAGGGGATTAGGGCTATAAATTTATTTCCTTAACGGATGGGACTTGGAACTAGGTGCAGGGTTTTCAAATCCTCGTGTTCTAAGAAAGGAAGCTTTTGAACGGATAGTTTAAAAGGGTATTTTTTATTGTTGACTTCTTCCAGTTATTTAAGTTTTATTATCAAAATGTCGGGCGTTAAAATTTGGGGACGAACAATTCCGTGCTTCCCATCATTTATTGCATCGATTATTAAATTTAAATCCTCACTATACTCGGCAACTGCAATCTCTGTGACTGTAATTAAATTCGAAATTGCGATATTCCTTTTATTGAAATTTGTTTCATTTATTCTTTTATTCAATTCTTCTATGTGTTCTTGTGATCTATCATGTAGAGTTTGTAAATCATGCGAGGCGCTATTCAATACATTTTTTATTATTCGAGTTTGATTTCCGATTGTTTCAGCCATTACTTTATTATCCCGAAATAACTTGTCAAATTCCTAATTAATAAGTTCAAAGTCATGGTTATCGAAAGTACAAAAAAGGGTTAAAACGATTTTTTAAAAGTTTTAATTCGAACTGGATAGGACAATGAATTAGAGCCTGAGCGAAAGTTTCGCTTATTTGTGAAAACTGATTTTCAAAGTTTTTCATGTCGATTCCCAGCATCAGTTTCAAAGTCTCATGGTAGAGCTTGGTTCTACTGAGATTTTCAGCGAAAATCATAGTGTCTCCAAGATCCTTAATTTGGACATCACCCCGGATTCCGTAGAATAATACGGCCAGGAATACTATCTTCCTGAAACTAGGAGTAGTATAGTTTTAATTTGTTCGCATGGATTCGTTGTCGTTCGTTGTTAATGAGTACCACATAATTATTATTGGTTTCGATGCCAATAATAGTAGCAGTTCCTTTCGAGTGTGGCAATAGCTTCCCCGTTTTATTGTTTTCGAGCAATAATAAACCACCAATTTCACAAATTTTCTGAGAGATGACAATTTTTGTACCTTGGACCCGTTTATATTTTACTTTCGATTTTTTTATTTTATCGCGAACCCGCCGTATGTATTTCTCGTGCCTTCCTTTCCAAAGTCTTACTAACTCAGGGTATTTAAGGTTTGGAGGGGTGGCAAATAGTGAGGGTAAGTTTGCATCTCTTCCAAATGTTAAGTTAAAGGGTGAAAATTCTGTCCCTTCATGGATCATCGTGTTATAGGCCATGCAAAGGAACTTTAGAGTGTTATCCCATTCAATGTGGTTGTCAGCCATTGCGGTCCGAATCAAGCCTTTCACTGTCGTGTGTGCTCTATCCAACGCTCCATTGTTTTGGGGTGGAATAATGTGGTTTTGACGTGTCTAATTCTAAACAGACTCTCAAAATGTTGAATGAATTCTAAGACCAAATTTTGCCCCTGATCTTTTAAGATGTGCTTTGGGGAACCGAAAGTGTAAATATAATAGTCGAAGAGCCCTTCAATAATTGATTCGGATGTGGCATTTTTTAAGGGAATTAAAATGAGGTATTTTGTTAACATATCTTGAATCGACAGAATGTACTCGTTCTTTTTAGCTGTGATAGGCAAAGGTCCAAAAATATCCATCGCGATTTTATCATTGGGATTTGTTAGCGTATCGGGAATGATCGCTTCAGCCCTTTTTCTAACTCTTTTTAATTTTTGAATTTGGCGTGTGTGACATTTTTTGATATAATCGATAATTTCTAATTCTATGTTGACCCATGTCCCTAGTTCTTGTGCCCGGGCTATCGATTTGTTCTCGCCGAAGTGTTGAGGCATCATTGAGCCATGACAGTCTCTAAGGATCTGGTCGCGTTCTTCGCGAGTTAGTTCTGTTTTTGCGTTGAAACATGTGTGATTTTTCAGATTCGGATATCTATAACTCAAGAAAGAAATTAGTATTTTGATCTTGATTTGTTCGGTAGTTGTTATTTTTGAGTCATCAAATGTAGACGTAACATTATCATGTTTTATCGATTGTCTGTTGTGCGAGCTGATTTAAGATTTTCTGCCACTGTTTCTCGTTATCTTCAGGTAGCTTCGCTGTATTTCGGTCTAGATTTGCGCGTTCTTTTGATACTCCTTTCCAAAGTTTTCCTTGAGCGTTAGGTTTCTCCGTTTCACGTGTTTCTGTTCGATTCGAGAACCACGTGTAATATTCCCCCTGTAATATTCTTGTTCTAAGGTTGATGTTTCGTCAGACATGAAATCATCAGCCAGTGGTTTTAGTTGGCTAAATTGTCCCGAGGTTCCGGGCTCATCCTGCAAAACTTCTTGCGGGTTTGGAGTTTGAAGATCGCGCCCGTCAGTTGCTATGATGATTCGATTTCGGGCAGTTCGGGTTCTAAGTCGATGTCAGACCCGTCGAATGCTTGCTGATTACTATCATGAGTGATTGGAAAGAGGTATGAGACAACGTCAACCGCTATATTTTCGGAACCTTTTTTATATTCTATCTTATACTCGTATTCCTCTAGAAGAAATCGCCATTGCATTAATCGGGGGGATGGATCTTTAAGGTTGAATAACCATGTGAGTGCTTGATGATTGGTGAAAATGATAAATTTACGTCCCAGTAGATATTGTCGAAGGCCCTTCTTGTGATAGGATTGCGCCTAGGCCAATGTTTTAGGCGTCAGTTGTTAGTGAGAATTGTTTACTGTAATTGGGATAGCGTAAGACAGGTGCTTGGCACAGCGATTATTTCCATTTTTCAAATGCTTCTTGACATTTTACTGTCCAAATAAATTCTTTGGAGATTTTTTTAAGTTCGGTTAAAGGTTTCGCGACGGTCGAATAGTTTTTTATGAAACTTCGATAATATTCCGAAAGTGCTCAGAAGGATCTAACCTCCTTCACGTTCCTTGGTTAATAATATGTCCTAGATATTCTATTTCAGGCCGTAAGTATTCGCACTTAACGGGCCGTAGCCTAAGTCCAGTTTGACGAAGTCGCTCAAAAAGTAATAATAAATTTCGATTATGTTCTTCTATACTTGACCCGAACACCACAATGTCACCGAGGTATGCGATACAAATCTTCCCGATCAATCCCCTTAACGCATTGTCCATCATTCGCTGGAACGTTGCGGGAGCGTTTTTGAGTTCGAAGGGCATTCGTTCAAACTCGAAGTGTCCCTCGGGGGTCGAAGAGGAAGTATATTTTCTGGAAGATTCTTCCATAGGTATTTGATGAAAGACAGCACTTAAATTAAACGCCGAGAAGAATTTTGCTTATCCGATGTTGTCCAAAATATCGTCAATTATACGAAGCGGATAAGCATCCTGGTCAGTGATTTCATTAATTTTGCGGAAATCTACCGATAAGCCGATAAGATTTATTATTGAGAATTGTTTCTGTTTTCAGAACAATACGGTGGGCAGTTAAATTGCTACTCGGGAGTGGGTCGCCTGACAGTACAAAGATGTCATGGTAATACTGAACAATTTTAGCAACGTGTCCGCGGAGTTCGGATTCAACATTACTAAGCCTCGAATTTTCTGTTAACATTTTAATTCGTGAGGCAAATTCTTTTTCCGAAATATAATGGACTTGTTCTTTTTCAGGTTTGATTTTTAAGAACTTGTATTGGAATTCTTGTGTACTGATTATTTTTGTTTCAGAGGAATCGTTGGAAATGAGTACTGTTATTTCATAATTGTCAATTCGAAAAATGGAATCAGGAATATGTAGGATGTCTAGAAATCCCACGTGTCCATGTGATTTTGTTACGGATAATTTTATTCGTTTAATCTGATTTGGAGGGATCAAAATACCGTCACCGATCAGATCGTGCGAGTAACCGTCAAGTAGTAATTTATCATTCGAGAGATTGTAATTGTACGTTTGGAAAAAGCAAAGTACCACATTTCCGTCCTCAGGAATTAGAAAGTTACTTGGAACTATGATAAAGATGTGATTTACGCCTAGGTATTCTAAATTGAAATTGGAATATAATGTATGGGTCTCATTTCTCATTCTGAACTTTCTTTCTTGGGGTTGTAGGGATTCGCTATATTTTCGGGTGAATTTTCCTGACTTTCGCGATATTCCTTTTAAGTCAAATGAATTCGATGCTCTGTCGGTCTTTTCATATTCGACCCTACTCGAAAATTTGAGCCTTTACTAGATTTTGTAAAACACTGGGCTTCAGTGTGCCCAGGCCTTTTGCAGTGATTGCACTGCAGCTGCATTCTCTGTACAAGGGGCATATTTTGGTTGGGTGGATTGGACTGCTGGTTCGATGTCATGTATCGAGGGGTTACCTGCGTAGGCAGTGTTGCACGTTAGGGAGCTCGGAGGGTGGGCTGGACTTTAAATTTAGATTTTTCTCGAAGCCAAACCTCAGTTTCAAGAGCTTCTTCTTGTGTCTTACTCATAGAATTCGATTTAAAGGTCTAATTTGAATCTCGATCTCGGCTCCAAGGTTCATAATATAGCATTTTATCGCGGATTTCTCCTCAATTTGAAAAGCTACTTTGCGCGCGGCTGGCTCACTATGTTCTGGCTGAACCGCGTAATAAAGCTCATTGAGGCATTTTCAGAAACGTTTATGGTAGTTTTGGACGCTGTCGATACCCTGCCTACAAGAGTCTATCTTGGTGCGACACATTTCTATAGAAGTGCCGGAACCCAAATTTACCTGTAGTGCCTGGTATAATTCGTCATAGTCATTAATTGAAACGTGCCGGATTGATCGCTTGGCATGATCTAAAAATTTATCGGTTAGTATGAAATCAAGCAGCAGGTCCGGTTGTGAGCAACGTAACCGTGCGCGTTTTACATTTTTTATGAAGTTTTGTGTCCCAACGTCATCTCATCCGTTAAGGGTTTCTACGGTGCTAGTGATTTCCTTCGCAGGTACGAGAGTGTCTACTCTGGATAAAGAGAGCCTGCATTCTTTCGTTCGCTTTCTTCCAATCTGTCTAACGAACTTACCGAATTTCCTCAATTTTCCTTTCTAGCCTCATCGTCTTCCGTCATAAGTTTGTCCTATTTTCTAGCTAAACATTTTTATTTCTTCAACGCGTTTCAAAAGTTCTTTATTTAATTGGTTCACGCTTGTCTGAAGGGAAAGTTGACCTATTTCGATTGATTTGAGCCTCTCAAGGATTTTATTAAGGTTGTGAGACGTGGTTGTGGCTGAAATTTTACCGCGATTTCGCTGGAAGCGGGTGCAATTTTTCAGATTAGCACGCGCTCCCGGCGAAATCGTGCGGTTGTCCTTATGACAAATTTTTAA
>NC_046665.1:34129012-34141434 GCF_010883055.1 Belonocnema kinseyi | reverse complement strand
CTTGTAATTGGGTTCAAACATTTTTACTGCAAGTTAACTTGTACGGGGATGATTTCTCCCAGATTAAATCTACATATTTATTGATAAATAAAATAATTTGAAGGGGTCGACGGAGTGAGGCATAAAATTTCTTTATAAACACAATTTATTCAGAAAACCCTATTCTAAACTCTACAGAAATTTTCCCTATTTTCTAGCTAAATTTTAGATTTGACTTTTAATTAACTATTGGTTCGTACACCTTAAAAGAATCGATATCCAACCTTATAAATCTCGTAAATTTTACCATTATAACGCACGAGAGCGATTCGAGTATTCTAAAGAAACTATCTAAAATCTTTGGCATCAGTATCTGAAGATTTATTTATTTAAAATCTGTTGGTCGTTGAGACCCAATTTTATTATATTTTTGTTGGCCATACTTTCTTTTCCTTCAGAATTCTCCGTTTTAACGGTTGATATCATTTCTTCTTGATCATCTTCCGTCAGATCGATTAGTGGTATTTCTCTCTCTGGCGTCTCTATTTCTGGATGCTGTGATCCAAAATGCCTTACGTTTCTAGCAACACGGAATACGCTTACCACCCCTATCTCAGTATTAGGGAGGCGAGACGTGTATCGCGATGGATCCAGGATGTATGTGGGATTGGTATTCTTGAGTTTAAATTCCTTTTAATCAAACTCCACTACATCTTCTTCTCCGGTTTCTAAGTTCCATTGCACTGACGCGTTGTGATGGTCGTCATCGACTTCGAACTGGGTGCAAGCGTCCGGCATCTTTAGCGTTGTATTTGGTACTTACCTTTCTCAAGGGCCGAATTTTCCTTGGGCCTCTTGTGTACTCGAGTTTATGATTTTCCATCCCTTCCCTCGTTCTCTTGTAGTTTGTACTTCCGCAGGTCGTTGGCGTGAAATTGTCCCCTCTCTCGGTTAGTTTCTTCATTCCACAAGATATAGACATTTCCTGCAATTTTTTCTTGTTTTTATAGGGTCCTTCATAGAGAGATAGGAATTTCGCAATTGTGCCAGCAGCTTCGCCCTTTTCTTATTTATTCTTTCTTTCAGGACTACTAATTACTGTGCTCTGTTTTCTTGTGGGTGGGGTGGTAACGCCGGTAGCATGTCGTGCCACCATTGTTTGGGCTTGCGTCCCCATAGTACCTCATACGGTGTGATCTCCGTGGTATCGTGGTGAGATTCATTGGGTATTGTTTCTACTTTTTCCAGGTGGCAGAACTAGCTATTGTGTTGATCCGGTGGGAGGAGCGTGAGAAATAATCTAGCCAATTCTCGATTCACACGTTCTACCATGTTCGCCTGTGAATGTCGAATTGATGTGAATATCTTTTTTAATCCTCTTTCCTCTAGTGCTCTTCGCCATTTTTTACTTGTAAATTGAGTGCCACGATCGGACAAAACTTTCTGCGGTTTGCCGATATTTTCACGCCGAGTTTCTTTATCACTGCTTCACTCGTTGTACTTTTTAATGGGTATAGCTTAATGTATTTAGTGAATGTATCCATCTTTACTAATAAATGCTCATACCCGTACTCCGTTTTGGTGATTGGACCACAAAAGTCAATAGATATTAGTTCCAGTGATTCTTGTGAGAGCACTGGTTCTAGTAGGGCTTGTGAGGCCTGTGTTGACGCTTTGTTTCGCTGACAGGAATCAAATATTACGTAAAACGTAAATTTATGTGAAACGTAAATTCGATACTCGCGTCCATTGCAATGATATAGTTTATTTTCAGTGATCGCGAATCTCGTGCTTTTTTCGGCCTTATTTGTTATTTCCTGTTTGATTTTCTTAACTCGCGCATGGTCCTGCTGTTGTTGAGGGATGCTGTGAATTTTTTCTTCAATTTCGTGAGCTCAAATGTAATTTAGTGCATTTATAATTACTCGAGTTTCACCTCGATTATTTTTATATTCACCTTCTTCTCTTAATCGGCTCAGAACGTCGGCCATGACGTTTTGCGTGCCTGATAAATGTTCGATTTTGATTTTATTGTCTTGAATTGCTAAGATCCATCTTGTCCATCTTGCATTTACAAACTTACATATTTTTAAGAAGGTGAGAGCGAGATGATCCGTTCTATTAATTATTTCTGCCCCGTGTAAGTATGTCCTAAATTTCTGCAGGTCCCAGACGATTGGCAATAACTCCTTCTCCTTTGTGATTTCAGGTAAGGTTATTTTCATCTAATCTTCTCAAAATTTCTTCCAGGTGAGACATGTGCTCTTGATGACTTTCGGAGGTTATTAGAGCATCGCCGACAAGGGAACGCCGTGTATTGACATGATGCCGGGTGCAGTGGCACTTGCCAGAAGCTGCTTGTCATATCCAGATTTATCATGATTTTCATTCCTTTACATTTCTGGAATTAGACTTCCGCCGATTCTGGATATTCCAAGTCTTCAATCAATATCTCGTATTCTACGAGTACGTTTTTAAAATTTAGATTGTTTCAACAGCTAAAATAACTAAAAATTGTGAGTCGACGATCCGGGTGCACCAGATCGAGCACCAGGTAGTATAATAATACGTGTTCTACGAGAACTTTTTTAAAAATTTAAATTTTGTGAAAAATGAAAACAATTCCAAATGTGCAGTCGACGACTAGGGTGCACCAGGTCGCGCCTCAGGTAGCTTAGCACGTATTCTACGATAATTTTGTCAAAAATTAGATTGTTCAAACAGCAAAAATTACTAAAAATTGTGAGACGACGATCCAAGTGCACCAGATCGAGCACCAGGTAGTATAATAAGTACTCTACGAGAAATTTTTAAAAATTTTAATTTTGTGAAGAATGAAAACAATTTCAAACGTGCAGTCGACGACCCGGACGCACTAGGTCGCGCCCCAGGTATCTTATTACGTCTTCTACGCGAACTTTTGCAAAATTTAGATTGTTTCAACGGCCAAATTACTAAAAGTTACGTGTCGACGATCCGGGTGCTCCAGGTGGAACACAAGGTAGTATAATACATATTCTACGAAACCTTAAAAAAATTTAATTTCGTTAATAATGAAAACAATTCTAAATGGTGATTCGACGACCCGGGTGCACCAGGTCACGCCTCAGGTATATTATTACGTCTTCTACGAGAACTTTTTCAAAATTTAGATTGTTTCAACTTCTAAAATAACTAAAAATTGTGAATCGACGATCCACGTGCACCAGATCGAGCACCAGGTAGTATAATACGTACTCTACGAGACATTTTTAAAAATTTTAATTTTGTTAATAATGAAAACAATTCCAAATGTGCAGTCGACGACTGGGGTGCGCCAGGCCGCGCCTCAGGTATCTTAGCGCGTATTCTTCGAAAACTTTTTCAAAATCTAGATTGTTTTAACAGCCAGAATTACTAAAAATTATGTGCCGACGATCCCGGTGCTCCATGTCGAACACGAGGTAGTTTAAAAGGTTTTCTACGCGAACTTTAAAAAGATTTAAATTTCGTCAATAATGAAAACAATTCCAAATGGTGATTCGACGACTCGGGTGCACCAGCTCACGCCCCAGGTATCTTAGTACATATTCTACGAGAAATTTTTCAAAATTTAGATTATTTCAACATCTAAAATAACTAAAAATTCACGATCCGGGAGCACCAGATCGAGCCTCATGTAGTATAATACGTATTCTACGAGAAATTTTAAAAAATTTAAATTTTTTTAATAATGAAAACAATTCCAAATGTGCAGTCGACGACTGGGGTGCCCCAAGTCGCGCCTCAGGTGTCTTAGCGTCTATTGTATGAAAACTTTTTCAATATATAGATTGTTTTAACAGCCAAAATTACTTAAAATTATGTGACGACGATCCCGATGCTCCCTGTCGAACACAAGGTAGTTTAAAAGGTTTTCTACGGGAACTTTATCACATTTTAATTTCGTCAATAATGAAAACAATTCTAAATGGTGATTTGACGACCCGGGTGCACCAGGTCGCGCCCCAGGTATCTTAGTACGTATTCTACGAGAACTTTTTCAAAATTCAGATTGTTTTAGCAGGCAGAATTACTAAAGTTACGTATCGACGATCCGGGTGCTCCAGGTCGAACACACGGTACTTTAAAACGATTTCTATGAGATATTTAAAAAAATTTTAATTTCTCGAATAATAAAAACAATTCCAAATCTTTATTCGACGACCCGGGTGCACCAGGTAGCGCCCAAGGTAGCTTATTACATATTCTACGAGAACTTTTGCAAAATTTAGATTGTTTCAACAGCTAAAATTACTAAAAACTGTAAATCGACGATCAGGGTGCACCAGATCGAGTACCAGGTAAACGTGTTCTACGAGAACTTTTTAAAAAATGTAAATTACGTCAATAATGAAAGCAATACTAAATGGTCAGTCGGCGACTCGGGTGCACCAGGTCGCGCCTCAAGTATCTGTGTACATATTCTACGAGAACTTTTTCAAAATTTAGATTGTTTCAACAGCCAGAATTACTTAAAGTTATGTGACGACGATCCGGGTGCTCCAGGTCGAACACAAGGTATTTTAAAACGTTTTCTACGAGAACTTTAAAAAAAATTTTATTTCGTCAATAATGTCTTGTTCATACAACGTCTGGGTCACTTATTGGAGAAAAAAAACCTACCTTTGGGAGGCTCGAAATTCATTTTAGAGGTATGGTTTTTTGGGCCAAAACTTTTAAAATGATCCAAAGATATAATTATGCATATATATTATTTTTTTTTGAAAGGCATTAATATATTTGAGAAATTTTGAAATGCTGTGAAATAGTTGCATAAAAAGGTGTAACTTTTGGATTTTCCAATATTTTGTATGCTGTCAAAATTTGAATTTTTGATTTATCGAGAAAATTCAAAAAGTTGTTGTGATAATCCTCTAGGCCATTTAGAAATCAAACCTTTTCTTTTCTTGCCATTTTTTCATATCGTGCATTATCTGGCTTAAAAGGTTCATTTCCTTTTGTTTTTTGGAATTTTGTAAATGCTATAACTCTGGTAATTTGTGATTTTCTGAAAAAAGTCATTAGAATAAATTGTTCAACTTTTTGAATGATATGAATAGCGGTACAGAGAATTTTGGAATTTAAACAAAAAGTGGTCTCAAAAAAATTCAAAATGTGCCCATACAGACATACATACATACATACATACATACAGATATAAACTGGGGGGGAGGGGTCAAATTTTACACAAATCTAATACCTTCTCTGATGAGAATGTAAAAATCTTTAAGGATGCCTTACACATTTGCGTAACAATCTGAAAAATAACGCTAGATAGGAAAAAAATTTATTGAGATATTTTTATAGAATTTTATAATGCATTGAGTACAAGAGATTGTACGCGTTTCAGTACCAAATGTTTCTGTCTCGATACGTGACATACCATAGCCTGAGTGTGATCGAGAACTGAGTGGAGGGCGCTACTCTAACTGAGTTGTTTTTCGGGCATTCTTTTTATGTGAATAGATAATAAAATAAATAATAAATAAATACATTAAATAATAAATAATAAATAAATAGCTTTATATCACGACTAAGTTCGTTTTAATATTTTATTTACTACACAAACACTCGGCGTATATTCTAAGGCACAGGGTTAACCAAAAGAATAGTGTTATATAAAAAACTAGCAATATTAAACATCGATTTCGGGCAGTATTGCCGTAACCATAGACATTATCGAATAAAATAAGTATTGAATAATATGTGCACTTATATGAGTATTAGCACTAGAAAAGGGAGATTTATTCTAAAAATTTACTGAGTTATCACGCGAAATATTATCAAAACATCTCTGGGAATAACGATTACCATAATTCGTGACACTTTCGTGACGCATCTTGGGAATACCGATTGCCATAATTTCCGGCCTACATTGTAAAATGATAAGTTTAATCAGTTTAATGCCCTTTTTTTAACGTATCAGGGCTAAATCACGCATCAGGCAGTATGTGTATCAACATTGCTTAGAATATACCCTGCAGACCACAACTAAACGTTCTTAAAGTTTTTATTCCACACTCAACCGAAATGGCTACCTTCTGCCCCTGAAAATAGGGGCGAAAGTAGCATATATTTCCCGCAACTCACATTTGCGGGGCAAAAGTAGATTTTGTGGCAAGAAAGTAAAATTAACGCGTTTAAAGTAATATTAGCGAGGCGAAAGTAAAATTTGCGGGGCGAAAGTAAAATTAGCGAGGCAAAAGTAAAATTCGTGGATCGAAAGTAAAATCAGCGGGGCGAAAGTGAAAATTAGTCAATGAGATTTCGAGGCGCGAACAGAGCTATAGAAAAATGCGTCGGACCCGCATTTCAGGGCCCCAAGGTGGCCACAGTCGAGAGTGGAATAAAATACTATATGCAACACGTGACGAAAGTAAATTTTTCCCTCGGGTAATTACTGCCCTCGCGAGAAGATTTTTCCCTGTGGTGATTATTGCCCTCGGGAAATATCTTCTCGATCGGGCAGTAAGCCCACCCGCGGGAAAAATCTGCGCTGAGAACAACGACTAAATAAAGCCCACTTTGGTCGAAAATCGTTTTTACAGTTACAAGTACTTTAGGTTTTGGTCGATAGATAAATGTTAGAAATATGTAAATAAATCAATTGTAGTTTGCGATAAAATGTTGTTAAACTTGAAGCGGTTACTGAGAAATAATTATGACAACTGTATATAGCTCATTTGACTTTTCTTCTTCTTTTTAAGTGAAATTATGATGAGGATTAAACTTTATACTTTATAATTCATGCAACAGCATTATTTTCAAATAAATGAAAATTGCATATGAATTATGAGTAAAAGAAATTTTTATTTTATTTAAATATTAATTTATTTCAATTTTATACTGCTTTTGTTTTAAAATGCAATCATTTTTATTTGAATTGTTCGACAGTTTACAATGTTCTTGCAAAGTAAAAACTTTATAAATTAACTTCAATAAATTAATAACTTAACACACACACACTGAAAAAATGTTTGTTTTATTTCAATAATATATTGCTAATAATATAAAACCTATTCAAGAATAACTCTTGATATATTTTACAGTTTCAGCTGCTACTTTAGCTTTGTTCACAGCCATGTTAAATAATGTTAATATTTTGTATGGTTATGACAACTGTGATAGTTACAGGGCGCCTGCACTGCGTTCTCTCACAATCGCACTTATCCCCTCTCTTTGACCTCTTGATTTTGGTCCAGCCCAATCCGACTCTCCGTATTTCAGCTATTAAAGTTTCGGACCTTATTGCTATGAGTTTCTATGAGCAAAATATCGCCGCATGGCGGCGCTTCTCGCACGTATCCCTACTTTAACATGCTACTAAATGGAAAATTTTCTTAAAAACAATAATATTTATATAATATTTTTTTTTAATGTAAGCCTAAAATATTTAAAAGAGTACAAAAATTCAAACCTGTTAGTTCGAGTAAAAATAAGTACCAAAATTGAGTGGGTGATGAAAAAGAAAAATATGGAAAAATATGGCTACCATTCGAGTCGTGATGACGGCGAAAAAATTCATTTATTCAAAACGTTTCAAAATTTAGTTGATATATATCAGAAATCAATAAATAGGAAAGATTTGTTAAGTAACAGTTGGCTAGTTTGTTTGCGAGAAACATTTTCTTCCCGATGATATTGTATGGAAAAGGGAAGTGCAGGATCCTACTAGAAATGTTATAGCATCAGTATGTATAAATTATAATCAACATATTTATCATACTTTATTCGAATAAAATTAAAAAAATGAATATAGGGATACAATTTTCAATTTTAATTGCTTTAATTGCAATTTTCGAATTTACCCTAAAAATAGCTGTCTTTCCCCGGCTGTTGCTATTCCTCATCTGGTGATGAGTATTCGCTAAAATTCCTTTTCGTTCGGGAGGATTTCTTGTTTAAAAAATAAGGAAGCAATTAAAAAGAAAGATAAATAAAAATGGTACATCTGGTCTTCTGATCTTTTACTGTCGTGGAAATCATAGACTTATAATGATTTTCCTATAATGAATTTCCTAAAACTTTTTTGCGATTACAGGAATAATGATTGGAATAATTATAAAACAAATTGTAGGGAAATAATTATAGAAATTAATAATATCAAAATAATTATTGCAAAAAGTAGAAGGATGTATAAATGAATCATTTATTTTGAACTACTCACACAATAGTGCATAAAAATTGAAATATTTAAAGAAGTTTTGTATAAGAATGAAGGTATAATGAAATTTAAAAGCTATGGATATCTTCTACGTTTTGCAACAATTATTTCAATATTTCAATATTATTAATTTAGATAATTATTTTACTATAATTTTTCTGTACTATTAATCGAATAATTAAATAATAATAATTCTTATTAGTAGCAAAGATATTAGGTCCTAGATACGGCATGGGTCAGTGGTGGGAATGGGCGATATATATATCTAACTACATTTTCGACTATATAGAGGTGCTGCCCTCTTCAACTTTTCCCCGTTTCTATGGCAACCGCGTCCTTCTAGCATGTCAGCGGCCGGGCGGGGCCGGGGCGCACACAGAAAGTTGTTGAATTCCAAACCGAATGTGATCTTCTGTTTCTCGTTCTCGCGTTCGCCTTCGCCATCACTATAGCAATCTTTGCTATAGTTGAGTCGGTTGGCTGGCTCTGTACTGCCTGTACGCTAAACATGTCATGAACACTGATTTACCTAATTATATTCAAATTAAAGAGAGCCTACAAATATTCTATTTATTATTATTTTAAATTTTCGAGACAATCAATAAATGTAAAAAAATTCTTTTCGTACTTTAAAATTTTAGTTAAATTTCTAAAATTATTTTTAAAAATTAAACTTAAAATTTAAATGAAATTAAGATAAATTAAAAAATTTAATAAAATTTATTTAAATTCCAAATTAAATAAAATTTAGTTGAATTTAAAATGTAAAGAAAACTTAGCTAAATTCATCATTTAAATGAAATTTAGGTGAATTTAAGAATTAAATAAAGTTTAGTTAAATTAATTTCTCGTCTGGTTTCTTTTCAAAGAGAAATTTTCTAGATACAAAGTAAATAAGTTTTAAAACAATTCTATTCGTACTTTAAGATTTATTGTAGTGCAATTTTAAAAATTATTTTGTAAAACTAAATTTAAAGATTGAATACAATTTAGATTATTTCAAAAAGTGAATACATGTTAGTTAAATTCAAAATTTAAGTAAAGTTTGGTTGAATTTAAGTAAATTTCAATTCAAATTATAGATGTTGAATGGTGTTAAATTTAAGTACAATTTAGTTCAATAAAAATGAAATACTTTACTATCCAACAATTTTATTTCAAATTGGAAGTATGTTAGCAATTAAATAATTATTCCATTCAAAATTATTCAGTTTCGAAAGTTGGATTATAACTTCAAAGCCTTTGAAATTAAAAGGTTTTAAGTGAGAGAAATTTGAAATGAAAACAATTAAAATTACAGTGTAATTATTTTCTTTTAGAAGCGTAAGAATAAAATAATAATTATTGAAAGAAACTAGTTTATATATTTGAAATTCAAAATTTCAGTATTTGTAAAATTTCAAATATTCTTTGAGTATATCCTGTCAATTCAAATTATTTAATTTTAAACGTTGTAAATGAAATCACTTATTATTCGGAAATACATTTTTTCAGCTTTATGATATATATATATATATATATAATCTAACGCTGCAATAAGCAGATTATTCGATGTCAAACCTCAAGAAAAATTGGAATTAATGTAAAGCCTTTGAAATCGAAAACTTTTTATAAGAAGAGGAATTTTAAATTGAAAGGTTTTAATATATTTTCAATTTAAAACATTGAAATTGAGTAATTTTATAAACAGAAATTTTAAGAATTGTATTATTTGAGATTTTTTCATAAAGTTAATAAATTAAAAATCTGCCCACATCGTGGGCACATTCTCATCGCGCGCTACGCGCGCGGCTCGCTTCGCTCGCAAGTTTGAGCGCGCCTAGGGCGCGCAACGGTCGAATTTCGCGTTTAACGCTCGAACATAATTACACTTCGCGCTCGGATATTTATGATTTGCATTTGGAATGCTTGGAAAAAACTTAATCAAAAAGATCTCCTTTACATGGCAGTATTTATATGCGTCTTCATACTCTGAATTGTCTACTTAATTGAGTATAGTCAAATATTAAGTTTCTCAAAGCTCTGTAGGCTTTGAGGTACACATTCGCATCGTGACACTCGCGCTGCGTGTTCGATTGTCGACAGACATTTGTAAACAGGGTTTGTTGGATTTTTTTTCGTAATGTTCGTCGTTTTTCGACACATTTTTTTATTTTATTTTTTTTCAACGTTATTTTTCACAAATTAAACAAATCTTTTTTCGTATCTTACATAGTTTGTCCACAAAATGGATTTTTTTATTTTCGATTATTTTTTGTGCATACAAAATTTGAATTTTAGATTTTTGAAGAAAATCTAAAAATTGGTTATGATAATCTTGTAGGGATTTCAAAAAGAAATGTTTTTCTTCTTCTGCCTTTTTTTCATATCGTGCGTTTTTCGGCTTCAAATTTTGATTTTCGGTTTATTAAAAATTTTTTGAAAACGCTACAACTTTGAGAAATTTCTTTTTATCGAAAAAAGACATAAGGATAAATTGTTTGTTCTTTTCAATGCTATAAATATCCGTACATAGAATTTTCAAATTCAGAAAAAAGTGGTCTTAAAAATTTTCAAAATGCGCTCACTTTTAATGCTTTACATTTTTAATTTTACATTTTCAAACCTTTTTGTTTAATTTGAGTCATCGAGAAAAAAATATTACATTTTCGTAGACACGACTTTTTTTACGTAAAAAAATTAATTTGGGAAATACCCCGCGCGCCAAGGTGAACAATCCGTCGAGAGGGAAAAATGGGTTAAGCCAAATCTACTGTTTGCGTGAAGAAACTCACTACTCGTATCTTCGTTTTGACGTGAGTCATCTTTACGTATACGCTGCAACGCGAAAATGACCCTTACGTCAACCTTTAGAGAGTAACGTTTTTCTCCAAGACGGCAGAAATAATCACGGCTTATCACATTAAAAAACATTATTTGATAACAAAATTTCGTCATTTATTTATTACATGAAAACATTTGTTTTTGTTTACAAAATTTAGGAAGTAAGAGAAAAATCTTGATTGTCTACTGTGTTATGAATTGCAGTTAGAAGAAAGTTGCGAATAATACAATAGAGCGGAATTAAACTTCGGTTTTCAATCAAGATCTTTGAAAAGGAGTATACAATTTTTGAAAAAATAAGTCTGACAAAAAAGTGCCAGATCATATATTTTTTGGTTCGATTCATAATTTTATTCAAATATGAAATTCCTTCCTAATTTATTTTTAATTATGCAAGAAATAAACATTGTTAATATATTTTTCAAATAAAAAAGTGTGGTTTTTTGCATGATTATTGTTATTTTCCTTAAAAAAACTTTTTTGTTAATGGGGTAATTAATTTATAATGCATAAGCCTTTAAAATTTTATAAAAGAAACTGAAAGTTAATCCAATATTTAAATTATTAGAAAATAAATTTATTTACGAAAAAATTTAAAAAAGCAAGTTTTTTATTAAAGGGAAGAATTTAAAATAATTATTTTAGCAAAATCAAAAATTTTTAATCGAATTAAATATGCAAACAGTTAAAAAAGTAAATGCAAACAAAAGCTTAATCGACCAGCTGGAAAGTATAGTTTTCTATACATGACCGGTGGAGAACATTTTAAAGTTTCAACTTATTTTTCTCAATAAATACAAAATAAGGAAATAAAGGAAATAATTAAAGGAAATTACGTAAAAAACTAAGGAAACTTATATATTTATTAAAAATAAAATAAAATAAAAACAGCGTCAAATTCTTTTAAAAAATATAGACTAATGAAGTACATAATTGTTCTGTGAGTTTATAGCATTGATTTATATTATTTTTCATGTTTGCGGTTTAAAAAATGTAATTAGCTCATATATAAAAACAACAAAAAGACGAAAATTATAGCAATTTTTATGTCAAGTTTTAGTATTAAATGATAATAAAAAAAAAATTAAGCAAACTTACATTTTTTCGTGAAGTTAGATTTCTGGAGCAGGGAAAATGACATTTTGTAAGATTGAGTTACTTCTTATTTCAATTTGAAAAAATGGTTCATATTTATAACATGGCCTTAGCTAAACTGTAGAAGCAAGCCGTAATTTCCTTTGACAAGACCTTTTCTATTCAATTAAAATTATTTATCCATTCACTTATAAAGTAAAATTAGATTATTACCATTTTGGATTTCAAATGCACTATAATTTGGCGCGACCGAATATATAGCTACCTGTCGCGCCTCTAGAAACATGTGGCGGAACCAATCAATACATTTCACGCCTCGACAAGTATGTGGCCGAAATAA
>NC_046665.1:34127207-34128912 GCF_010883055.1 Belonocnema kinseyi | reverse complement strand
GTCGTTGTTATTTTGAATTTTTAACTTGAAAATTAACGTTAACATTCTTTTATTAAAACACTCTATAATTTCAAGTGAAATGAACGATTATAATTTTTTTTTACTGAATTTTTTTTATACTAGAATAAAAATTTATTTTATTATATGTCGTAAAAAATAAACAATTCTTCAATTGTTATTCATTTATAAAAACCTGTGGTTCTTTTTAAATATTCTTTTAAAACTATTTTTTAAAATTAAACAATGATTTAAAATTTTCCCACTTTTCTTAAGACAATTTTTGTGTTATCTTTAACTTTTCAAAATCCAAGTTTCTATCAAAGTCCAGGGCTTTATCGAAATGTACAAAACTTTCTAGGGATTGAAGAGGACTGTCTAAGAAGTAAAAACGTACTAATAACTTTTATTTTCAAACCCCCCTCACCCTTACCTTCCACGCAGCCCACAAAAATCCAAAAACTTCATTTTTACGTATTAATTGTACTATTTAGAAATTTCTGTCGTCTTTTTCATACAAATAATTACCAATGGACAATTTAAATATTCACCATGACTTTTCAAACAATATTTAATTGTTTATTTTCAGAATTTGTAAAATTTGAGCCAGAAATGTCCACTTTTTTCAAATGGTATCCTGTACTACTTTTGTAGAATAATTATATAATTTTGAGACATTTCTTCTAATGTTTAACAAATTTCTATTTATTTATTACTGTATTTATTTTAAAAATTAAAAAGTAGTTAACGTATTCTTTCTATACACTATACAGTCAGAAACATAATTGCATGTGTTCTATTTTATTTCATTTTCTTAGTTAGCGAAAAAGAACTGCTTCAGCAAATGAAGATTGTTTGAACAAATAAAAATTTATTAAACATTGAGAGAAATGTATCAAAATTATGTAATTATTCAACAAAACGTGGCATAGCATATTAATTTGAAAAGAAAGTTGATATCTTTGGCTCAATTTTCAGAAATGTTGAAGATAGACAATACATAATTGTTTAAATAATGACGTAATATTTTTAGGAAAATGTAATACTCCAAAAAATGATAAACAATTAGATTTGAATCAGAAAATAGAATTATTTTTTACATTTTGTAAGAACAAATACTTGTTTAAATGAGTTATGTTTTAAATAAATGAAAATTCTTTAATAATACATGGGAAATATTCAAATCGTTCATTAGTAATTATTTGTATAAAAAAGGCTACAGAAATTGCTAAAAAGTAGCAATGATACGTAAAAATGTAGTTTTTTTTTATTTTTGGGTATTATTTGGGGGGCTGCGGAGAGGGTGAGGGTGGGTTGGAAATAAATGTCGTGAGTATTGTTTTATTTCGTAGACACTCCACTTCAATTCCTAAAAAGTTTGGCACGTTTCCGTGAAACCCTCGAACATGAGTGCAATTTTTCGAAAATAATTAAATAAGAAAAAAGTACTAGTACTACCTTCCGGCTATCCTATAATTATCTGCCTATAATGAAACTACTATAATTTTTTCACGACTTTATGAATACTAACAAAGATATTAGGTCCTAGATAAGGTATGAGATTAGTTGCACCTCATACCGGTAGTTAGCGCGGAAGGCAAGTTTGTGTAGGTTATTGACGAATTATTCGTATTCCCAGTAAGCGGCCTACATCCGCAAGATACGTGGCAGGAAAATAAGTAGATCTGGATTTTAAACAACTATATAA
>NC_046665.1:34117945-34127107 GCF_010883055.1 Belonocnema kinseyi | reverse complement strand
CCGCATTGCTTCTTTCAGAAGTCATATGGTCGAGAATACGCAAACCGTTGAGGGATATATTTTTATCAATTTATTTATTCTTCTGATTTACATCGCGGGACGTCCATAAATGTCTATCTTAATTAATTTTCGGATTTTCAAACACAAAAGATTCCATGTAAATCATAAATACTTTTTTACACTCTCATATGACTCACTGAGTCACGCTAAAACCACCTTAAGTACTTAGAAAAAAAACCTTTTTCTCTAGAGGTACCGGTCCCATGACTCTCCGGAGATGAACAACTCCCTTGCTAGGCTAGTGTTCACCGCATGGGCCACCGAGACTCTTCCAGACTGCGAGGCGGGAATCGAACCCGCAAGCCGAAGGAGTGGGTCCAAAGCCTACGCTTTAGCCCCCACGACCATCGTCCCACTTATCGTCGCTTTAGTCTGTGATTATTATAACTTTCGAAAGAATTATCTGATTGGATTGCACCTTGGCATACTTTTGAAAGGCCTAAAAGGAAAGGATTCATTCGTTAACTAGCCATTTTTGACCTACGGTTTAGGTTTTATCCTTCGAAGATGATTTTTATCAAATAAAAAATTCCATTTTCCAGTTAAACTGTTGAAGATACTGAAAAATGTTAAAAACGAACAGCTTCATCATAAAAAAATCTACTAATTCACTTTCGATTATGTTTTAAAAGGCGCATAGTTTTGGTTTTATTAGTGAGAAATGGTAGTAAAAATTAAAAATTCCATTTTTCGGTCAAACTATACAATATACCATACATTTTTAACGTCATATGTTGTTCATCTTATTATGATCTATAATCGGCTTTTTTCTATTTTTGGACAAGACGTATAGTTTTTGTTTTAATTATGAAAAACTTTATTGAAAATAAAAAAATCCATTTTCCAGTCAATCTATATAGAAAAATTATCCATCTCAAAAGGATCTATAAATTTGGTTACCACTATTTAAAAAAAATACATATTGTTTTTGTTTTAATCGTAAAAATATGATTTTAAACGATTTTGACATTTCAACGTTTGTTGATAAACTACACAAAACCAGGCCGCTCTACATCACATATTATAATTTTATTGAATTATTGGCAATATTTACTATTCTATAAATATTGTTACATATTTTAATACTTGCTGTAGACTAGTTTGCTTGTTTATTTATTGCAATATACTTTATTCCATATACAGTGCTTGATTCTTGATTCTTTATCTGGATTTACTTAGAAGTTGATTCCATATTATACGGAAATTCGCTTTCGAAATTTTTTTTTATATTAGACACGTACTCTTTCATTTCACTTGTGAAAAATTATGTTAAATGTAACAAATTTAACTTTACTGAAAAACGACACCAGATACAATAATATATTTAAAGACAAAATTATTCACATAAAATAGAAGTCCCCTATGAAAAAATTTGGTGGCAAATTGAAGTCAAATGGTGCAAAAATCTGACTTTGTCAATTTCGTCTAATCCAGATGATCTAATCGGGTTCCTCACTGGTGCTATTTAGCCTTCCATAAAAAAGGAAGTTTTTAATAGAGCGCAAAATAACTTCGTAGAGTTCGTCTAATCTGGATGGTCTTATCGGTTTCAATTCTGGTTCTATTGAGTAGAGTGGTCCAAAAAAAGCGACTGTTTAAATAGTCATCGGTGACTGAAAATTCGTTTAGCCTGGGAAAAATTAGAATATGCCGATTTTTGTTTGTTTTTGTGCAGTCATTTTTCAGCTCCCTAAAAAAAGAAATTGTATCTCTTCTGGAGTTTAACACGGAAAAATAGAACTTCTTTTTCAAGTTATATTTTTCATAAGAAGTTATGAACCAATTTATTCAATCTTGGAGTTATTTGTTCTCTAAGATTTCAAGGTCAAATTTATTAACTTTTCATATTTCAGAAATATTATAAATAACAATTTTATAACAAGGAGAATTTTACCAAAATTGCAATATTTGCAGACATTGCACGCTTTGACTAAGTTTGCGTGAGGCCAAATTTATACAGAGTATACTTTAAACCTCTCAAAATAAATCTGGAAAAGAACAGCTAAAATCACCAAAGATTCACCATAGTAAAAGTTGTTTGACCGGGCAGGGTACGCTGTCCTGGCTGCCCTAGGACCTACTTTCAGGGCAGTATACCTGCGAGTTTGGCCAAACCATGCCTTTCCTCAGGGGTCCTTGGTGAGAAAATAGGAAAAGAATGTGACATTAAAAAATTCTTAATTTTGCAATCAGTGATACAAAAGTAATATATTTTAGATCTACGTATTTTTCTGATTCCAAAAACATGTAATTTGTCTATAAGGATTGAAAATTCGAGAAGTATTTACGATTAGTATTAAATTGACTAATAGGCTGAAGTTTCTTGAAAATAAACCCCTTCAAATTTTGAACTCTTCTAGGCAAGTAATATATCACTGGGATCGGAAAAGTTCGTAGAGGCTGATAATGCTGTTTTTAAATCGCTAGTTGAAAAATTGAAATTTTTTAAATTTCCTTACTTCGACATGCCTGTGGACAAAAGACTCTTGTTGGAATATACTCACTCACACTGAGGTCCATGAATAGACAGAAGAGTAGTAGAAAAAAATAAGTCGGGACGGGCCTGACCATGCCTGAAAACTGAGCAAAAAGTTTTCCGACCACTGCCATAGGTTAACAGGTTGAACCTTTATGGAGAGTGCAATAAACCGCGCCGAAAGGAATTTTTTTGGGGAGGTGAGTTGCACCAATCCTCGTAGGTAGGTCGTGAGCCGTAGGTTAGTTGCGCCTAAACTATTCAAGGGACTAATTAGGAGGATTAGAAGCTCAACGATGAGAGAGTCTCTTTTCAAATAGACTGAGGTGCTAAATTAAGGAACGAAATGCAGACTCTTATTAGGAAGATGGAAAATAATACATATACATAATAACATAAGAATATTTATTTGTGTTCGTCCATCTACATCATTTCGCAGTAGATCTCAGAGATATTGTTTATCTGAAGTTAGATAAAAACGCTGCAAACAATCGAAAACTACAATTATCCGACAACTGATAATTTTTATCATGATGCGGATAAAAATTATCCGTCGTGGAATAATTGTAGTTGTTAATTGTTGCAACGTTTTTATCCAACTTCAGATAAAGAATATCCCTGACATTTAAATTTTTATACAATATATAAAAACTTTTACACAGCTTATGAGAATATAACTAAAAAAAATTCCTATCACAGTGCAAGAACTTAAAGTTCTAACAAAAAAGTTTTAAAAAATGGCACTATTCTTTGTACAGAGCTTATGCATTCTTTGTGGTAACAAAATTGGTTTCGTAAATACATGAAACATACTCGTACGCTTGTAAGCTGTTACGATACTGTGGGAAAATAGCTAAACATTTTCAGGTTTGCATTACTTTAGAATTTATTATTCCACTACTTAAATAATGACATAATTTCATTTATCTATATATTTCTCAAAACGATGCAACTGTTGGTTCTCGCGCTTCGCGCTCGATAGTATAATTACCTCGCGTTGCGCGCTCTGTCTTTGTGTACAGACTTTAAAACTGAAGGTCAAAGCATCGACAACAGTAATTTGGTGATTGAAAATTCTTTTTTGTTAAAGCTCCTTCGAGTTTTTGATGAACACATTCTCATCGCGTATCTCGTGCTTCGCACTCGAGTTTATTCCTGAAATGGTATATCATTCCCGTAAATGTATATTATTATAATTGATAACATGTATTGGTATTAAAATAGACGTAGTTTCACTGTCTCGTTAAAAAAGTGCATTCTTTAAAGAAAATTTTGTTATTAAACATTTTATTTTAACTTGTAGTTTTTCCATAAACTAAATTTGCTCATTTCCAATGTCATTTTTATGATTTAAGCTTTACACATACGGTCTACTGAGCAGCCTTGCCGTTTTTTAACTTCTAAATTATGTCCCTTACCTCATTGACCCAGACGTTCTCAATTGAATTTTCTACTGCATCGTATTCTACGTCGCAGTTGTGGTGCCCTATTGCTTTATCTCCTAATAATTCACTAAAAGAGTCTCTCAAAGCGTCTAGGGTGGAGAGTCTAGTTACAACCTTCAGCAGCCTTGTGTTGTATGGGAGTTCATATGGTCTCATTTTCATGTAATTTTTGGATTTTATATTATTTTGTATGCTGTCAAAATTTGAGTTTTCGATTTTTTAAGAAAATTCAAAAGGTTGTTATGATAATCTTTTACGGCATTCAAAAATCAACATTTTTCTTTTCTTCGCCTTTTTCATAACGTAGGTTTTTTTATCGGTAATTTTTTTATCGTCAAAATTCATTAGGATAAATTATTCTAATTTTTGAATACTATGAATATCCGTACAAAGAATTTCCGAATTTTGAAAGAAGGGGTGTCAAAATAATTCAAAATAGGCTCACTTTTTAAATTTTTATCCAAAATGGCTGGCTAACGAACTTGACTTTTAGTTTAGGACACTAAAAGAGTGTACCAAAGGCCAATCTAATAAATAGATAAACGTTTATTGTTCGGCCTGCTGGCCTTAAAAAATTGACTTGCTTACACTTCCAGTTTTTTTACAGAATTTTCTTACAGCTAACTATTACAAATTAACATTCATCTACACCTTATAACTAATCCGCTCGCCTTTATATTCTAACCTTCCTCGCCTCGCACGCATGTTTCTCTTTCCTCGCTATGCCAGGCATTGCCAGCCTCTGTCTCCGCGGCTAACGCCTAATACTTAACTACTATTTACAATATTTATAGTTTTGTAACATCTACTTCCTCTCCTATTTAAAATCCTTCCTTTTCCATTCCTCTTCCTCCTTCCTTCTCTTCTTCTCCATTTGATCCAACACCCCCTTCACCCATGCTACTAACTTTTTTTCACCCTTCCATGCAACAATACCTCCATGCTTATCCCACTCCTTTCCACCTCTTCATATTCCTCCAACCAATGTTCAACTTTTGCATCCCCCATCCCGCACAATTCACACATTCTCTTCTCTCTAGATAGCCAGAACCAATTATAATTCTCCATGAAACCGCACCTCATTCTCGCTATAAGTTTCTGATTTCTTTGCTCTCCTTTCTCATACAAATATTGCGCTCTCTCCCTTGGCATAATCCACACATAGTTCCCGTTATACCTTGACTCTCTTATTCTCTCCTCTCCTTCTGCCTTCTCTTCCTCCATGCCATTCTTTTGAACCAACGCGTATACCTTCCTTCTTCGTGCATCCTTCTCACTTCATTCTTCTGCAATGCATTAGTTCTGAAATACCTTTTTCTTTCCACCTTCTTCTTTGCACCACTATGTTTGTTCTCGTTCTCCCACCAACACTCCCTAACCAGCTTACTTCCCCCCTCTTTCAAAAATTTTCCCTTATATTTACACGCTTGATTCGCTGTTATAATGCCTAAACTCGTTCTTCCTGTCATCCTCCTGACAATATAGTTCGGCGTATTCCTTGCCAACCCCAGTGTCCACTTTACGTAGCTCTCCTGTATCCTATTCACCTCCTCACTTACTTTTCACCCCCACACCTCCACTCCATAAAATAATACACTCATCACTAGCGAATCAAACAATTTCATCCTCCTTACAAAATCATCCGCGAACAACCTCTTCCCTAGTCCCACACCTGCCTCATTAAACATTTGCTCTTCTCACCCTCTCTTTTATATGACCATCCACCCCCCCCCCCCCCCCTCATTCCTTCAAAACAGGAAGCCCAAGTACACAAACTCTTTGACCTCCGGCACCGCTTTTCCCTTCCACTTCCCTCCCTTATCACTCCCACCTCCTTTGCTGAATACCATAATCTTCGACTTGTCCGCATTTAACTCTAACCAAGTTTTGTCCAACTATTTTCTCAACCTTTTCATCATATCCTTTAAAGCCTTCTCGCTTTTTGCTAGCAGCACTATGTCATCTGTATATGCGAATGACCATATCCTGACTTCTCCTTCCCTAACTCTTCCTATCACTCCGGCCGTTAGCTTACTTTCCCTATCCGCGATAAAAATTGCAAAGGCGATGCAAAGGCCAATCTAATAGATTAGTTTGTTCAAAAGTTATCGTGTTCGCAGACAGACAGAGATACATATATGCATACAGATATCCATACAGGCATACATATAGACGCTATCGTGAAAAACCTGTTTTTTAGAATCAGAGGGTCTCAAAACGTGGACATTTGACGTAAACTGGGGGGAGGGGGGGGGTTCAAATTTTACATAAATCTAATACCTTCTCTGGTCAAAATGTTAAAATATATAGGGCACTGTTTGGAATTTTCCATTCAATTTGCAGAGCCTTTGTTTTAAACTGAAAGCAATGTATCTAAATGGTCTAGAGTTTTCCGCCCATTTCTCATTAGGATCCAGTGATTTGTTGCACATTTTATTTATTATCCCAGTTTTAAGGCACTTTTCAAAAGATGAAATTGAGATTTTTTAATTTTGGAATAGGTATAGACTTAGCGGAACGAACCCGTCGGGTTAGAGAACCTTTTTCAATACAGATATTAGAGAAAGGGCAATTCGCGCAACTAACATATGCCCGAATTTCTTTGGTGATTCGAAATACAAACTGACCCTAACGGTAGTGTCAAAACAAGACCTCATCCCTTATGTACAATGCAACTCTGCTATAATGCCGATTTTTGTGCTAACGGTGGCTGGGAACTAACTCATCATAACGCGCTCCGCTTTTATTTTTTCACGCCTGAGTGCTCGCCTGAATGACAACCGCAGACCTCGTGCACCCCGCGCAGCTCATATTACACCTACCTGCGACACGGCGGCAACTCTCGGAAGAGAGTTGCCTATAGTTGCCTATAGTTGCCTATAGAAGAGAGGGCTATTGAAGGGATTTACTGTAATACATTTTTAGGGTTATGTGTCTAGGTAGAAAAGCGTAATTACAGGAACGAAGAACAGATTAGTGGCCAGAGGCCAGACAGGTGATTCCTCAGACGGGACTCACAGTTTTATCACTTTATCATTACTATGTGAAAAAATTTTAAAGCATTTTAGTTAGTTGAAAAATGACTCTACAACAAAACAAAAATAGGCATATTCTGATATTGCCTAGGTTATGTGAGTTTCGAGTCACCCATGAACATTCAAACAGTCTCTTTTCTTGTACACTCTACTATTTATTCTTCCATATAATTAATAAATTTTATGAATAGAAGAAAGGATGTCATTGTCAAATCATTATAATTATTTAATTACTCATAATTTAATTCTTGCAAATACTTTTCATGATTTGTATGTAATTGATATTAAAGTCAGTGCAAATTTCAAAATTATTAATTTTAATTAATTCTACAAAAATCTGTGAACTGTGATGTTAGTGTTTTTGACCAGTGATAAGAGTATCATGGTCAGCCTCGAGTGATCTCACCCCAAAGTTGCTGACACATTTGTAACTTCATCTGAGTCTAATTAAACATACTTTAACGACGTTCGATTTGTTTAGTTCCCAGAACATGCTGCCGTTCAAAATAAAAAGATACGTAAGTAACTTTGTGCTTTGGTGCTAATATTTCACATGTGGCAATGCAAACATTGACCTAAACGACAATGTCACTTACGAATCATTTTATTTTGAACGTCAGTATGCTAAAACTATTGGTTTTATGTTCTTTTTAAAAAAGAGGGGTTTTCAACTCTAACAATAAACTGCATATTGAAAAAATCAGAGTAGGACCATTTTTATGTTAAAAAGCTTGATAAGCTTACGAGAAAATATTAAGAAATTCCGTTTTTTTAAAGAAACGCTCATGAAAACAATTTTTTGAAATCAATCTAGTCTTTTTCTCTTTTTTCCAAAATAGTCTTAGCATATTCGAGAAACAACCAAAAATAAAATCGGATAAAAAGTATATTTGACTGGGTTAAAATCCAGACATGAATGGTAAAGTAAAAAAAAACACTTGTCTGCAAAACGTGTCTAGCGATTTTTTGTTGGTCATAAAATAGTCGTAATGCATACCAGAAACAAAAACAAGCAAGTCAAGAGTGCCAAAAAATTTTGGTGGAGCTCAATCGAGGTCGACCGTAATATATTTCTCGATGTTATTTATTCACAATTTGAAATTTAATTTCTAAGTGGGAAGCAGTTTCTATTGTTATATTTGTAAGGTCTTTTGTTACACTCAACTGCCGATATAAGAACGGTTTCAGGCAAGGCCTTTGTTTCGAGGGACTCCAAATGTAAAACTTCAGGGCCGTCAGAACCATATCTAATTGGAATACAGAATATTACGCAAATATACACGAGAGTACTCGCACACTGCCTCGTTTGTTGATACGCTGCGTTTTGTCACACATGGCTAAGCACCGCCTCTCCCTTTGTCCCGTGATCCCTGCATCTCAAAATGCCGAGGACCCAAATTTTAGGAACAGCGTAAACTGAGGGTTCTCATATCGGGAGTTAAGTGCATGTGAAGTTTGTCCCTGACGCTATTGTTGCGCGCGGTTACTTTTCCAAGGTCTCTCGCTCGAAACCTATTGACTTATGATGGGAAGCAAATTCAAGGTTGGTGTGGTGAACTGCTCGGTCGACCGAACGGCGAACCCTTTTCTCTTCTTAAAAGAAGTTACTCCAGGTGTGCCTCGCCGATTTGATTCTCCCTGGTATATGTTGTAGTACTCGAAAAACTAAGCAATACGTAGTTTTTTTTATCTTTGGAAAACATTTTGAGGGGGTGAAACAACCCCTGAAAAATAGGGGTCTCAAGCGTCGATTTTATGGCTTTTTGTATAAAAACTAAACTAATTTCGATCAAACCTACTGGAAAATTTCTCCGAGATGAAAGATGAATGGCCTAATTTTCTTTAAAAATATTTTAAAAATTAAGGGGGGTAAACCGCCCCTACATATATTTAAAGTTGTGCTAAAAATGTTGAAATTCACAAAAACAAATTTGAAGAAAAAAACAATATTTTGCATTTGAGACCAAACTAAAGTTGATGTGTTTCGCCAACATTTTTTTCTTGAAATCAATGGTAGTGGCCACCCCTAAAACTTGTTATTTTTCGTCTATGATAATATATAATTTCCATGCACAAAAAAGAGAAACCAGTTTTATAACGAAGGAAGTAAAATAGAGTCCATCTGAGATGAATACAAAAATTACGT
>NC_046665.1:34110808-34117845 GCF_010883055.1 Belonocnema kinseyi | reverse complement strand
CTTACAAGAAAAATAAAGTCGAGTTCTGACACTCCTAAACTCTTTTTCTTTTGTGTCTATGATAATATACACTTTTCATACACAAAGACAATTGGGAAGATAGTTTTATAACGAAGAAAGTAAAATAGAGTCCATCTAACATGAATAAAAATATTAAGTGGGGATAAACCATACCTCAATTATGTATAAAATATCAAAATAAGTCTCAAATCGATCAAAAAAGTCCGAAGAAAATACGTGTTGCACACGAAAAAGAAGATGAAGGTATTTCTATATTTTGAAGAAAAAAAGTGCATCGAAGAGGGTAACTAACCCTAAATTGTTTCACATTATTAAACTTTAGAATTTAATCTTGAACGCAATATTTTTAAATTTTGTTTAATTTTAAAGCATGCGATATGTTCTAAACGAATTACCTTTTTTCGCAGAATAAAAGAGGGACCCCAAAATAAGCCGAAATCGACCCCTTTTTGCGCCCAACGTAGCTTTTAAAGGAAAGAACATAAATTGTCGCAACAAAGCTCAAACTAATCGTCAATGATTGCTGTAACCAAGCTTGTCATTAGTTTGCCCGAAAACCTTAAACGACCTCTATTAGGGAGTGGAAACTACACCGGTACCATGAAAGTAGGTGAAACAGTGTCTAATAGTGTTTTATCATAGCAGTACAATATGTACCTCAATTATACTTACTCAGTGACGTTCCGACATTGACGATTATTTTGAGCTTTGTATCGTCAATTTATATACTTTCCTTCAAAAACTACGTTGGGCACAAAAAAGGGGCCGATTTCGGAGTCCCTCTTTATCACAGAATGTGCAATAATAGAATAGCTGACAACGAATACACCAAACTCTTGCTTTCAGTTAAATGTCAGAGGTTGCCTTTAAATGGCCTTGGCCTGATTTCGAGGGGGGGGGGGCAGAAACGTAAACAGTGAGGGCCGCCTGATTCGTTTCCAATTGGAATATTAATACATATATAATGTCGTCAACGTTCTCACCCTACTCCCCTGAGAAACTGCGAGAGCCAGCAGTTCTAGAAAGGCTGAGAACGGAGTGACAGAAAGCGAGAGTTTGATGTATTGAGTCTTTCATTTCATTTTATATTTATATATTGTCATTTTTTATTATAAAAATAAAAAGTATTAGTTTTTTTATTTTTAGACAAGTTATTACGAGGTTTCTTCATTTGCTAGATTGACTAGAATACTTTACACAAAATATTATAGTTGCTGAGTTATTTATTATAATTTGCATAAATTAAGACACCACATTGTTTTGATCTTTAATTAAATACAATAATTACTTAATTGATTAGAAAAGTGCTATATTTACCTCACGTTACCTATTTCTATAAATCTGAAAAGGAATGGATTGGGCAACTATTTTCTTAAAGGTAAAACCAAATGTTATCTCTTTCAGGTAAAGCAGAGCTCTCATATGTTTAAATTAAATAGTAAAAAAATAAGAAAATCATTGGGATTGAACAGAGAGTCGGACACTGGTTCATTAGTTTGGTAATTTTAGCAATTAAAAGATCATTAATAGGAAATAGTAAAACATTCTTTGACTCTCTTAAAGTACAGCGAAACCCTTTAATAGCCCTCCCTTCTATAGCCCTTTCGAGAATTAACGTCGCGTCGCAGGTAAGTGTAACAGGATCTACGCGGGGTCTGCGGTTGTCACTCAGACGAGCACTCAGACGTGAATAAACAGCAGCGGAGAGGGCTGTAATGAGTTAGTTCCCACTACCGCCAGCCCCAAAATCGGCGCTATAGAAGAGTTTCACTGTATTTCCCTTCCTGAACTTACGTTGACTCTACATTTAATAATATTAACAGGTTCTGAGTGCGACGGAGGCCAGTCCCCAAAGTTAAGAACAAACTTTTTTTGCTTTAAAAATTCGGAAAAATAGAAGTAATCTTCTTCTGAATCTGGATGACTGTTTTGGCCTAAATGCAGTTTGATTTAATTCATATCTTTAAGGTTTGTAAAATAACATTTCGTTTTTTCTACATTACTAAATATATTTTAGGAAAATTTTTTGGTCTTTTCTGTTAAATCAAGACAATTTGGATTATCTTCTTTTTCATTAACACGCTTCATTTACTGATATCAATCAGTTGAAATTGTGGCTGGGTGAACTATAGTGGCCGACTTCCTGTCTTGCAATCATTATTTTTGAGTTTCAACTGCAAGTAAGCAAAATGTTTGAATTCAGAAACATTTTTTACAGTCTGTCGAAAATGAAAGTCGCGAGAGGAGAACGGTACAAGCTTTTATTTGCCGCGTATAGTAAAGCTTATTCTGAGAAAAGTGGAACAGCCATGCAAAATGCAGTAAACAGTTTGTGGGCGGAATTAAAATAAACGGAAAAGCATGCAAATTTTGAAGATTTATCTACACTTGTTGAGAAGAAGATTTAATTTTTGAAGCATTTGGGCATGTCTAAAGAGTTTAGTTCTTCTTTATTAAAATATTTCACGTTAAAAAATGCTGACGAACAGCATAATGCTGGTGTTGAGCAAAATATGAACAGATCTGCCTTCTCAATTATCAACTCGATCATTCCTAATGCGAAAAATCCCAGTTGGCATACAACCATGAACATCCTAAGAATGTGCTTGGAACGTTACTAGGGCGTCCAATTTCAGTCCAATCAATGTCTCTAAGACGTCTTATATCCTAAAGACGTCTTAAAGACACAGGACGTTCTCGGGACATCTTTCGTACTGACATTAGACGTCTTAAGAGCATCTTTCGGATGTCCGAATGACATGTTCAAAAAGACCTCTTAGGCTTATCCCAAAGACGTCTCTAGGACATCCTTAATTTTTTGGCCCACTGGGTTGTAGCTACAACTGACGATGAAAATGAAAAGAACCTGGACGAAATTGAAGAGACATAATCGAGTTCTGTGAATAAGATTTCAAAAAAGCCTGCGCAGGAATGGCTAAGACAAAAAATTAGGATTTTTGAAGAAAAAACTGTGGATATGACTCCAGCACGAGATACTGGATTAGATATTGACGAAGATACTAAAGGACTGAAAAAATTGAGAGCCTCATTGCTTTCAGTAAAAAGGCCTTAAAAATCAAGAAACAAGACTCTATCCGTCAGAACAAACGCAGAGAGGCTAAGAAGCTTTTTATTTCAAATGTTTGCGAGGATCATCCTGAATATACAAAAAATGGTAAGATTCTGCGGAAATCAGGAAAACCACGTTTGGAAGAAGATCAGGAAAATTTTTCAAACACTATCTCGGATTTGGCTATTTTTGGTGGAGCTGTATATTATCGAAGGATGACAGCGCTCATTAGAAGCTGTAAAAGTTTAGACGAACTTACGGATGATGATGTCGCTCGATCGCAGATGATTTACATTGACAATATCCGGATACTAATTTTTGTAGAGCAAGCATTAGAAATTTGGAAACGATATCATCAGTTCTCGGTCTCGGTCAAGTTTTTTTTTATCTCAAGATGATGAGGCACGTGTTCCTATGGGAATTACGGCAGCTCACAAGCTGCTAATTCCTTCTGTATATGCAGGAATTGTTATAGAATCAGAGGGAAATGGTGAACCTGACGTTTTTACATACTCTGGTCCGACATATATAGCCATTCGTAGCGGTAAGTACTCATCTTCAACGGCCGAATCCCATTCTAAAGATTTACACAGGTTTTTAGAGTTACCAAACTTTGGCTCAATTATAAAAACTCCTGAAGGATCTATAAAGCCTTTCATGATTTTTACAGTTAATGGCGGTCCTGATGAAAATCCCCGATACCCCAAATTAGCGACGAATGGCTCCACTGAGCAAAGAACTTTCGGGTATAGTATCACCCCATAATCACATTGAATCTCATCTGAATTGGAAAAATGAAACTGTCGATTTAGACCTCGAGATGGAAAATTTTAAATACGCAGGTAAGGTACTATCAGAGGTTTGGTCTTCTATGGTGATTGACAATCAAAACGTAACGGAAGAATATATCAAGCCTGAAAGTTCGGACGCAGCTGTGTTACCTGATATGAACTCGTACCACCGACAGGCAAGAGAAGCTTAATAATTGCTCCAGATACTTAAATGCGACAATGCGGAATGCTGCGGGATAGGAAGAATTAGTTTGCGGACTATATTACCAAATGTTTTTTTATTACCGCCATACCCAATATTTTAGAATAATTCGTTGAAAGTACCTGATTCGGAAGAGGAATTTTCAGGAAAGTTCTCTCCTTTATTGATGCGACTGGCTCTTGATAAACAACTAAACTTCAGTAATCCTGAAAAACGATCATACGATATGTACTTTCAGCCAATTACGGCTCAAATTGCTGCAAGGTGTTGTAAAATGTGAGGATTGTATCATGCTTCCATAAAATATGCTGCAAAGCATACTAAAGAAGTGCACAAAAAAGCAAATAATAGACAAAAATGAGACCAGAGCACTGCCGTACAAACTAAAAAGATACATAAGTGACATTGCCGCTTAGGGTTATTTTCTTAAACATAGCAATGAAAAAGTCGACCCAAGCGGCAATGTCACTTATGTATCTTTTTAGTTTGTACGACAGAGCAGCTCTTCGACTGCAGAAGACATTTAAAGCATGCGATTTAAAAATTGTAAAGTAAAAAATATATAAAAAATAAGATTTATTACTATGACCACAAGGCACCAGCGTCAACTTTTTAGAATGTTTTTTTTTTAATTCAATTTTTATAAATGTTTGACATGTTCCTTGAAAAAAATAAAAAAGTCTTCGTAACCAGTTTTATATTTTTGATTATGTTCATGTAACGTTTGATTCGCATGTTTGAGCAGATTCCGAAAAGTGTTTTATAATAATTGAAAAAAATATTGTGAAAAAGGGGGGGCGTCAAAAGAACGTGACGTAATAATACAGGTAGGGGTCTTGTCAATTCGTGACAGATCGTGACAAGGGATACGGGGGGGGGGGGTTAAAGGCTCGAATTACGGCGTGACTTCACATGTGAACACTCCCAAACCCATCTTTATTTTTGTCTCTAGTGCAAAATATATTTTCTTTAAACTTTTTTCAGATGAATTTAGAAATTTTCAGAACATTTAAACATATGTAGGGGTGGTTTACCCGCGAGTAATTTTTTTATTCATGTTAGATGGAATCTACTTTACTTCCTTCGCTATGAAACTAATTTCCTAATTTTTTTTGTGCGTGGAAAGAATATATTATAATAGATACAAAATGAAAAGCTTAAAGGGTGGCCACCCCCATTAATTAAAAAAAATTTTGTTGCTGAAACATGTCAACTTTATTTATGTTTCAAGTGCAAAATTTTTTTTGTACATTTTTTTCGGTGAATTTAAATATTTTTAGCACAACTTTAAATATATTTAGGGGTGGTTTTTCCCTTCATTTAAAAAATTTTTTTGATAAAATTACGTTATTCATCTTTCATCACGAGGAAACTTTAACAGTAGGTTTGGTCGAAATGAATTTAGGTTTTTACACAAAACTATACAATCGACACTTGAGACCCCTCTCTTTGAGGGGCTTTTTCACCCCCTTAAAGTGATAGAAAAAATATGTCACTTAATTTTTCGAGTACTACAACATATATCATGAACAATCAAATCGGCGAGGACAACCTAGTGCACCTTTTTTGTTAGTTCAGTCTTGACTTTGCTGTCTCGCACCGCACTTGCGATGATTTGTAAATTCTATGTTAAAAATTCATATTCAACTACAAAATGCTTTTAATTCCAATAAGTAATTATATTACGGTGTCAAGTGTTCTAATTTTTGAATTATTTGGAAATGAATAAGTGATTTTTTTGGTATCCGCACAAAATGAGCGTGTTCTAATTATACAAAATTAATGCACCTGGGAGTAAAATAGCTTTATGTATAAAGTTTTAATTAACTTCTAACTAATATTTACTACAATGAAAAATAATTTATTATACTTCTCAAATCTGATTTTATTAATAACAATGAAATTAACATGAATGAACCAAAATTATCGTTAATAATAAAATAAAGTGTTTTATATAATTTTATATCAAATAAACTGCAAAGAAAATTAAATTAATTATATTTCCGTCCTTATTCATCATTAAATTCGACGTAAAAGCATCAACACTGTGTAAGGGTATTTCGACATATGTTAATAATTAATCTTAAAAAAACAGTGTGCAGTGTGCTTATATTGTTTTATAACAAGAAGTCACTATCCTGTCCAGCCTTCCGTTTAAACTGCAAAAAAAGTAAGCGACAGATGTCCACTTACTATGTTTTGTCTTCTCATTACACTTTAAGAATGAACTTACTTGGTTTTAAGTCTTAAATTAATTTCATGAAAAACACTAATATAGAAAATTTTAATGTGCACAAGTATGATTAACGTCAAATGATGCTCGCAAAGGGGCAATTCACAAAAACGTGATACATTTTTCAGGAACTGCTGGACCCCCCCCCCCCTAAACGTATCACGTATTTTGTGTATAAGCCCTAACAAGCTTAATTAAAATATGAAAAAATGGCGCCTACTAATTTTTGAACGCGTACGTTCATTTGCCTTACAATGAAAACTTTTAGAATAAACTAAAAACGTGGTCATATGAAGCAACAATTATTTACAATATTTGAAGTATACGTGATGATGAGGTATAAACTATAAAGCTTTTTCGTTGATCAAACCAATGATCAACCATCACAAAATGACAAATCACTATTCAGTGACCAGTCACTGCCGTATTTTCTTGAAGGGAGAGTTGCAAAAGATTTCGAGATGTGACCAATTATTCTTCTATGACTAGATACTAACAAGTACTTTTTGAAGGGATAGCTGGAAAATGCCTAGAGATATGATAGATCACGAGACGTTAACCAATCAAGTTTTCAATCATATTTTTTAAAGCAATGCTTACTGCAAAAAAATGCCGGACTACAAAATTAAAATTCGACCAAAAATGCCGTAATACGAAATTAAAATAAGGCAAAAAACGTCATTTGAACTTCTTTAGAATTACAGTCATAAATTGGATTAT
>NC_046665.1:34106212-34110708 GCF_010883055.1 Belonocnema kinseyi | reverse complement strand
CTTTCAATTTTTTTTGAAAGAAGGTTCTCAAAGCACCTACGGCTTTGACGATTACGTTCTCATTACGACTCTCGCGCTCTCCACTCGATAATATGTGTCCAATTGACAAATTTCATGAAGATCATTTGTAAGTCTTGGTCAAATCTACTGAAGTAACGCTTTAAGCTTACGGATCTCTTAAAAACAAAAATTTGTATTTTTTAAAATGATCGAACTTTTTGAATTTTTATCTAATTAATCAATTTCATGAGAATAGTTTCGAAATACATATATTTCATATCTAGTAGAAATTTCGATTGATATTTCTTAACCTGCTAATAAATCTTTTTCTCCTTTTTTTTGAAACATTTCAAAATGTCGTAAAGGATAACACTTTTTAATGTTTTATCAAAATAAAAAATGTTGAGTTTGACAAAAATGAAAGTTTGACAAAAATTTCTAAAATCTGAAAACAAAATTTTTTATTTTGTAAATAACCTACATTTTTAAATTTTAGTTACAAATATCTTCTTAACGAACTTAACCTTTATTTTAGGAACTTTAAGAAGTGTATCAAAGGCTGACTCAATTGGGAAAATCCTTTGAAATTTAGCGTGGCTACAACATTCAGGTAATCAGACATACAGACTGGTATACAGACGAACAGACACCGGCAAAATGTTATCGTTTTCGGACTCTGTGAGTGCCGAAACGTAGAGATCCGTTAAAAACGAGATATCACAAATTTGGACGATTACATTACACTCTCATGAATAAGAATGTACAGAATATTTCTTAGGCATTTATGAGTGAGGGTCAAATACAGCTTTCCGACTTAGAATTTTCATGTTGTGACAGCGCATTTTAGGCCAAGGAAATATTTATTTGAATGAGTGGGATATTTTTTGCTTAAAATGTATTAGATTTTCATGTGGCGAAATAGCTCTAAAACTCTTGAAATGTTGACAGTTGCATACGGTGAGTCTACTCTGAGTAAGAAAAACGTGTATAAGTTGTACAAGCTGTTCCAAGAAGGCCGAGAGGATGTCGAAGACGAACCTCGCCCTGGACGTCACAGCACGTCAACATCAGATGAAAACGTTCAAGCAGTGGAAGAAATGGTGTTGAAAAATCGCCGAATTACCATAAGAGAAGTTGCTGAAGATGTTGGCATATCGGCTAGCTCATGCCATGCTATCTTTTCGGACGTTTTGGGCATAAGACGTGTATCAGCGAAATTTGTTCCAAAACTGCTTAATTTTGATCAAAAGATCCATCGCATGACAATCGCTCAGAAGATGTTGAATATAGTCAATAATGATCCTGATTTTCTCAAAAGGGTTATAACTGGGAATGAATCGTGGGTATATGGTTATGACGTCGAAACTAAAGCCCAATCGTTTCAGTGGAAGCATCCTGAGTCTCCAAGACCGAAAAAAGCACGTCAATTTCGGTCAAATGTGAAGGTTTTGCTCACTGTCTTTTTTGATTACCGTGGCGTAGTACATCAGGAATTCTTACCACAAGGTCGTACGGTCAATAAGGAGTATTAACTTCAAGTTATGCGCCGTTTGCGAGAGACGATACGCAAAAAACGTCTGGAACTTAGGAAAAACAATTCGTGGCTTTTGCATCACGATAATGCACCTGCTCATTCATCGTTGCTTGTGAAAGATTTTCTGACCAAAAACAGCACCACAGTCATGCTCAGCCTCCATATTCACCGGATTTGGCCCCCAGTGACTTTTTTCTTTTCCCAAAACTGAAGAGACCCATGAAAGGACATCGATTTTCAACGATTGAGGAGATAAAAACTGCATCGCTGAAAGAACACTAGGCTATACCACAAAATGATTATCAGAAGTGCTTCGATGATTGGAAAAAGCGTTGGCACAAGTGTATTATATCTAAGGGGGATTACTTTGAAGGGGACAACATAAATATTGAGGAATAAATGAATATTTTTTGAGAAAACCATAAAGTCACCTTATTTTTTTAACACACCTCGTATCTTTGATTCACAGATACATACCCTTCCGACCAGTTGGTCGTACTTTTGAATCAAACAATGTTAACTCAATCTTATTAAAATTGCTTTGGCTAAAATAAAAAATTATCTCCATTAAAGGTACAGATATTAATTTTCCTCAAATAAATCTTCATTTGCAAATAATTAGGACTACTACTCAGTGACTTCAGCCAAGTAAAATTCACTTAGTACAAATAACCTTTTTTCAGTATTTTATTGATAGATTTTGTATCGCTGAAGGAACTGCTTAAAGTATGCAGATTTGAATAAACTGTAATGATTGCAACATTATAAGATTAAAAGCAGCACATCACTTTCATAGTTCGCTCACATCGCAAAGATAAATTTATGATGATCTTTGACCAAGGAAAGCTCTCGAATCGACGCAATTCGAGTTATCATATAAAGGAATTGGCAATTATAGGCGTTTTTCTTATCGTCGCCGATTTATCTCAACGAATAAAGAATGATCATTGATTAGTCTTGATCAATGACAAAAAAATATAAATCCGAATTTGATCTATGTGTTGAAGTTAGAAATATAAAAGCTAAAACATTTTACATATGCATGTGTAGTTCTTTGTAGGTCTTACGGTCTTGAATTGTTGAAAAAATATATAATAAACGAGAATTATTGAAAAATTTAGTTTATTCAACGTTTCGACGTTTCGGCATTACAGTGTGCCTTTTTCAAGAAATCTAAAATAAATTTATATAAATCCCAACAGTTTTTAAAAATTATAATTAACTAATTTGAAGTAAAAGAGATAAAATTACCTGTATTTTTTTCGAAGTGAAAACGAAAAAAAGGATAAAATCTTCAAAATTGGAGTAAAACATGTCAATGTTATCAAGTCAAATATTAAAAATAAAAATAAAAACCAGTTAAAAATCCAATTTTGACTACAAGTGAAAAAAATCATGTTTTTTAATATATAAAAGAAGACAAAAACCTCAAAATTGAAGAGGTTTTTTAATTATATGATGATTACATCCTTATGAAAAAGAAAAACAACTTTATAATAGTTATGGACAGACGACGAATATATGATAAAGTAGAAATAGGATGTACATTAATGCGGTAAATTCATTAGTACAAACAAAGGCGTACTTTAAAAGAACCACAAATGAGGAAAGCGCGCCAAACCACTGGATTTTCAATTTAAAATTATTTTATGATACTTTGATATATTTTATTAACATTCATTATTTCTGTCTGTAAATTAATAGAAATATTACGATATTTATTTATAGATATGGATTCTAATATTCGTCTTTTGTAAGTGTTTTTTTCTATGGCTAGAATTTTAATATTGTTGAAATCGAAATTAAAATAATGGTCTAAATTCCAACAATGTTGTGATGGACCTGTATTCAAATTTCCAACTCTGCAATCTCTTTTGGGTTCAGAGACTCTTGTTTTTAGTCATCTTCCTGTTTTACCAATATAAAATTTTTCACAGCAATTACATTTTATGAGATATAAAATACCAGATAAATTATCAATAGTATCATTATCTTTTGGATTAGGTAAAATTTTTTTGGGAGTGTTATTGTTTTTAAAATAAACATTTATGTTAAATTTTTTTAGTGAATTTCTCAACCTTTCAGAGAGTCCTTAAACATACGGTAGCGGAACTTTTAAATCTGATTTATTATACGTGTCAATCCAGTTATTTTTCCTACTCGAACAATTATAGATTTCATGAATTCTTTCTTTAATAATACTATTTATCAAAGTAAGCCGATAATTATTTTGAATTGATGTGATTTTTATTTGGTCCAAATTTTATTTTCTAAATTTTATATGACTTAACTTTACGCATCTATTTATTAAACTTTTTATTAAGGCAACATTTTGACAATACAAATAATGGGAATCAAAATTATAAAAACACCAAAAGGTGAGTTGATTACTAATTGGTTGAAAAAAGATTCATGGTCTGGCAGATATCTTAATTTTGATTCCCATAATTTGTATTGTCAAAAGGTTGCCATAATAAAAAGTTTAATTGATAGATGCGTAAAGTTAAGTCATATAAAATTTAGAAAAGAAAATTTGGACCAGATAAAAATCACATTAATTCAAAATAATTATCCGCTTACTTTGATAAATAGTATTATTGAAGAAAGAATTAATGAGATTTATAATGGTTCGAGTAGGAAAAATAACTGGATTGGAACGTACCAGGTGTATACATATGAAACCGGTATTTTTTCAAGAAAAAAACACATTTATTTCAAGAGAATGATAACAAATATTTTATTCAAAGTATGCGCCCTCGCTGGCTACACATTTTGTCCACCTCTCAGGCAATTTTTGGATACCTTTCCAAAAAAAGTCTTCGTTTTTTGAAGAAAACCAGTCATCGAGCCATTTTCCAATATTTTCGTAAGAAGCGAAGCGCTGTTCGCTGAGTGCGTGCCCCATCGATGCAAATAAGTGGTAGTCGGATGGAGCCAAGTCTGGTGAGTAAGCGGGGTGGGG
>NC_046665.1:34095087-34106112 GCF_010883055.1 Belonocnema kinseyi | reverse complement strand
CGCCAATTAGCACAAATGGTAAGTTCCGACAGTGCCTACAAGTGTGCCTACTGGCCGCTAGATGGCAATACCGGTTTCATATGTATACACCTGGTATAATAAATAAGATTTAAAAGTTACGCTACCGTATGTTCAAGGACTCTCTGAAAGGTTGAGAAATTCACAAAAGAAATTTAACCTAAATGTTTATTTTAAAAACAATAACACTCTGAAAAATTTTTTACCTAATCCAAAAGATATTGATACTACTGATAATTTATCTGGTATTGTATATCTCATAAAATGTAATTGCTGTGAAGAAGTTTATATTGGTGAAACAGGGAGAAGACTAAAAACAAGAGTCTCTGAACACAAAAGAGATTGCAGAGTAGGAAATTTGAATACAGGTCTATCACAACATTGTTGGAATTTAGTCCATTATTTTAATTTCAATTTCAACAATATTAAAATTCTAGCCGTAGAAAAAAAAACACTTACAAAAAACGAATATTGGAATCCATATTTATAAATAAATATCGTAATATTTCTATTAATTTACAGACAGAAATGATGAATGTTAATAAAATACATCAAAGTATCATTAAATAAGTTTACATTCAAAATCCACTGCTTTGGCGCGCTTTCCTCATTTGCGGTTCCTTTAAATTACGCCTTTAGTTTGTACTAATGAATTTACCGCATTAATGTATGTCCTATTTCTACTTTGTCATATGTTCGTCGTCTATCCATGACTCTTATAAAGTTGTTTTTCTTTTTCATAAGCATGTAATCTTATAATTAAAAAACCTTTTAAATTTTGAAGCTTTTGTCTTCTTTTGTATTTTAAAAAACATTATTTTTTATCAAAATTGGAGTTTTAACTGGTTTTTTTAAAATATTTAACTTGATAACATTGACATGTTTTACTCCAATTTCGAAGTTTTTATCGTTTTTTTTTTCGTTTTCACTTCGAGCAAAATACAGATAATTTTATCTCTTTTATTTCAAATTAGTTAATTATAATGTAAAAGACTGCTGGGATTTATATAAATTTATTTTAGATTTCTTGAAAAAGGCACGCAGTGATGCCGAAACGTCGAAAGGTTGAATAAACGAAATTTTTCAGTAATTCTCGTTTATTATATATTTTTTCAACAATTCAAGACCGCAAGACCTACAAAAAACTATACATGCATATTTAAATTGACGGTCGAAGAAAGGATTGATTTGATTTTTATCGAATTTGATTAAGAACATTTTACATAGTAAAAAAGAATACTCGAAGATTGATTTAGATTTAATTCTATAAAATTCCTCTGAATATAGAAAACATTGGTTTGAATTTAATCCTTAATTTTTTTTTAATAGGAATTAAATCTAAAATTCAGACAAATTGGATTTACCACAGATCAATTTTCCTTAAATTCAGACGAACGTTTCTGAATCTAATTCCTGCCATTTTATGATGTAATAATTGTAAGTATTCTTTTTACATTCTTATCATTTATGATTGAGAAAGTATTAGATTTGTCCGAAATTTGAGCACAAAAAATAATGAAAAATCAAAAATTCCATTTTATGGTCAAATTATGTAATAATTAAATTATTTTGATGGGTTTAATAATCTAAATATTGGCTGAAATCTGGACTGATTTTGCTGCAGCACTTTTTTAAATTCGTGAAACTAAAACTCTACGAATTATGGAAACATAGTATCATAGCCGACACTGACCATGACGCGACATGGAGTATTGGAGTAGGACGCAAAGGTATATTCCTTTATTTTAGGTAACGAAAGCCTTACAGTTTATTTCAGGTTACCTTCAACTTACCTTCAGAACTGAATATTGAAATTTAGGAGCATTTTTACTTTATTTCATTAGAGAAATGCTGATTTCTGATTTAAGATAAGTTCGTGCTTGATACTAGATTGTTTGCACACTTAAATTCAGTTACTTCCTTAATTCAAGTGAAATCTGAAATTAAGACGAATATAACTTTAAGTATTTATTTTTATTGTGCTCTGGGGCTCTAGTGGTTCGGAACCCACCTTAAACTCTAGGTCCCCTCAAAAGAGGTCTGTATCCTCCAAGGGAAGGGGCTCCATGTCGAGGGGACTATTCCTTGGGAATCACTGAGCGACTTTGAGAGGCTCGAAAAAGAATCAGCGATTTCCGTGCGAAGAGGCTCCATGTCGAGGAGACTATCGCATGCTGGACAATATACAATACAATACCAATACCATACCACTGCACATATCCAGTGATGAGTAAGTTACTTTTTAAAAGAAACTAGTTATCGTTACTGTTACATCAAGAAAACAGTAACTAGTTATCGTTATCGTTACTGTTACAAAGAGGCAACCTTTCCTTAGTTATTATTGTATTTCACCAAAAAATAAGGAAGAATGGTGACGTTGTGTGAATGAGACCCTAAATCAAAAATATATAAAAAGCCACAGAAACAAAAGAGGCTGCATAAAAGTATACGAACTTAAAGGCAGCTAAGGAGGTATGCAAGGACAGAAAAGTGTGGCGTCAATTAGCATCTTATAAGAAATTCATGATGAAGAATGTCAATGGAGTAAGAAACGCCAGAAATGAAAGAACTTGAATACAAATGTGCTTTGTAAAGCTATTCGCCTGGGGAGCATGATTAAGAGATTTATCAGTGACCTGGGTTGGAGCAGTGTTGTGGGAAGAACCTGCTATTTTAAATAAGCAGCACGGGAACTTCTCATGTGAACTTCTTGATCCCTCGAAAATAAAATACAACTATAACCGAAAGAAGCACGCTATCCCGAAAAGGGAATGGCTTAATGGTATTACAGGGTTTGTCCGGAAAGTAATAGGACTGATTTTCTTCCGCCGCGACTGTACTTCCGAGAGTGCGCGCACCGACTGGATTTGGTAGAGGGCGTTCCTAGCTAAGAACGAGCGGCTGGTCAGTTGTCTCCGAGCACTTGGAGAGTCAGGAGAGGCATTTTCACGCGACGTGCTTCTGTGAGTGGTGCAAGCCGAAAATGCAGCGCTCGTTAGAGAAGAGGTAAGCGATTAAATTTTGTGTGAAACTCGGTAAATCTGCGACAGAGACGTTTGATATGATCAAGCAGGCTTACCCAGATGTTGCTTTAGCAAGAAGTGGTGTGTTTCGGTGGCACCAGGCCTTTTTGGAGGGCCGGGAAGAGGTCGCCGATGAAGACCGTGCTGGAAGACCTTCGACTTCGACAAACACCGACAATGTGACTCGTGAGCGCAAAGTTTTGAACTCAGACCGTCCACTGAGTATTCGTTTAATTGCCCAGATGTTCGTTTAATTGCCCAGCCCATTCGTTAAATTGTCAGATCCGACAAGACATCGCAGCCGACTGGAAGTTGCACCACGACAACACCCCGGCTCACACAACCTTTCTTGTGAACAGCTACCTGACCAAGGCCAGCATCCCAACGCTTCCGCAGCCGCCCTACAGCCCAGATGTGGCCCCCCAGACTTTTGTTTGTTTCCTCGTCTTAAAAGGCCGATGAAAGGCAAGCATTTTGAGACGACAGAGGGGATCCAAGCAGCATGCACCGCGGCTCTCAAGGCTATTCCGGAGAATGGCTTCCGTGACGCCTTCAATGCTTGGAACTCGCGCTGGCAGCGCTACATCGACGCAGAAGGAGCCTATTTTGAAAGTTTTTAAAGAATTGTAACGAATGGCTCAATAAATTTTTTTAAATCGACTCAGTCTTATTACTTTCCGGACAAACCCTGTATAATAACAACTACACGTTTCTAAATAGCACAGATTTTCTTATGCGACTCATACATTAACATGAAGTCGCAAATGCTGTGAACCTTATATTTTACTTCCAAATACGTATATGGACAACACGACAGTTCAGTAAACGTTACAATTATAAACAACTAAATATGACTATCATTGATGGTTGATAGTACTAATTCTCAAGTGGTGCTGACCAGCGGAACAGTAGATTTGACCGATCCAGTCGCTTTTCTCCATAGTTCTTCGATGCCGCAATTAGGAATTATCATGTCACTTTAACGAATAATATAAAGAGATCTAACATTTGTTAACGGAATAGACAATGGTTTAGACAGCACTATAAATCGTGAAAAAGTATTGCTGAAAAATAATTAATAAATAAGCGCACGGTTAATTCTTATCTATGTTTTCGCATATACTTATAATTAATTGATATTTGTAAGTTACAATGATTATAATACAATCAAAATTGTGCACGAAATGGTTGAGGGAGGATTGGAACGCATAAACCTAATCACGCAAGCTGTCTTAACCACTGCACTATTACACGAGTTGTGATCTGTAAAATAATTTCGAATTGCGTCTGTAACTGAGAGGCGAGGACCTCGGGAACGATTTCTGAAGAAACGCCCCTGCCATCGCGGCACACAACAAAAGCTCTCGGGCTTACCTCATATCCATATAGGTCAGATGAAACAGTTACGGAACACAAAAACGTCCTGCTCCAATAAACTCTCAAGTGTACGCGATCTGTGAAGAAATTGTGCCATCCAAAATTTTGTTACTTTTTATAAATCTCTCTCCTCGCTAAGTAGGAATATGGTGCAATGTGACGACTGCCACAGAAATTTCAACAAGGAATTTTTTGTACTTGCTGCAATCCATTCATTGCTGATTGCCCCCTGACTTCGTCCGGTGGTCCTCGCGGATAGGTTGCGTTGTTACAAGTTGATGGGCAAGCTAAGCAAACCAATCGGATCGGTAGCATGTACCGATCCTTCGGTAATGTCCACTGCACCATTATCGTAATATCGGTTCAGTGGATTTTACATATCTTACAGTATTTAATACTAGAGAATAGAGGTTTATTTTAGTATAGAATAGCCGTTAAATCAACCTTAATTTCATTGTGACATTTACGAAATGCTAAGTGATTTTGACATTTTCACTCCCTTGTTAAGAGAAGTTTATACTATTACGGTTACAACAAACCTTCTACATTTCTTGATAAGTAAATATTACATTTTTTTTCTACGTGCGGCCTAGCACAACTAACTACTTTAGTGCTCAAAAGTTGTCTCAAGGAAGCAGAACATTCGCTTCTCCTAATAGAAAATGCTGACAAGCCCCTTCATGGTAAATTCTACGGCATTATACATTGAGAAGATCTATCGATGGGTATGTCCAACATTTTTCTTAAATCTGCGTTATAAACACCTTAGTTTGTCGTGAGCGCATACGAAATGTACCTGTAGACAATGACAACTGTTGAGCGTGCAAGATATAAGAGGGAGGTCTTCCAAGGAGACTCTAAAAGTCCGATACTTTCTGCATCTCCCTCTTGTCTCTATCTATTGTCCTCCGCGGCAAAAGCTCTAGAAATCAAAGTGGCCCGCCCAACAGAAGAGAATTTCAGGCCAACCCCCTTTTATACATGGATGACCTTAAACTCTTTGCTTCTTCAAAAGAGAACCTTGCAATCCATGTGGCGGCAGTAAATAGGTACTCTAGAGCCATTGGCATGAGCTTTGGACTCAGAAAAATTTTAGCTTCCGAATTATCTGGATAGAATAAGATCCAGGCGACCAATATTTTAACCGTTCCTATACTGCTTTACACGTTTCGTGCAGTAAAATGGAACGCCGATGAGTAGAAGCAACTTGACCGAAGCACACGCAAGATGATGACAATCCATCGAAGTCATCATCCTATATCTTCTGTATCTCGGATATACCTACCTTGAGATAAACGGGGTAGAGTATCCATTTGATTCCAGCATCATTAACCCCTTTGTTGCTTAAAAGTCTTCTATAGGAAGCGGAACATTCGCTTCTACTAAAGGAACGTGCTGACAGTCCCCTTCATGGTAAATTCTACGGCATTATACGTAGACAAGAGTTATCGATGAGTCTGTTCAACATGTTTCTTAAATCTGCTGGATTAACATTGAAGACGGAGGGATTTCTTTTTGCCTGTCAAAACAGAGTTATAGACACCTTATTTTACTGTGAGCGCGTAATGAATATACCTGTAGGCGATACCAACTGCCGAGCGTGCAAGCAAGATCCAGAAATAATTGGACATGTTCTCAATGGATGCTTAAAGTATGCACGCTTCGGGTACATAGAGAGACACAATGCGGCTCTAAAAGTGTTATATTACTATGTTCAGCATGTCTATCGTGTTGAGATAATGCCCGTCTTGCCATACACCCAGGGGTAACTGAAGTCCGTTGTAGAGAATGATCAGTGTAAGATCTACTAAAATTTTTTGTTTTCCACCACTCAACGTATCTGTGCTACAAAGCCTGATGTTGTACTTCAAGATGTAAAGACCAGTATAAATTACGTGATTGAATTCTCGGTACAAGCCGATAGTAATATTCCAGCAAAGGCTATACCAAGGCCACAAAGCCCATATTGTGGCTCTCATAATTGGCTGCCTTGGAGTTATGAAAGCTTTAGTTCTTAGCCAACTCAAAGAAATCCCGGCTTGCCAGCATCAAGATCAGAACATCGCAAGTCCGATGCAAAGGCTGTTCTTCTAGAATCACTGCAATTGGTCCAATAATACTGTTCCTCTTAACATTGTACAAAAGCGTGGCTCCAAACCGTGACAGGAAAGTATGGGGGACTGATAAGAATTATCCAAGGAAGATTTTCATGTATCAGATATTTCGGTTTAAAACTCCTACCACACCCCCACGAGTACCTCAAAACTACCCTTGAAACAAAAATGCCAATCAATTAATATAATCAACCTTTTGAGCACTGTATTCTAATCTTTTTTTTTACTTAAAATTATTAATATTGGTCTATTGGAATATTTATTACACAGGCCCACAAAAAAAGTTGTGTGAACAGGGTACGAGAGAAGTATATTTTTATGTATTTTGAGCCGCTAAATCAGAATTCGACCTCACGAACCTGTTAATGTAATATTTGTACGATGGCAAAGTGATGCGAAACTTAGAGTTTATTTAGTAGCTGAATTGGAATTTGGCTTGGAAATTAATTTACAGGGCGTAGAGGAAATAATTAACAATTAAGAAAAACTTTACGGTCTTCCACGGGGTATGTGCATATGCAGTAAATGTGGTTAGAGTTTATAAGTAAATCCAAATTCTTCATGTACCTCGGGTCACTTAACACAAGTGTAGCCTCAGAACTTTTCTACAGAGCTTCTCTTTTTCCCTAGTCTAGTGAAAAACGTTAAAAATAAAAAAAAAATCATCAGGTTTTATACAAACTATATTTACGTACAACACAGAAAACGATTAATGATACGAAATCTGTTTGTATTTCGCGAAATTTGGTTTGAATGTGACATAGGTGTTACTATACACTGTCTTAATTTTTTTCTCACCTAGAACAAAGCGTAGATATGTCAAAAAAATTAGTTTTCAATTAAAGGGAACTAGTAAAGAGTCCCGGTGGCTCAAAAGATAGCGCGCTAAGCTTCCAAGCAGGAGGACTAGGGTTCGATCCCTGTGCCGGTACCAATGGAAATTTTTCTATGTACTTTTACCGAGGCTTTGGTGGTTTGGAACCCACCTTTAACTGTAAGTCCCCTCAGAAAAAGCTGATGCCTTAACAAGAATAAACGGGCTCCGTAGGGGGGACCAACCTTGAGGGTCGAAGCTGATTTTGAGAAGACTCGAAAATGAGTTAGCGATCACCTTGCCCTTAGAGGCTCCGTATGGAGGCAACCACGCGGGATGGTCGTTGGACGCTTTCGAGTAATGAACATACACATACATACACTTACATAACACGCCAGAAAAGTGCTTCGAGTCTGTTGCGTTCAACTGATGACTTCAGAGGGATCGATCCCACCACCCTAGCCTGCTAAAGAGGCTTGCGGATTGCATAGCTGGCGAGGCTCACTTTGTTTACCGGTGACAAGGAAGGGCGTCCCTTGCTATGCGATGGGTGAGCCTGGCACCTGAGAGGTATTCGCCGTGAGTCGCCGGTTGGAGGGGATAGACGAAACGATGCCAGCGCGCGGGGTGGCGAGTAATGAGTTTTGCGGGCGTGTGTTTTGATTGCATTTTATATGCATTTCAGTAGACAGTATGTGGAATGATACGTGTTCTGTTGTGAATTGTAAAAATAATGGTAACGCGAAGGATTTCAAATTTTATACATTTTCTAAAGCATCACATAAAATACTACAAAGAAATAAATAGATCGATGCTTTAAAGAGGGAAAATTAAGTAAATATAACCTCACTTTAAAATTAAAGATTTTCACAGTCAAAACAATTGAAATAGTAGGGTTGAAAGTTCTTACCCCTTTGGAATTTTAATGAATCAAGGCTTTCTTCTTAAAAATATCCAGTTTAAACATTTGCGTTATATTTGCTCGTTTTATATGCACAGTCAAACATTTCGACTAATTATATAAATAATTATTCTTTTTTCATAATAATTAATTTTTTATTTTCATGATTTGAAAATGAAATATTTGAGACTGAAACTGTATTTGAATAAAATTTGAAATTGAATCATTCGGACGCTTACATTTTTTGAACAGTTTCCGAGTCGTCTTGGAAAATTGGTAATTAGTGAGAACTGCATTTTTAAAAAACTATGCTTAAAAATGGAAAATTTTTTGCTAGAAGATTCATAATTTAAGAAGGTGACAATTGTACATTAAACAAGTTTAAATATAACTTATTTTTATTATTATGTATTTCTATGAAATACATTTATTTTGAACGACTTACCCTAATAGTTATGTGACAAGTGCAATTTTTCAAGTTTGTAATCATATACTTTCACGTTTTGTAATAGCAGTTTTAATCGCTGGTGTTCTCAGCTTTCCACACACTATTACTAAATTTAAAAGATTAATTTTCAAACAAATTCTTACATGTTCTTGTATTATTGCCCATTTAGTCTCACGTAAATACACACACCCGCTATTAACTTTCAAATCCGCTAGGAGGCGACACGAGCGCAGCTCACAGCGAATAATCTCAGAATGTTGGTAACAACGGAAAGCCGCCGAGATCCAAAAACACTCGACAAAGATGGCCGGATTCGAAGTAATGCCTTAAGACTAAACACGGGTGTTGTACAATAGACTTTGTAGCTTCAGCGCCAGGGGGTGCTTAACGGCCCCTTGCTCACATTACAACCAACCAACCAATCAACCAACCAAGGGGAACTAGTAATTTTTACAAATAAATTTCATATACATTTTTAAACTATATGAATTATGTTTTTTACGTTTCCTGCTTCTTTGACCTCTGAACATCCTACATAGTGGTTTTCTCTTACGTTTTTTCCCTTTACAATCAACATCTCGTTTTAACATCCAGCAAAAAGCTGCCATCAAGTGCTCATCTCATCGCCCTTGATAACGACGCTCCATTTCCTTGAGATCTTGATGAAAGCGTTCCTCCCGTTCTTCACTCTAATCACCTAGATTTTCAGGTAAGTAATACACATGTGAGTCAAGAAAATGCAGTTTAAGATTCATCAAACAGTTTTGATCGTGGAAATTCTGAACCATACTTTCAACAACTTTTTCATATTCCTCGTTTTTGTGGTTATCTACAAAATTTTCTACAAACTTTTTAAAACTGAGCCAGGCAGCTTTCTCAGTATCAGTCATGTACTCCTTGAACTTGTTTTCTTTCAACATTTTTCTTATTTGAGACGGTAAAATACCCCTTCCTTTATTTTGGCGTCAGATAGGCCTGACAATTCACTTCCTAAACATGTGAAACATTCTCCTCCCTTGTCCAGTGATTTTACGAATTGCTTCATTAATCCAAGTTTAATATAAAGGGGAGGAAGGAGAATTTTCGAGGGATCTAACAGTGGCGCGATCAATATATTTTTGAGCCGGGTTCAAAAGAAGCTCTTTTTGGCGACTCTTTTTTTTAAAGAGATTCTCGCGATCTCTACTATCCCACAAGAAAAGGAAGCAGGAATATTTTATGAAACCTGATTGTTGCCCTAACAAGATCGTAATAATTTTTAGATTTCCGCAGACCTTCAAATTGTGCAACTAATATTTAATCGACTGCAAAACTTTTTTAAGGTATATATATTCTTCCTTCAATATGATCGAGTGTGCTATAGGTACTGATGCATCTTTGTTTTTATTGTGTATCAAAACTGCTTTCAGACTACGCTTCGACGAGTCAATAAAAAGCCTCTACTCTTCATCTTTATCAATATTCGGTTTTAGTTCATTCATTAAACCCTCAACGTCTGAACAATAAACTAAATCAGTATCTGGAGAAAAATACTTCAGGAACTCTTTTTCTCTATTTCGATAAATAGTAGATTTTGTTCATTTTGTTAATAAATTTCTTTTATTCAAATTCGAAGCTAAGTGCTCAGCAGCATCTTTAGGCAATCCTAATTTCCTCACAAGGTCATTTAATTCATTTTGTGTATATAATTTTGATCGTTTTTGTTCTCCTGAAGAATAAAGTCATCTTCACTGTTATCACTTTTATCGTCACGAGTGCCAGCAGCACTCTCATATTCTTCATCAGAAGATGTTTCAATGGTGATTTGGTTAATTGAAGAAATAACACCATTTTCAATCATATAATCATATAAAACGAGGTGCCCAATCAGTATCTTGATCTTCGATTTGACGTTGAAAACACTCTTGATACAGACATTTTATCATGTCTCAGATACTGCTACGACCTTTTGGAATCACGTATTTACTGCAAACGTAACAGAAAGAGTTAAAATGTCCGTTGCATGCATGTTTAGAGCCAGATATTAGTTTATTTTGGTTTGTTTTTTAAGGTCTATAGTTGAAGAAAAAACCCGCATGTTAGGGATCCTGGCCCGATCGCAGGTAAGTCTGCCGTCCTAGGGGTGATAACCCTCATACCTCCCTAGGTCTAAGTATAAAGGCTTTCCGAATATGATGTTGCCACTAGCAGCGATACCTCGACAGACTTAAAGACGAATCAGACCACACATCCCCTTTCGGGGCAGTGTATCGCTTCAGTCTCTGTCAAGGCGGCAGGATTTTTGCACGCTCTCTTTGCCCGTACCAAATGAAACGCCACCCTATGGAAAA
>NC_046665.1:34093699-34094987 GCF_010883055.1 Belonocnema kinseyi | reverse complement strand
GGGGCTCTACAAGGATGGACGAACCCCTTTCCCTAGCTTCTCGTGGCAACAACAATGACAACACCAAACATAGTTGTAGTAAGTGCGGTTCAAAACAACAGAACGCGATGGGCTCCCGACAATGGGTCGGCCAACAATGCCGACAAATCTAGAGCTGGGGGAGCCAATGAAAATGGATTCAATGCGATGCATCGGCGGGATCTCGGCACCTTTGGGTGGACGGAGCAACTGAATCACGACTTGCTAGACTGCTACGATGCGAGTGTGGCCCGTGAACGGGGTTACATGGCACGGCTGCATGCTCTGTGGTGCGAGAAACACCCAAAGCTATCGCACTTTTCGCTGCAACGTCTGTGAAGCCATGCTGAACTACTCCGTAAAAGGGGCTGTGTAAGCGGAACGCCTACTCTACTACAGCTAGAACAAGCCGGCAACAAAGAAAGAGGGGCGACACTAAGACCAACCGCGGGCAGGCATCCAATAGATGAAGAGCGATGCTTTACGACCCGGAGAAAAATCAACACCAAGGTTTCTCTCAAGCCTGAAGATCCGGCTGAAATGGATGACGAGCTTCGTGGACATTTTTCCGGTGAATCCGACCTCTGGGCTATCAATTATTGTGTGTATAATGCAGCGAGAGCTTTGGCCGATGCGAACCGTAAAACAAAACCAACGGCTGATCATAAGACCAAAAGACGAATGCATCAACTTGCCATAAAGATAGGCTGGGCAAGTGGGTACGCGTCCCGCATTCAATATGTGATTGACTACGTCACATCTGGCAGGAATTTTACCGCCAATGTTCGAAAGTTCGTGCGCGAACTCCGGACCCGTTATCACACACTTAACAAGTCAAAGCTGCTGACCATCAGGCAGCATATTGTTGAGAGAATACGGATACTATCTGACGCTAAGAGAAGTCTAGAGCGGAGGGAGAGGTGGGTCAGAGAAAATCAACAGTTTCTCTCTGACCCATCTCGACTCTTCCAAGACCCTCCAGTTACTGTCGAACACCCACCCAAACCAGAGGAGGTCGAAGTATTTTGGAGAGAAGTTTGCGAAGTTCAGCATAGACTGGACAAAGACTCAGAAAATATAAATAGCTTCAAGGAGTTATGTTTTGCCCTCATAACACCTGATAAAGAATGCCCACCCATCACTACCGAGGAGTTGAAAAAAGTATTAGGAGGGATGAAGAACTATTCCGCACCGGGACCAGATTGTATCAAAACCTTCTAGTGGAAGAAGTTTTCTTCAACCCATCAGCATTTGGCCCGTATTTTCACCT
>NC_046665.1:34083097-34093599 GCF_010883055.1 Belonocnema kinseyi | reverse complement strand
CACCCCTGGACAATTGTCCGCGACTGCCTATTTACTTTTGTAACCATATTCAGCAGAAACCCTTGGTACAGGGACCCTCTATCCGCAACCCGAGGACGCGTTTGGTGGCTTTGGCATAGGCCCTTCGGTTTGATTCTAGAGGAATCAAAACCGAACCGAATACTCCTAGACTTCAACAGTACAACTAAAAATACGAAAAGATTTTGTATTAATTCATCGCTTTTCTTTACATTAATGAAGTCTGCGTAAAAGTGAAAGCTTTTTTTTAATTTCCCAATTTTTCCTCTAGACTAGGGAAAAAGAGAAGCTCTGTAGAATCGTTTTCAGGCTGCACATGTGTTAAACTACCCGAGATATATGGAGTATTTAGATTTACTTATAAACTTTAGTCAACTATAATGTACATGGACATACCCTGCGTTAAGCCTAAAGTTTTTCTCAATTTCTTACTATTTCTCCATCCTAGAGGAAATCTGACGTCCTGTAGATTAATTTTGATGACAAATTTCAATTCAGCTACTAAATAAACTTCAAGTTACGCATCACTTTGCTATCGTACGAATATCACATTAACAGGTCCCAGAGTTCTCTTATTTGTGAAACTTTCCCCTAGGCTAGGGGAAAAATCTGACGCCAGGGAAATTTGTGAGGTTGAATTTGGGTTCAATGACTCAAAATACATAAAAAGTGCCTGTATTAGTATTAAAAGTACTGAAATTTTACTATTTTACAATAAATACCTTCGTAGATTCCAGAATTCCCTACATTTTAGAGTTTTTCCCCTAGGCTAGGGGAAAACTTCACCGTTAAATTGAAATTCTGAGGTCGAGTTCGGATTCAGCGGCTCAAAATACATTAGGATATACTTTTCTCGTACCCAGTTCAAACAACTTTTTTTGTGGGCCTGTGTTATCATTTGTTAATTAATTTTTAATTATTTAAACAAATGGAATTTGTTTAAATAATTCTTTTTTGAAAATTTCTTTCGTTTTCTTAAAATTACTACTATTAGTCTAGTAGAATATTAATGAACATTGTTTCATTAAGTCTTAATTATCTAAACAAATGGAATTTGTTTAAATAATTTCTTGTTAACAAAATTTTTCCTGAAAATTATTTTAAATAAAAATTATTACGGTGGATCTAGTGGAATATTCATCAGTAATAATTAATTACTAAATTAAAAATAATTTATTAATAAAGTGCAACTCTTCTATAGCGCCAATTTTGCGGCTGACGGCAGGTAGAAACTAACTCATTATTGCCCTCTCCGCTTTTGTTTGTTCACGCTTGAGTGTTCGCCTTAGTGACAACCGCAGACCCCGCGGCCCCTGCGCAGCTCCTGTTATACCTACCTGCGATGCGGTTTCATTTCTCGAAAGGGCTATAGAAGGGAGGGCTATTGAAGGGTTCCACTGTAATTAAGTAATCAGTTATATTAAAGTAAGAATTATTTTAAAAATTGTTTAAAACTAAAATTAATAACACAGTGTTAATAAATATTCCACTGAAGAAATATTAATCATTTTTATTTTAAAAATATTTAAACAAATTTTATTTGTTTAAACAATTGCAAATTAATGAACTAATATTAATGAATATTCCACTAGACAAATAGTAATAATTTTTAAGGAAAAAAACTAATTTAAAAAAAAATCATTCAAACTATTTTTGTTTGTTTGAATAATCAAATATTAATGAACCAATGTTAATAAGTATTCCACTGTACTAGTAGTAATCATTTCTATAAGAAAAAAAAACGTTATTTCGAGAAAAAATTTTAACAATTTCCATTTGTTTAAATATTTATTAAGTAAATCATTAATGATAATAAATTTTCCAATAGACTAATATTAATCATTTTAAGTAAAAAAAGACGAGAATACAGTGGTCAAACGGTCGATTTCATTCAGCCCCCTGCATCGAAGTTAGTTCACTAGTACGATCAAGTGAAGTGTGGAGGCCAGATAGTGCTGGGAGTCTTTCCAGCCTATATTTATATGGCAAGCATAGGAAAGATTAGTGAAAAATTAATTTGATTAATATTTTTCGCAATGGCATTCGGTTTTATGTATGACAAATTAAATTGTGATCATTTTTTAAGTTTTACTACTTTAAAAGCTTGCACTGAAATAACAAAAAATGGGTGGAATACGGAGTCTTACTCCCGCATGTAAATATCAGGATATGACAGCTCCTCCAAAAAATGTAATTTCTTTTATGTGCAAGAAGGTAAAGAAAATGATAGAGCCTAACAAAAAGCCATCTTAAGAGAAAATATTGTTGTAAAACCCGAATGCGGCATGCGCGAGACATTTTTTTTACACAAGATATTTTATGGGAGCGAAACACGATTTCAGAGGATGGAGTCACTGTTCTGGAAGTTGCAATAATTGACTGTTGTTTAACTTAATGGTCTTAATATTAGTGTTGTTTATATAATAATTGGCAATTGATGTTTTAATATTTTTGTTTGAACTGTTTGTAAGATATAAAATAATATCTTTACATATAAGTATCTTCATTTCAAACAAAAAAATTACGCAGAAATATAAGAATTGCAAAAAGTACAGTGTGCATATTTGAATAAAAAATATGAAACATTTCATCTTTATCTAAAACGATATTTTGATTTTTAAACATTCTTTCGTTGAGTTGTAAAAAAAATTAATAAAAACTATTTATTTAAATAAAAATTATAGAAGATTTTATGTTAAACTAAAACTATATATTTATATTTTAAAATTATTTTGTATAGATATTAGAAATTAAATAAAGACTAAGTATTTTAATAACAGGGAGACCGTTTTAATCCAAGAAAAAAAAATCCCGGTAATTTCCCGGTTTTTTCTCGGTTCAGAAACATTTTTCACGGCCAATAAAATTTACATGTAAAAAATTGAAGGTACTAACACTTTTTAATTTAACAATTTTTAATAAAATGCAGTTAAACTACAAAATCTAGAATTTTTACTTTTTAGAAATTGATGAGTTCAAAGATTCAGACAAAAATTTAATTCACGTTACCATTTTCAATGGTCTAAATTAAAGAATCGATTAATTTTACATTTTTTATAATATATTATTTTAAACAATTTTAAGGTAGAAACGTTCAAAATTGAAAAATTAAATTAAAAAAAAATACCTCTTAAATAATAAGTTAAATTATTTTCATTTTTGAAATGAATTTAATTTTTCCTATAATTTTTAGAAAATCCTGCAAATTTAAAAAAAAATTTCTTAAAATCTTTCAGATTCTTTCTTAGCAATTTTAGAAATCTTATTAAATCTTTTTGAATATTCTCTTTAAAACAATTTCTAAAATGAAAAATTATTTTCCATTCTTCAAAGAATCTTAAGAAAATGTTTTTATTCTTTTAAATCCTTTGACAAATCTTAAAAAGCTTCTAATTTTTTTTTAATTGGCAAAAATCTACATTTTGTTTTAAATTAAATCATTTCAAGTTCAAAATTGATTTTGAAACTTTTCAAAACTTCTAAATACCTTCTAAAATTACTCAAATTTTGTCTACAAATAATAAGTGTTCAATTACACAGCCACACGTATGCTGGTTACGCTTACGTTTAAGACGTTTAAGAACAGGGTTGCCAGCGTAATCGGTTATGTTAGGTCAGGTTCTTTTAGGTTAGGATAGGTTTGACCTCTTTGCAGGTTAAGCCCAAGCTGATTCAAACGGTACCGCAAACACAACGAGACAACACAATCAGTTTAATTGGGTTTCGTGAGGTTAGGTTAGGCTAGGTTAGATTTATTTCTAGGTTAGGCTCGAGTTGACCCATTCGATGTAGCACACATTTGCTACTCGGAAAATATGCTTCCAGAGCTTTACGTGTAGTTCAATAAATTTCTGTTAATTCAGGTTAGGTGAGATCAGGTTCTGTTGGGTAAAGTTATGTTAAATAAGTTGATATCAGGCAAGGGTTAATCCTTCACAATTGTCGACATGTTTTTGAAGTGAAAATTTGCATCACTGGCATTATTTTGAAATTTATTTGCCTCAGTGCATGATTTTTCGTCAGTTTTTGAGGTTATGGCTCAACCATGACGTGATGGGTGATTTTTGATACCGAATTTGAATTCAGCGCCCCAAAATCCATAGGAATACGTGTGTCTTGTTACCAGATCCGCACACTTTTTTGTGTGGCTGTGTTATTATATGTATATACGTCGAAATTTAACAAACTGACTTACAAATAAAACAGTAGTTAAATAGAACAATTAAAATTGTAACTTTAAAAGTTTAAAAGCTCTTCGAAATTCTAGAGATTCAAAGCTTTCGACGTAAAACAATTCAGTTTCAATTTTTTTACTTTTAAACATTTGGTGAAATATTTCTAACGATTCAATAATTACTCTTTTTCTCAATTAAACAAATTTCAAATTGAATAGATTAAAATTGAATATTTTAAACTGATACAATTTTTGAAAAAAAATGCATTATTATGAAGTTATTTATAAATTGAAAATAATTTATAAATTTTAAATGAGAAGCTTACATTTTTAAAATGACTAAGACTTTTGAATTGAAAACGTTTAATTTTTAACGTTACAATCTGTAAATTCCTAAATTTTGAACTGAGTTCGAATTGTTTTTTTTTTTTTTTTTAATAAATTATTGAGATCAAACTTGGAGAGAACTTTTTTCTCGCTAAAAATTTGTAAAATTCCCGGTCAAAAAATAAATTTACTGTCATTTCCCGGTTTTTCAGATTTCCCGGGCCAGCGGCTACCCTGAATAATAAATATGGAACATTTGATCTTAAACTCAAACGATATCTTCATTAAAAAATATCTGGCGTAGAAATAAAAAAAATTATATAAAAGCCGTATTTTATAAAACTCTTCTGTAGAAATATGAAAAACCAATCAAACACTGCATTTTAATAAACAATATTGAACATTTTATATTAAATTGAAACTATACTTTTATTTTTAGAAATTCTTTCATGTAAATATAAAAAATTTAATAAAAACTGTATGTAATTTTATGAGAAATATGGAACATGTTATCTTAAAGTGAAACGATATCTTTATTCTTTTAAATTTTTTCATAAAAAGATTTAAAAAATGAATAAAAACTATACCCTCTTAATTTATGTATTTAAATTTAAGTTTTTTAAGTTAATTAATCTTTCAAGCAATTGATTAAATCGTTTATTCCAATAAATCATCTGTTATTGAATTAGGGCAATTGTTGTTAATGAATTAGTAATTTATACCAACACCTGACATTGTTAATACTTATTATTATTTGTAAAATAAATCTGTTGTTTCACCATGCTATTTTCAAAATTATTTTTTACAAAATTACTTTATCTAAATTTAATAGATGTATTTAGAATTGAATAATAAAATTTAGTATAATTATAAGTTTAATTTTGTTTCTTGAGTTGAAAAATACTTTAAATTTAGTTACTCCAAGTTACGATTGAAACCAATCACAAGTTCCCGCAGCTAGAAAAGAATATTTTAACGATTTTTTTCACTTACTATTACTTTTATATTTAACAAGATATGGGGCTTTAATTATGCTATGCATAAAACCAATTGTCATTACGAATAATATAAATTAAATTAATTTTGAACTAATTCTGCCTATTCCTGTCATGTAAAAACAGGCTGGAAAGACTCCCAGCGCCATCTGCGCCGCACGGTTCACTTAGCCCACTGGCGAACTAACGTTAACGTATAGTCGTTACAGGGGACTGATTTCATGATGAATTGGTATTTCTGGTTTTATGAGTAGTTTTCAGGTACTCGCGGGGGTGTGTTAGGGGTGTCAAACTAATATGTCTGATAGATGAAATTCTTCGTTGGTTAATACTCTACAGGCCCCCATAGTTTCCCATCACATTTTTTCAAACCCTAAACATTATTCTAAAAACTCACAAAAGTGATTTTTCCCATGTAATTTACATGGGAAACTTCATGTCGAACCCGGCACCTGTTAAAAGAAAAAAATCTGCCCGCCATGCAGGCACATTCTCATGGCACGCGGCTCACTTTGCTCGCAAGTTTGAGCGCGCCTACGGTGCGCGACTGTTGGTACTCGCGCTTCGCGCTCGATGATGTATTTATCTCGCGCTTCGCGCTCGATTATGTATTTACCTCGCACTACGCGCTCGGACTTTTTATTTTTGCACATCCTTGCGCAAAACTTTCAAAATTAAGACTCAAAACACCCAGCACTGTAATTTTGTGATTGTGAACTTTCTTTCGTTCTTAGAGCTTAGTTCTTTCTTTCTTTATGCATTCTTCTTTATGCGGCAAACCTGCAGATTGAAAGTACAAGGTCACTCATGTATTTTACATGGACGATCTTAAGATCTATGCTAAAAATTCTTACCGCATTCTTCTTCGAGCTTAGTTCGAGAATTTGAGCGCACCTAAAAAACGCGACTCATAGCAATCGCACTCCGCGCTTGGTCTTTATATTTCTCCTGCATTCGTACATAGACCTTTTGAAATCAAAGGTCAACGGACCGACAACTGTAATTTTGTGATTTTAAACTCTCTTTTGTTAAAGCTCTTTCCGCTTTAACGAACACATTCTCATCACGTATCTCCTGCTTCGCACTCGATTTTGTCCAACATTCCAACATATCTACATTATAAACAACACTTTTATATCAAATATAATACATTTTTTATGTAACTCTGTCTGGAATTGCTTAGTAAAAAATTGCAAAATAAAGAGCAAATTCTATTTATAATGATTATTTTTATATTTGTTTATTATTTTGCTTTAAATTCTATTCTAAGCTGCGCTGAAAAATGTATCATTTCAATAAATGTATATCATTACAATTTATAATATGCATAAAAATTGAATCATACTAATTCTTATTTCCTTGTTTTTATAATTGATTTTATTTTTTATCTTTGAAAAAGGAACGTTTTTCTTCTCTATACTTTTTTTCATATCATACGTTGTTTGGATTAAGGGCATGTGATACTTTGAGAATTATCGATTTTACCAGTTTTAGGTTCCCCCGGCTTTTTTTCTAAAATAATAAATATTTTGTCTCAAAAATTTGGGAAATGATAGCGAACATGCTAACGGACGTCCCCACACACTCTTTTTGTGGATTAATTAAAAAAAGTTTTAATTTAGCAAATGTGATTAATTTGCACAGTGCTTAGGAAATAGTATCGATTTTTTCAGTCTTAGATTCCCTCGGCTTTTTTCCTAGGATAAGAAATATTTTGCCTTCAAAATCTGGGAAATGATAGCGAACATGCTAACGGACGTCCTCACACACTTTTTTTGTGTTTTTTTATCAAAAAATTTTTGATATTGCTAACAACGTGCGTGTATATTTCGAGGTTATGTGTGTTACAATTCACCCGAGCGTTGCTTCCAAACTACACAATATTTTTGGCCGAAAACTTTGGACTTACAAATAAACATAGTAACTAATCTCCCGGAACTAACCTTGTTTGCAGGCAATCAAAAAAGTTTATTTCATAAATAATTTCCAGATTATCGGAAAGGCAGAGATGAAAAACGACGTAGCCTCAAAATAACGCATACGCATAAAATTTGTATTTAGCACAATATATTTTTTTGTTATTATATCCCTCAATAAAGAGTACGGGGACGTCCGTTATAATATTTTATAGCATCTCCGAATTCAGGTTTTAAAAATTTCCATTTTTGTGGAAAAAAAGCCGGGGAAACTGTAAGTACCACATGCCCTTAAAATGTTCATTTTAGTTGTTTTTTTTTTTGGATTTTGAAAATGCTCTAACTCTGATCATTTTCTTTTTATAAAAAAAGTCATGGGGATAAATTGTTTAAGTTTCTGAGTACTATGAATAATTGTACATAGAATTTCAAAATCTTGAAAAATGTGGTATCAAAAATTTTTGGTACGATCAACTTTTAAATTTTCAACTTTTCGACTGAATTAAAAAAGTTGTTATAATTATCTTGTAGGGCTTTTGAAAATGAACATTTTTGTTCTCTTGACTTTTTTTCATATCATGCGTTGTTTGGCTTGAAATTTTCATTTTAGTTTTTTTTTGGATTTTGAAAATGCTCTAACTCTGATAATTTTCTTTTTATAGAAAAAAGTCATTAGAACAAATTGTTTGAGTTTCTGAGTATTATTAATATGTACAGTTATATACAGAATTATATACAGTTAATCAATATCGTCGTAATCCACTTCTTCGTCAGACGTGATTAAACTACCAGAAATACTTGAAGATGGAACTGGACTTGATCTTCCACTAGAAGGATTTGAAGCAAGTGACATGTCAGTTACTTTTTTAAAAAGGCACTTCCTGTTTTTTATTCTCAAATCGCATATTATTGAAATTAAAGGATTAAAGTTTACAAAAAAACATGTATCTGTTTATTGTTGGTATAACACGAACTATACTTACTGTCGGCGAGAAAACTCGAGTCCTCTGGCTTTGACGTTGAATAAGTATGTAAAGAAAAAATGGTAGGTTAATGAAAAAGGTCTCATTTTAAGGGCGTATATATTGTACGTTAAAGAGCAGAAAAGTAATATTCCAAAAAATTATTTGTAGCTTACAGATCTGAAAATCTCATGAAAAGTAAGGAACTTTGATAGCTTTTAAAAATAGTGAACTTTAAGCATAGTTTTTTATAGAAAGAGTAATAGGAAAAATCTGAAAAAATTAATGGTGGTACATTAAACATTTATGAACAGATTGCCGTCGAAAAATTTTTTAAATATAAATAATTGTTCGTTTTTTGTAAATAAATATGCGAGCGTACTAGCTTCCGTTGTAATGAAGATAATGAAGTGATTTAAATTGGAGGTAGTTAGTTGAACTATCTGTAATAATTTACAATTTGAAGGAAGTATGTGCTTCTTATTGTCTTCGTACAAATTGCGATATTTGAAGTCAGTTTTTTAAAAAGGAAAGCAAGTGCGAGAGCTCAGCGTGGTGCCGTTTTTTCAGGGGATCGGCCTCGGTTTTCCTCAACACAGGGAAAGGGTTTAAAGGCCAGAGTGAGGCTCGTGATTTGTACGAAGACAACATGAATCACATACTTCCTTAAAATTGTAAATTATTACCGATAGTTCAACGAACTACCTCCAATTTAAATCTCTTCATTAGAACTGAAGATAGTGTACTCGCATATTTATTTACAGAAAACGAACAATTATTTATATTTTGCAAATTTTTCGATAATAATCTGTTCAGAAATGTTTAGGGTACCACAAGGATTTTTTTCAGACTTTTCCTATTATTTTTTCTATAAAAAACTATGCTTCAAAGTTCACTGTTTTTAAAAGCTATCAAATTTCCTCACTTTTCATCGTATTTTCAGATCTGTAAGCTATACATAATTTTTTGTAATATTACTTTTCGGCTCATTAACGTACAACATTTGAAACTTTAAAATGATACCTCTTTCATTAACCTACCATTTTTTCTTTACATACTTATTCAACGTCAAAGCCAGAGGACTCGAATTTTCTCGCCGATAGTAAATGCTAAGACAATCTCAAATACCAAAATATATGAAATGTCGAGTCTTTTTCTATTATTTTACAAAAAGCATTCACTCATAAAGGACTATATTAAGATAATATTTATGCAAGTCTGCGATTGAACAACTTTTGTTCCTTGAAAATCACGAATTTTTTTTTAAAACTTGTATAAAACCAGCAAAGAGATCACAGAAGGCGTGAAAATTTTTTTCGTAGTTTATAACAACTTCATCTATCAGAAAATGAACTTTATTGCATAGGATCTTACAAGGCATTTTACTTATGCTACATTTTTATCGATTTTTGCGCAAAAATATTGTTTAAACAGATTTATTATTGCTAATTTATCAAGTGATTTCTTAGTTATTCAATTAGACTGTGATATTATAGGTACCTTAAGGAATAGAAGCCATTTGTCAAAATTGAAATCGGTTAATCGAACTTATTTTGGCGTGACTTTAAAGTTAAGCGTTGTATTCTCTCACTTGTTCGAATAGCATCAAGTCCCTGCAGCGCACGGCACAACACTACACTACATAAACACGAGCACCTACCTCACCTACCTCAAGATACATTTTCACTCTTGAGACATCAGGCTAGACAACTTCATGAATTAAAAGTCAAAATCTTAAAAAAATGTTTGGGGCATTTGCGCAGCTATTCTCGACTCTACTACATAGTGTCATGGTGTAATTATATTGTAAATGATGTTTTCTAAACAAATATTCCATGCATTTCTATTTGTTTATTTTACAAACAAATTACATAAACAAATATTTATTGCATATATTTTTTTTTAATTTGTCATAAGGACAACCGCAGGATTTCGCCGGGAGCGGGTGCTAATCTGAAAAATTGCACCCGCTTCCAGCGAAATCGCGGTAAAAATTTCAGCCACAACTACGTCTCACAACCGTGAGATAGGTGGTTACAGTCTGTAAAGGAATCAATACGACGATCCAGCAAAAGCCTCGTGCAACCTAAGAACACGGAGCGACCCAAGG
>NC_046665.1:34081730-34082997 GCF_010883055.1 Belonocnema kinseyi | reverse complement strand
TTTTGCTCGACACCTTGACAAATGTAATTCCATGTAGAAACATGCGTTTAAATAAAATATTTTACCAAAAAAGTTACCCACGCTTCAACTTGACAGACTGTATATTGACAATGGACTGTCTAGATGAAATGTTATGCCTTACTATTTGCTTATTTTATGAACAAATTAGGTAAAAAATGCACATTCTACGCGTTTCTAAGCAGAATGAATCGTTCTTTTATCTACACAAGAACGCCTATATAAGAACAGTTACTTTTAATCTAGTGGAACATTTATTAACATTGAATCGTTAATTTTTCATTATTTAAACCAATGGAATTTGTTTGAACAGTTTTTCAATTTCATTTGTTTTCTTAAAAATTATTATTATTGATCTAGTAGAATATATATTAACATTATTTCATTAATTTTCAATAGTAAAAAAAACAGAATAGGGTTAAATAATTTTTTAAATTAAAAATCATTAATATTTCTTCAGTGAAATATTGATAAACATTGTTTCATTAATTTTATTTTTTTTAAAATTTTTTAATAAAAATTATTACTTAAATATTACTAATAAATTAATTATTAGTAAATTAATTATTAATCAGTAATTAATTATTGATGATAAATATTCCACTAGACCCACAGTAATAATTTTGATTTTAAAAAACTCGAAACGAAATTATTTACACAAATTCCACTTGTTTACATAATTGAAAATGAATGAAAATTCCATTTGTTTATACATTTAAAAATAAATGAACCAATGCTATTAAATATTCCACTAGACTAATAGTAATAATTTTAAGAAGAAAAATAAACAAATTTTCCAAAAAATTATTTAAACGAATTTCAATTGTTTAAATAATTAAAAGTTAATTAACCAATGATAATAAACTTTCCACTAGAACAATATTAATAATTCTAAGTAAAAAAAGATCAGAATACAGTGCTCAAAAGGTCGATTTCATGAAGAATTGACATTTTTTATTCAAAGAGTAGTTTTCAGGTACTTGTCGGAGTGTCTTAGGGATGTCAAACCCATTTGTCTGATTTTGTGATAAAAAAGAATTCGTAACATTTATAAATAATGTATATGAAAAATACACATTGTAGGCATTTATAAAAAGAAAAAAAATTTCTTTCTTGTAGTCTTCTTGAAATTATGTTGCCAATGTTTTCTTACAGTCTGTCAAGTTAAAGCGTGGGTGGCTTTACTCGCAGTCGGTAAGGTGTATCGACATGATTTTGGTGTCAAAATATTAAGAAGAGCTCCTTCTTT
>NC_046665.1:34078187-34081630 GCF_010883055.1 Belonocnema kinseyi | reverse complement strand
TCGACACCTTGACAAATGTAATTCCATGTAGAAACATGCGTTTAAATAAAATATTTTACCAAAAAAGTTACCCACGCTTTAACTTGACAGACTGTACATGAACTCTTGTCGAAAAATAAAATTTATAAAATTCATAAACTATTTGAATTTTTTCTTTTGAATTACGGCGTCAATAATGAATGAAAAAAGGGACTCATCAAAGAATACCCCTATTGTTCTGTTACCTCGACATAAATACGATTAAAAACGTTTTCTTTTTCTTCCAAAAATGCCTAAACTCTTTCTTTGTTCATACAATTTGTTAATAAAATGAACAAATAGCAAAAAATGGCAAAATTTTTTCTGAAAACATCATCGTCAATACATTAAAAATAGTAATACAAGAAAAAACAATTTCATTGCTTTCAAAGACCCCTAGAATGTTCAGCTTTTTACATAATTTGCTTATAAAATAAAAAAATTATAATGTATGGTAAAATTTGTTAAGATTTTCATTAGCAATACAATTTTAGCAAGGTCAGAAGAAAAAATTATTTCTTTTCGCTTCGAAATGCCTAATTGTGGGTTTTCTTATATAATCTGTTTATAAACTAAAAAAACATTAATAAGTAGCGAAATTTTGTCAGCAAATATCATTGAAAAATTAATTTCAGCAAGATCAGAAGAAAAACCGATCTCTTTTCCCTTAAAAAGACCTAAAATGTGCATTTGTTTACATATTTTTGGCAAAATTAATAAGTTCAATTCTCGCCAGGGCTGATTTCTTCTAACAAGATTTTTTCTCTTTCAGCTCAGAATAGAACATAAATATCTAATTGTATGTTTAATGTATGAAATTTATAGTGTGTGGAAATTTAATATATATATATATATATATATATATATTTATACCCGAGTCGAAATATAGGCCCTACTTTGATGCTCCAAGTAGAAGTATTGTCCCTACTTTGGGGCTGTTCATGCTACTAGCTCCTACGCAGCCACACCTAAACATATTTTCATTCTATTGTTCTTCTGTATAAGCTTCAGCCCCCACATTGAAGGTCTTGCCTCTATATTCTTGAGTTTTACTTATGTCTCATTTAAATCTCCATATGCTCCGTAGATTTTTTAAATTTTCTTTTAACGCTCTTAAATTTTAACGCACCAAATATATGTGGCCTCGTTGCCTCAACGCCTGCGCCCTCGTGACAGATACTTTGTCGCTTTCTCTAAAATTCCATCATCATAGTTCGTAAAAGCAACAGCTAAATTAGTTTTAAATAATAAATATTAAAGTGATAACATCGAAATGGGTTCAATAGGAAAGAAGTTTGCTCTAATCTGGTGGCTGCAAGCAAAAGGAAAAATGCAAACCAGCCACCCAGAGCCACCCCCCCCCCCCCCCCCCCCCCCCCCCCCCCAGCGGTATCAAACACACGAGAAGAAACGTCGAAAGAAAAAGGTAAGAAAGATTCAAATCTTTTCTATTGAGTTTTTTCTGTACCACATAAAATAACTCCAAATTAGTTACCACAGATTATGAAGAAATAGATTTGCCTTTCAGACAGTTTACTTTTGAATTGAAGAATCACGAAATTGAATGATGTCATATTAAAAATTTAGAAAATAGAGCAAGGGCAAAACCTTAGAAATTGAATATTTTGAAATTAAATCATTAAAAATAATTTATAGTTAAAAGCGTTCAAAATTAAATAATTAAAAATGGAAAACTTTTGAATTTGAAGAATTATAAATTCAAAGCGAGCAAGAATTGACAATTTAATATTAAAAACTAAATTGAATCTGTCAAAGTTGAAGCTTCTGAAATTCTAGAATTTAAAATTGTTATGACAGAAAATAATTATAATTTGAATTTCAAGTTGATTAGGCGAATTTTGATAAAATCAATGAATGAATTGAATTTTACTAAACAAACTTTCAAACTGAATAATAATTTAAAATGGGAAACATTAAAAATGAAAAAAAATCCACTTTAAAACCTTGAAACCTGAAGAATTCGAACTTCATTTTAAACTGACAAAATTTATGTACACCAAAAATTTTGATATTAAAACTTTTTTATGATCAAAGCCTTGAAAATTTCAATTATTTGTGTTAAATTCAAATCACATAAAACTAATAATTTTTCAATAGCTAATTAAACTTTCCCAAATTCAACCAATTTTCTTCAAATTTTAAACATGAAAAAAGTATAATTTCCTTTTAGAAACAACATATTTCGCTCTCGAGAAATTCTGCGATCCAAGTGTAGGTCCCTGCTGATTTCAAATGGATTCGGTCAGCGATTAATGTTATTTGTACGTTATTCTCCAAAAAATCGAGGTTGATTACAGTTTACTGGTAACCACTTTAAATAAGATCGCCGATCGTAATAACTATATACCAAAGATTTAAATATAACATGTACTTGAAATAAAAAATTGTTTCTTCCAAATGTCATACTTTTAAGCCAATTTATTTCTATATGCCGAGTGTCGATCACTTCAATCTTCCTGATGCATTTACTAAATATTGCAATGCACGTATTCTTTCAATATTCTTGGTAGTCTTGATATTCTGTATAATCTCAAATATTCTTGATATTCTCAAATATTCCGAAAATCCAAAATATTCCGAAATATATTCCAACAAGTGCAAGAATTTTCAAGAGATTTTAAAGACTTTAAAATACTTTTTCATAGCGCATCTATTGAAACTTCGAGTATCGATACCTGTAGAGCGGGTTGAAACTCGGTGTTTGCATCCCTAGGGTTGAAACATTTTTCAGCTCTAGAGTAGACGCGTAGGTAGGTAGGGTCTACATGTACCTCAACTGAAATTTTCAATAGATTTGCTATGAAAAATAATATGCATTACTAGGAATGTAACACAACGATCGCAATTCGTGTGAAGGCAGCCCTCGCTTCACTCGGGCAGCAAACTTCATACCCGTGGCAATCGCTGTGTTTCATCCCTTGTAATGCAACATACTATTGATGAGTTTTGGAGATTTTTCGTGATTTGAAGGAATTTTTTGGCATTTCAATCGATTTAATTTAGTTTGAAAAGTCTGTAAAGGAATAAAAAATAGTACAAAACATTTTAAATAATTTTCAAACAATTTTAAAGACTTTAAGGATCTTTATTTAATTACAAAATATTTTTATGTATTTAAAGAGATTTCTAGGAGTTTCAAGGGATTTAACGAGAGTTATTTGATTTAAGAAAATTTTAAGTTTATAATCGAATTTTAAAAGATTTCGAATTATTTAAAAGAGTTTAAGACATTTTTTAAGAATTTAAGGGATTTTAAGTAATTTTGAAGAATTTGTGATGAATTTCGTAGAATTTAACTGAGTTTTAAGATTTTTGAGTAATTTTAAAATATAAATAATGTTCTTGAATACTTTAAAGTCCGTTAAACCTTCTGAAATCTTCTGAAATTTGTGGAAAACCTTTAA
>NC_046665.1:34075993-34078087 GCF_010883055.1 Belonocnema kinseyi | reverse complement strand
ATGAAAGAGGGAGCTCTTCTTAATATTTTGACACCAAAATCATGTCGATACACCTTACCGACTGCGAGTAAAGCCACCCACGCTTTAACCTGACAGACTGTACTTGAAAAAATAAAAATAAAAAATTATTTCTTTCAGTTTTATATATATATATATATATAAAACTGAAAGAAATAATTTTTTATTTTTAATAAAAATAAAAATATTTTTTGATTCCTCTAGAATCAAACCGAAGGTCCTATGACAAAGCCACCGAACACGTCCTCGGGTTGCGGATAGAGGGTCCCTGTACCAAGGGTTTCTGCTGAATATGGTTACAAAAATAAATAGGCAGTCGCGGACAATTGTCCAGGGGTGGTCCCGAAGGAATTAACCCCCAAGCGGAGGTGTGAAAACCATGCCGAAAGCTGAATGGCACCAGGGTGAGGTGTCTGGAACGGTGACTCTGGGATACCAGGCGACCTCTCAGAGTAAGCAGCCTTATCCTTGCATGCGGGGCTCTACAAGGCTGGACGAACCCCTTTCCCTAGCTTCTCGTAGGAACAACAATGACAACACCAAACATACTTGTAGTAAGTGCGGTTCAAAACAACAGAACGCGCAGGGCTCCCGACAATGGGTTTCTCTTAAGCCTAAAGATCTGGCTGAAATGGATGACGAGCTTCGTGGACATTTTTTCGGTGAATCCGATCTCTGGGCTATCAATTATTGTGTGTATAATGCAGCGAGAGCTTTGGCTGATGCGTACCGTAAAACAAAACCAACGGCTGATCATAAGACCAAAAGACGAATGCATCAACTTGCCATAAAGATAGGCTAGGCAAGGCAGTACGCGTCCCGCATTCAATGTGTGAATGACTACATCACATCTGGCAGGAGTTTTACCGCCAAGGTTCGAAAGTTTGCGCGCGAACTTCGGACCCGTTATCACACACTTAACAAGTCAAAGCTGCTGACTATCAGGCAGCATATTGTCGAGAGAATACGGATACTATCCGACGCTAGGAGAAGTCTAGAGCGGAGGGAGAGGTGGGTCAGAGAAAATCAACAGTTTCTCTCTGACCCATCTCGACTCTTCCAAGACCCTCCAGTTACTGTCGAACACCCACCCAAACCAGAGGAGGTCGAAGGATTTTGGAGAGAAGTCTACGAAGTTCAGCATAGACTGGACGAAGACTCAGAAAATATAAATAGCTTCAAGGAGTTATGTGTTGCCCTGATAACACCTGATAAAGAATGCCCACCCATCACTACCGAGGATGTGAAAAAAGTATTAAGAAGGATGAAGAACTATTCCGCACCAAAATCAGATTGTATCAAAACCTTCTGGTGGAAGAAGTTTTCTTCAACCCATCAGCATTAGGCCCGTATTTTCACCTCATTCTTAAAGTCGGAAGAGCCAATTCCGGAGTGGTTGGTGAAAGGGCGCACAATACTCCTGCCGAAAATAGGCAACTTAGCTGACCCGAAGAACTACAGGCCAATAACTTGTCTGAACACGCTTTATAAGATATTCACAGCTATCCTAAATAATAGCTATCCTAAATGATGGCCCGGATGTCGGGAGAAGCTGCTCATCGATATATGTGTCTGCAAAGATGCAGCATTCTACCAGCGTGACCTATCAATGGCCTGGATTGATTATCGGAAAGCTTTTGATACGACATCCCATAGATTTATCATCTGTCTTTTGGAAATCTTAAAGGTTCATCCGCAAATAGTTGGTTGCATAGAGAGATTGATGCCGCTTTGGAAAACCAGATTTACTATCTCATGCACTGCGCCATTTTGACGCGTGCTTATGCGGCAAACCTGCAGATTGAAAGTACAAGGTCACTCATGTATTTTACATGGACGATCTTAAGATCTATGCTAAAAACAGAGAGCAACTGCTTCTAGCTCTGGGGATTGTCGAACGATATACTAAGGAAATTGGAATGGAATTTCGGTTAGACAAATGTGCCAAGGTTTATTTGAAGCGAGGAAAACTTGATGGCATCCCTGAAGATCCTGAGCTCGTTGATAGAAGCGCCATACGATACCTTTGCGCTGGAGAGACTTATACATACCTGGGCGTGCCACAGAGCCGCATTC
>NC_046665.1:34075648-34075893 GCF_010883055.1 Belonocnema kinseyi | reverse complement strand
TTTTGAAATATCTTGAAATATTTTTGGATTTAGTTTGAATCTTGTTTAAGCATATAAAATATACAATCATAATTTGTATTATTTCTAATATCTAAACTCTTAATACATATATTGTTATAAGCGTAGCAATATTTTTTGCAGAATGGGTCACAAAAATTTCCAGGCGGCCATGCACAGCTCAGGCTGCCACCGGCAGGGGGACGCCACCCTGGGCCAGGAAGCCCCCGAGAGGAAAGCCAGAAAGC
>NC_046665.1:34068386-34075638 GCF_010883055.1 Belonocnema kinseyi | reverse complement strand
CCCCGCTATGAGGACCCTTTCATTGTCATGAGATTTAAGGCTGTTTCAATAACTAAAATTCTAAAGATATGGCCCAATTCAATTCTACTTATCTGAATCATTTTCCTGCTGTAATTTTAAGAAAATGAAAAATAAGTTGATGAAAATCGGTTAACATTCCGAGTAATTAAGCATATCGTTAAGAAAACTAAAAATTACCAGAACTGTCAACTGGCGTTGAAGATATTAACCAATTTTCATCAACTTTCTTCTCATTTTTTCAAAATTGCATGAGGAAAATGATTCAGATAATTAGAATTGAATTGAGCCATATCTTTAGGGTTTTAGTTCATTGAAACAGCCTTAAATCTCATGACAATGAAAGGGTCCTCATAGCGGGGGGGCTACCGAGTGGCTGGGCCCGGGCTGGCTTCCCCCTCTGGAGCTGCCCGGCCCGGGGTCGCATCCCCTTGCCGGCGGAACTAGTTTGGGAATCGCTGCTTTAGGCGTTAGGAATGCGAAACTGATAGGATTCGAACCCTTGCGGCAAATAAAAACTTTCATAGCGTGCGATTATAAATAATGTAGTAATTGTGTAATAGTAAATAATTGTGTGCTTAAACATGTAAATAAAAAATTAGAGTATAATAGTAATAATATAATAATACAAAAGATTCATTTTTTTGTGGCGAAAAATCGGTTATAATTTTATAGAACTTTTGGGGCTAGTTCAACGCAATGTAAAACAAAGACGATTTTAACTTTTATTAAACTACCCAGCGTATCCTCTACTATAGGATGAGTTCTATAAAATTCAATAGATATTCTTTTCCGTGTGTAAAATAACTTGAAATATTACGCAAATGCCACTATGTCTTCTTCTTGCTCTGCTTTTATTGATTTTTCGTCAAATAATTTTATTCTGTACAGGATGTACAGTGTGGAGCGTTAAATTAGAAACAAAAACTAAGCCTCTATTTTGACGCCCCAGATGGAAGATTTGGAAATTTGTGCCCATAAGAGCGCTATAGTAGGGGCGATAATCGTATGAGAATATCCGTTACTTTACGACCTTAGACCCTACAAATATTAGCGTTAAGAGTGTTAAAGTAGGGCCTATATTTCGACTCGGGTAATTACAAATAAATACGTATACCATATAAGTTTTCACGTACTCCATTAATAATGATCTTGTAATGTTTCTTTTGTAAGATAAGAATAAATACTTATACTACTGTAAAGAACTTTTTAGGGGTTTTCAGAGTACTTGTAGACATCCCAAGCAGGCTGTTTGAAGATATTTTCTAAGAAATTCATAAAAATTCATACTGCTAAGCGAGGCAAAAATAATGCGAAGTTCTAGCTGCATCCTTACTTAAGTTTTTTTTTTAAATTTAAGCGCAAGAATGAATCTCACTAGCATGAGAAAATCACTTACCAATCAATAGTATCTCTAAGCCCTATAATTGTTCTTCATTTAATTATCTCGCATCTATGAACAAATTAGTTGACGTATTTTGGGGATAAAATTTGTAACGATTGTACTTCAATCTTAACCTGATTACTCAGCTGATTTACGTGCCACCTGGCTCTAAATTTTACTATTAACATTTCGGAAATAGATTTGGAATATTTGATCTCCTTTAAAATATTGCTTGTGAATGATGCGTTAATTAATTCAAAAAATGCTTTAATACTGTAAGAGCTTGATCGAAAAAATTTTTAGCGTTCAAATTAAACGTCTAATTATAAGCAATTAATACAAATTATTTTATTATAATTTTTGCAAGAGCTCTAATGATATCTGCTAATGCTTGATAAGTAAAATTGGGTTAATAGATAAAAATAAATACTGCACGCAACTGATTGGTTAAAAATAGATAAAATAAGTTGCATAACATACAAACAGGAATGACTGCTTATACTCTTACTTAGAATTTAAACCTCAAATACTATGACTTGAAAAATTGCAGTTTATTTCAATATACTAAAAGTATCAAAGACAAATATATAATTTAACTTTAATAATGAAATTTTTCTGCAGGCCAAATTTGTACTTTATTAAACTGGGAAAATTTGTGACATTATAAAGGGATTAGTAGTGTCGGCACTAATAAGCGCAAATAACTTCTTACTTTTTACCAATAAGAAAACTTTTCTTAATATCTCGTTCATCTTACAAAAGGAAGACACGTGGAACTCGCTTCTAGGAAAAATAGGAAATTTTCAAAGGCATAACTGTAGATATCTCGACAAGAATACATACATGTCATGAGGAAGGGGCAAAATTTATATATTACACAAAGTTTGCCATATACAATATGAGATCTATACATATAAGCATTTATACATGGATTTCTTCACTCCTGCTACTGACATCTCAGCATTCGCTTAATCCTAAGATCCACCAATTACGTAACAGGATTTGGGGTTCTACTACAAACACGTGACAATAAAATGATTTTTTAAAATTATACTGAAACAATTCTATGGAAATTCGAACAGAAAATTCCACATAGAAATTCCATACGAAAATTAGAAAAAATATACAAACTAATTTTTGACTCAGTTTCACTTCCGTGTACTACACACTAATCATTAAATTTTATTATCTCTCCTATATAAGACCTTGACTTTTGTCATGTACAAAATTATCAGGGCAGACTTGTGTCCAGCGAAGGCATTGTCTAGACCGTCTAATCTAAACGATCTTTTAGGGCCCTAATCGGGTGCTAGGTAGCCACTCAGAAACAAAGATGTTTCTATAAGAGACTAGCTCAAATGTTATTTTGCAGATTGCCAAGTGTCAGGTGTTTTTTAAAACTACCAAAAATGATAAATAAACATAAAAAAGAATTTTTTTCTTATCATCCAGTCAGTCTTTTTAGGCCGTACTTGGGTACTGGTTAATTCACAACCACCAATAAACTTTCTTAATAATCGCATTCAAATATTTTTTGTACAATTCCAAAAAGATCCACGGCTTTTAAAAGTATCAAGAATTAAAATGAACTCTTAAAAAATGTATTTTTACGACACATGCATGATTTCAGCCCTTTTTCGATGCCTATGAAGCGGGCTGAAGCTCTACTTTTTACTAGCTAGAAGGTAAAAAGTGATGTCGAAAGTCAATAATAAAAATGATACATCTATGAGCTCGCATTTTAACATAATCAGCCCACTCACCATAAGAACTGTAATGAAATTTTAGTTCCAGATAATATAATTTTGCGGTAATTTATGTGAAAATACCATGTATGATATAATTGATCAATTAACGTAAATTTATATTTTAATTATAATTAATTATAATTAGTAAATTACCATTTTTACCTGTAAAATGACTGAAAATTTCCATAAATTACGGAAATTAGAAATGTTTAAATAGAATTTTTCGGCAATTTATAGTGAGTTACCATAAATGATTATTATTATCATTGAACCATTAAGCTATTTCCCTTTCGGGGTAGGCGTGACTCACTAAATGGGAAAGGGAGTAGTCTAAGCAAGGGGTTATGGAATTTTCAGATTGACCTAGAATTCTCGTGTTATTTAATCAAATAACACGTTCATTTCGAAACACTGCTCCGATCCACGTTGCTGTTCAATCTCTCTAGAAATCACCCCAAGTAAAGAGCCTCACTAAGTCGTCATGTCAGGTTTCCCACTTGGGTTCATTAGCATCCAAGATCTTTTGTTTTGGGCGTCATTCACTCTAATTACACTCTTTTTTATAAACTATTTGTCGCCATACTTTTATCTCCTGGCATAGTTCTTTAGCTTTTTTTACGTCGACGCAATTTTTCATGCAACCTCTCGTGTTTCTATGGCTTATTAGGTCTTTTCTAATTAGGGTTTCATTCGCACATTTTAACCATTCTTACCTCGTTCTGCCTCTGACCACGCTGCCATTTACTTTACCTTGATATACTTTTTTCGTTAGTCGTTCATTTGGCATTCTCTCAACATGCCCGAACCATCTTAACCGATTTATTTCCCATGTGTCAACTAGTGTTTCTTCTGCACACATTCTTTAAGAATTATCTCGCTACTTAATTTGTCTATCAGAGTTTATCCGCATATTATGCGCAGGAATCTCATGTCAATCGCGTTGATTTGACTCTTACCTTGTTCTTGATAGGTCCATTTTTCGCTATCGTATAGCACAGTCGATACAAATATAGAATTATTTTTACTTCTGATAATGAGCCCTGCTCTACCTATAACCTTCTTACCTTCGTTTATGAACCTATCCAGCTCCTTATCTATCTTCCCGTCCCTAGCGAATTTCCATCCCTAGCTACCAAGGTATACGAACTTATCAACTTCTTCCATTCTCTTATCGTTTCATACAATGTTGCATGTTCTTTTTCACGCTTTCCTTCGAACACCAAAGTTTTGTTTTATTTACGCTAATGTTGAAAGCCATGCTCTTCACGCTTGCATTCAGTTTGTCAAACATTCTTCGCAAGTATTTGTTAGACTCTGCCATAAGAACCTTCCCAGTGGACACAAAACGTTGAAAATCCCAAGAACGTCCTTGGGACATCCTTTTTTTTCCCACAGGCTTATAATCTCCGAACGCTAACCCACGTACACTTTCTGTTTCGAGTTCCACACCTTCTTCATCGAAAACCTTGCATTATATCGAAACAGTCACTCAATCTCCCATTTATCCTTACACTGCCTTGCTTCCTTTATTCGAAATCTAATATGGGCTAAAATCATGAATGTATTTCAAGGAATGTCTTAAATCATCCGTTTGTTATAAAAATATCGTATGCACAAAGGGGGAGAGGAACTTTTTCGAATTGTGTATGTTTTAAGCCGGATTCGATATTTTTTATAACGAATGGATGATGTCAGACATTTCTCGAAATACAGTCATGATTTCAGCCCGAATTAGATTTCAAATAAAGGAAGCATGATTCAAGGTAATTTGATTGATTCAAGTAAAATATGATTAAATTATAGTAAAATGTATTAGACTCAACTGAAGATGTCAAAAACCTAATGGTAAAATATTATAAAGTTAACTACACGTGAAATTTGAAGCAAACAATATCTCCTATAAACTGATAGCATCATGCTCTCAATTCTAAAGTGCGATGCTATCGTTGCAAGAGTAGAAAAGTTTAACTGTATACTATCGGCGAAAAAACTATAGGCATCTGCATTTAAAGCTTAACAACTCAGTAAAAAAAATGCTAGTGCAACAAAAAAACAGTGCTATAAAAGCTGAAAGTATTCTACGTAAATGAGCTTGAAGATGTTTATGTAAACAAATTTTTGCGCTTAGCAGACTGAAAAATGTAAAAAAATAAGGATTTTCGGGTACATTTAAGAACAGTCGAGTTTAGAGCATTATTTCTTATACAAGGGGCGATGGGAAAAATTTGAAAAAATTCATGAGTATGAGGAAAACTGTTGTGAACCAGTTGTAGTTGAGAAATTAAAAAAATAAAAATCATTGTTGCTTAAAAGTAGAAAAATGTGAATTTTTTTTATTGGAAAACAAGTCACAGATAGCAGGGGGGGGCCCTTTTTTGTTTTACTGCCGACCGCTGGTGCCATTTTTCGACCCCTGGTTCTGAATGCTTGGATGGCACCAGGCCACGAGCCGAAGAAAGGGACCAGCGGTCGGCAGTGAATAAAACGCCCCCCCCCCTCCCTGCTTTCTGTCACTTGTTTTCCAACAAAAAAATGTCAAAAAACGTCGCGATTTTTACAAGAAATAAGACTAACAAATCCTTACGGATGATTGTAAATAAATACAGAGCCTATCCATTACAGTTTGCAGTTTGAATCGCTTGAATATCTGTATTAGAACTGACGATGATATAATTGCACATTTTTGTATTTTTAAGCAATAATTTTTACTATTTTTTTAATTTCTCAACTACAACTGGTTCACAACAGTTTTCCTCATACTGATGAATTTTTTCAAATTTTTCCCATCGGCCCTTGTATAAGAAATAATGCTCTAAACTCGACTGTTCTTAAATGTACCCGAAAATCCTTACTTTTTTTTACATTTTTCAGTCTGCTAAGTGCAAACATTTTTTTACATAAACATCTTCAAGCTCATTTACGTAGAACACTTTCAGCTTTTATAGGACTGTTGTTTTGTTGCGCTAGCATTTTTTTAACTGGGTTGTTAAGCTTCAAATGCAGATACCTATAGTTTTCTCACCGATAGTAGTACACTGCCATAATCTATAAGCAGAAATTGCAGATTCAAAGACGGAAAATATTGGTTCAAATACAAAATACATTTGTTTTCCAGAAATTAAATCTAAAGAATTTACACCTTCTTTAAACCTCTCGTTTTCTCGTATTTTTATTGACATCAATTTTTAACTATATACTCCATACATTATTATAAACTAAACAAATTGTTGACTTTGGTTATGGAAGATGTATTACTCATAACTGATCGTCGCTCGTATGCCCTTTGGAGATTTGACAGTAATATACTTGTCAATTATCTTAATGTAGATGGGAAATTTGGACATCAGTCCATTACTTGGGAAATCTCGGAAAATCTTATCAAAAAATATGAAATATTGAAATGATACTTGCACGTATGTCGAGATTAGTAGAAGAAAGATAACGAAAAAATAATCCGGCAAAAAAAGATCGGCATACGTGTGTGGTGGTACATTAGGGGTGAAGTAGACCCCTTTTGTTTTAGAAAAACGTTTTTAAAACCTTTTTAATGATAGCAGCACGTATGCCTCCACATGATTTTGATGATTTTGGACGTACAATGCACAAGTGCCAAACGGCATACGGATCAGCTGGTACATAGTAATTTCTACCCTCAAATACATGTATCAAAAATTGATAATTCCTATTTGATGATTGTTTCCTGTATGCCGTTGGAAATAATTATAAATTATAATGAATACTACCATAAGTCCCGGAAACTGGACCATAAGTCCCGGAAACTGGAATTACAAGATTGTCATATTGATGTGGGCGCTATGCCATAATTTAGTGCTTATTTAGTGCTAATTTATGCTGCAGAAAGAAAATTTTGTGCCCGGTAATTTTGGCAAAAAACATGTAGTAATGCCAGCTTCAGCTGAAGCCACAACTCAGGTATGCGAAACTCGGAAACTATTAGTGGTATCAAATTCTCCTTTGCGCAAGAATTTCGTGCTAATTAAGTGCTCTGGATTTATGCCTTGCAAAAAATCCGGGCACTTTTTTTTTACAAAAAACGTGTAGCAATGCTGGCTTCAGGTGACTTTGGTATGTGAAACTCGGA
>NC_046665.1:34066434-34068286 GCF_010883055.1 Belonocnema kinseyi | reverse complement strand
CCAGAGTACTTATTTAGCACTAAATTCCTGCGCAAAGGAGAATTTGATACCACTAATAGTTTCCGAGTTTCGCATACCAGAGTCACCTGAAGCCAGCTCTACTACACGTTTTTGGTAAAAAAAAGTGCCCGGATATTTTGCCAGGCATAAATCCAGAGCACTTAATTAGCACTAAATTCCTGCGCAAAGGATAATTTGATACCACTAATAGTTTCCGAGTTTCGCATACCAGGGTCACCTGAAGCCAGCACTACCACATGTTTTTGATAAAAAAAAGTGCCCGGATTTCTTGCAAGGCATAAATCCAAAGCACTTAATTAGCGCTAAATTCCTGCGCAGAGCAGATCTTGATATCGCTAATAGTTTCCGACTTTCACAACACCAGTCACCTGAAGCCAGCATTACTACATGTTTTTGATCAAAATTACCGGGCACAAAATTTAGTTTTTGCAGAATATATTAGCACTCAATTAACACTAAATTCCTACACAAAGCAGATTTTGATACCACTAATAGTTTCCGAGGTTCATAACACTAGTAATCTGAAGCCAGCATTACCACACGTTTTTGGTAAAACTAAAGGTGCCCGGATTTTTTAAATAGCACAAATCCAGAGCACTTAATTAGCCCTAAATTCCTGCGCAAAAGGGGAATTTGATACTATTAATAGTTTCCGAGTTTCGCATACCAGAGTCACCTGAAGCCAGCACTACTACACGTTTTTGGTAAAAAAAAGTGCCCGGATTTTTTGTCAGTCATAAATCCAGAGCACTTAATTAGCACTTAATTAGCACTAAATTCTTGCCCAAAGCAGATCTTGATATCACTAATAGTTTCCGAGTTTCACAACACCAGTCACCTGAGGCCAGCATTACGACACGTTTTTGGTAAAAAAAGTGCCCGGATTCTTGGCAAGGCATAAATTCAGAGCAGTTAATTAGAACTAAATTCCTGCGCTAAGCAGATCTTGATATCACTAATAGTTTCCGAGTTTCAGTACATCAGAGTCACCTGAAGCTAGCATTACTACATGTTTTTGATCAAAATTACCGGGCACAAAATTTAGTTTTTGCAGAACATATTAGCACGTAATTAACACCAAATTCCTACGCAAAGCAGATTTTGATACCACTAATAGTTTCCGAGTTTCATAATACTAGTCACCTGAAGCCAACATTACTACACGTTTTTGGTAAAACTAAAAGTGCCCGGATTTTTTGAATAGCACAAATCCAGAGTACTTATTTAGCACTAAATTCCTGCGCAAAGCAGAATTTGATACCACTAATAGTTTCCGAGTTTCGCATACCAGAGTCACCTGAAGTCAGCACTACTACACGTTTTTGGAAAAAAAAGTGCCCGGATTTTTTGCCAGGCATAAATCCAGAGCACTTAATTAGCACTAAATCCCGGCGCAAAGCAGATCTTGATATCACTAATAGTTTCCGAGTTTCATAACATCAGAGTCACCTGAAGCTAGCATTACTACATATTTTTGATCAAAATTACCGAGCATAAAATTTAGTTTTTGCAGAGTATATTAGCACTTAATTTGCACTAAATTCCGGCGCAAAGCAGATCTTGATACCACTAATAGTTTCCGAGTTTCGCATACCAGTCACCTGAAGCTAGCATTACTACATGTTTTTGATCAAAATTACCAGGCAGAAAATTTAGTTTTTGCAGAATATATTAACACTTAATTAGCACTAAATTTCTGCGCAAAGCAGATCTTGATACCACTAATAGTTTCCGAGTTTCACATACCAAAGTCACCTGAAGCCAGCATTGCTACACGTTTTTTGTAAAAAAAAAGTGCCCGGATTTTTTGCAAGGCATAAATCCAGAGCAC
>NC_046665.1:34051061-34066334 GCF_010883055.1 Belonocnema kinseyi | reverse complement strand
TTGGTGTTAATTAAGTGCTAATATGTTCTGAAAAAACTAAATTTTGTGCCCGGTAATTTTGATCAAAAACATGTAGTAATGCTAGCTTCAGGTGACTCTGATGTTCTGAAACATTCGAAACTATTAGTGATATCAGAGACAAGCTTGGCGCAGGAGTTTAGTGCTAATTCAGTGCTCTGGATTTATGCCTGGCAAAAAATCCGTGCACTTTTTTTTTACCAAAAACGTGTGGTAATGCTGGCTTCAGGTGACTGGTGTTGTGAAACTCGGAAACTATTAGTGATATAAAGATCTGATTTGCGCAGGAATTCAGTGCTAATTAAGTGCTCTTGATTTATGCCTTGCAAAACATCCGGGCACTTTTTTTTCCAAAAACGTGTAGTAGTGCTGGCTTCAGATGACCCCGGTATGCGAAATTCGGAAACTATTAGTGGTATCAAATTCTCCTTTGCGCAGGAATTTAGTGCTAATTAAGTGCTATGGATTTGTGCTATTTAAAAAATCCGGGCACTTTTTTTACCAAAAATGTGTGATTATGCTGGCTTCAGGTGACTCTGGTGTTGTGAAACTCGGAAACTATTAGTGATATCAAGATCTGCTTTGCGCACGAATTTAGTGCTAATTTAGAGCTAATATATTCTGCAAAAACTAAATTTGGGCCCAGTAATTTTGAGCAAAAACATGTAGTAATGCTGGCTTCTGGTGACATAGCACAAATTTAGAGCATTTAATTAGCACTAAATTCCTGCGCAAAGCAGATCTTGATACCACTAATAGTTTCCGAGTTTCACAACATCAGAGTCACCTGAAGCTAGGATTACTACATATTTTTGATCAAAATTACCGGGCACAAAATTTAGTTTTTGCAGAATATTTTAGCACTTAATTAGCACTAAATTCCTGAGCAAATAAGAATTTGATACCACTAATAGTTTCCGAGTTTCGCATACTGGAGTTGTGGCTTCAGCTGAAGCTAGCATTACTACATGTTTTTGGCCAAAATTACCGAGCACAGAATTTTTTTTCTGGAGCATAAGTTAGCACTAAATAAGCACTACATTATGGCATAGTGCCCACATCAGTATGACAATGCTGTAATTCCAGCTTCCGGGACCTTAAAATTACACAGTATGCCGTTGTGTTTTCTCATTCGATAATTTTATTTTTTTAAATTTACCCGCCTAGCGGGCACATTCTCATTCCGCGCGGCTTGCGAGATTGAGCGCGCCTTGGGCGTGCGACAGTTGAATCTTGCGCTTCGCGCTCGATAATGGGTTATCTCGCGCTTCGCGCCCAGGCATGATTACACCTCGCGCTTCGCGCTCGGATTTTTATTCTTTGAATTTGTAATGCTTGAATAAAACTTTATCAAAAATATCTCTTTTAGATGGCAGCATTTTTATTTGTCTTGATATTCTGAATACATACATTTTTTAATTTTATTTTCAATTTTATTTTTCACGAATAAAACAAACAGTACGCGTCCTATCAAAAAGTGATTCTTGACGAAATTGTAGATCTTTTTTGGCATAACAATTTCGGTTATCTCATATTTTTTCATTCCTACATAGTTTGACCACAAAATGGAATTTTGGATGTTTCATTATTTTTTGTGCAATCAAAATTTGAATTTTCGATTTTTTCAAAAAATCCAAAAATTTTGTTATAATAATCTTGTAGGGCTTCAAAAAAGAAATGTTTTTCCTCTCTTGACTTTTTTTACACATCCTGCGTTTTTTGGCTTAAAATTTTGATTTTCGTTTGATTTCAAAAATTTTGAGAATGTTATAACTCTGAGAATTTTCTTTTATCAAAAAAAGCCATTTGGATAAATTTTTTGTCCTTCTTAATACTATAAATATCCATACATAGAATTTTCAAATTCAGAAAAAAGTGGTGTCTAAAATTTTCAAACTGCGCTCACTTTTTTAATTTTTATCAAAAATGGCTGGTTAACGAACTCGTCCTTTCTTGTAGGACTTACAAAAGGTGTGCTAAAGATTAATTTCATCCGTTTATTTTTTCGAGTTATCATGTTTACGGACGGAAGGCCTGATGGACAGACAGGCGCCATCGTAAAAACCTCATTTTCGGATTCAGGGGATCTCGAAAATTGGAGATCCGTTGAAAAATAATGGTGTCAAATTTCGGGCAATTCTAATACTTTCTCAATCATAAATGATGAGAATGTAAACAGTTTTTAAGGAAGAAACATAAAATTTAAAAAAGATAGAAATTTTAAACATATATAAAAATCTTTGAAATTATTTAATGTATAATAAAATAAATACAATATTAAGTCTCGAAAAGGGAAAAATATATTTTCGAAAATTTATATCAATAGTCAATTATAATATATTTGAAAAAATTTATATCTCTGAAGCTTGTCAACATAATGAGTTAATAAATTGTTGTCAAAATAAAAAACTTTATTTGTTGGTACAATTGATTAAGAAAATTAATTAAGCATATAAAACAATAAAATCAACCCGTCACATTCAACTACTCATCATATTTATTTTCTTCTTCAAAATGACTTCCTTCTTCTTGATCTTCGCTGGTGTCCTCATCGTCTACAGCATACTCAACTGAAAAATCATATATTCACAAATATTACAGTGTAATTGAGGAAACTGTTATGGAAATTACTTCATAGTTGAAAGTAATTTATTATAACTTTACGTTACAAGAATTTATTTACCTCCTTCTACAGCAATCTCAGCATTTATTGCAGCTTCTCTTTCATAAGATGTTTGTACTCCTAAAAAGGTTTTATTTTACTATTAAACATTTTGAATTTAATAAATTTAACGCATAAGAACACTTTGCTTCACTGAAGACACCGTTGCTGTTCGCAAAAATGATCAGAAACTGCTACTCCGAAAATGCTGGGTTAAAAAAATGGTCGATGCTATCCGCATATGCTATTATGCACGTATACACAGAAACTATACTATTGGGAATGGTGGTCTACCATAATAACGAATGACGAATGAAACGGAAGGAAGCGACAATGTTCCCCCAATGTTCACATTTTTTGACAAGATTTTCCGAGATTTTACAGCTAATGGACTAAGGTCCGAATTTCCCATCTACATTAAGATAATTGACACGTATATTACTGCTAAATCTCCAAAGGGTATACGAGCGACGATCATTTAATTTTTATTACAGCGGGCTGACGGTCTCATATGGCTGGCATCCGTTCGACACTTATGAACTTACAAGGGAAACGCCTTCTCTGCAACATTAACTTTCTGATTAAACTATCACCGATCTATAGGATGTCAAAAATAATTAGACACGTAATAGATTTAATACATTCACGATGATTCATTCTGACAGAAAGATATATTTCAGCTTCCAACTGTGTATAAAACTACGTTTTGTCTACGATTGGAAACCGAAATACATCTTCTTATTAATTAGACACGTGTCCCGACTTCTTTGTAAGTGGGCCCTTGTTTAAAAATTATGGGCGAATGAAACACGGTCGCCGGCGCTGCCAAATCTCTACCGAGTCACGCGCTGCTTTTTTCAAACTGCGTCACTGACCCATTGGTAAATGGCCTAACTAAGGACCGGACTGTCGCTAGTTCAAATCTTGTATTTGAAAACTTTTTTTAAAACATTTTTCACATTGTAAATAGGTCAAATAATATTTTGTAATGCCCCCCCCCCCCGCGATCAATTTGTCGTAATTTATTGCCCTTGCTGGTCAAAAACGATATGTTATAAATGAGAGTTAAATAGTAAATAAATAATTATTTTAATCGTTTTCATTTTTATTTTTGACTTAAATATTTACTCTGATTAGATATTCAATAATTACTTGTATAAAATGATTAATATTTTTTGAAATTAATTCTTAGATAATTATTAGTATTTCTTATTTCTGCCTAATAATTTATGTTAATATTTAGTTCAATAACAATAAATAATACTAATATAATTATTATATTTTATTGGTGAAAAAGTGTACTTTTTTATGTTTTTACATCACTTCAATTGTTTATAAAAACTAGAACTTTAATGATAAATTGTTTAAAATTAAATAAGTTAACAATGCTTATGAAAATGTTGGCACATTTTCTTTAGATGTTCAGTGTCGTATATATTTTAATTATTTTAATTTATACTGCCAAATGAGACGACTGAAAAATCTCGAAAAACAAAATTTCCGACACTGTAAACTTCCCGAATAATAAAATCACCGTTAAAAATTTCCCAATTATGAAATTCCTGAGTTATAGAAATATCAAAATTCTTGTTTTTTATTAAATAAATATTATTTATATATTAAAAACACAATGATAAAATATCTATATCAAAGAAATTTTGTATGAATGTTTAAACTTTTTGAAAATTATTACTTGAATTTTAAATAACAATAATTGTATAAAGAAATTGGTTTACCGACAGTGCAATTTTTAAACAAAATTGCTCATTCAGAAGTACATTCTGTTTAATTATTGTTATTTAAACTTTTTAAAATTATTGTATAGAGTTTTGAACATTAAAGATATTTCTCTGATAAAAGTATTTGTTTATTCCATTTAAAAAAAATAATAATGTTCAGCAAAAAATTTTGTTGATTCTTTATATTCTGCAATTTTTTGGTTCGGCCATTTTATAATTCTGTAATTTTCTTTCGGGAATTTTTTTCTTCTGGAATTTTCAAATAGAGTGAATCACATCACATCGGCTAGAAATGTGTTTTAGTGTTTCTCTAGTATATATCCAGCTGAATTTGATGGTGTTCAAAATTTTTTAGAAGATTCGAAAATATAATAATTTAATCCATTTATATACGCTCATGAATCACAAAAAATATTTTATAGATTGAAGAGGTCTAATACTTTTGTTTCAATTTTACTATGCGTTACAAACAGTTACGCAATTTTTTAAAACATCTGCATTTCTGTTTCATACAACAAGATTTTTCTTCACATTGAAATCTTTTACCTTAGAAAGAAATACATATCTTGATCTGATAATAGAATATACAGATGACTCAAAATTTATTTTTCTTCGTTTCAATCACAGATGCTGTAGATCTAAAAGTGCATATGCTTTTGACCGTATTCGAAAGCGCCATTCATTGAACCTACAGTAGATACTATCAAATCGAAAGTGTCTTTGTTTCGCGGAAATCATTTTCTCTAGAAGTTGAAAAGATACTTTGTTAATTCAAAAGTATGTTTAACACTTTAAATGCAAATTTTTCTTGAAATAAATGTCCATTTATTTTCCTTAAATTGATACGCTTGAGCTTCATATAATTGTCGATCTTTTAATCTATAGTACTGCATTTTTGATTCAAAAACTCGAATTATAAAGCAAAATTTATTGGACTATTGACATAAAATATTGTATTAATAATATAGAATTCAAAAGCACCGGAACTTTTGATTAAAGAGTACTTTTTTCTCAGTGTAGTCAGCCGGTCTGGTAAAATTTTTTTATGGTTGACCTTAAACATTATACCAAATACTGCTGCCTATATGATTAGAAACAATTCTTTGCAAATCATGCTTCCTTTATTTGAAATCTAATATGGGCTGAAATTATTAATGTATTTCGAGAAAGATCTGAAATCATCCATTTGTCATTAAAAATATCGCGTGTAGCACTTTTCTACAAGTCATGTTGAAAATATACACTCGCCGAAAAAGTCCCTCTTCTCCCCCTTGGTGCATAATATACTGGCTAGCTTATCAGGCGTATTTTTGCGCATTTCCAAAAATATCTAGGGTGTTTTAAAGTGTAAAAAAGGAACATTAAAAACAAATAATTTTTTCTCATCATTTAAACAGCAGTCTTGAGTATAATGTTTAACGACAACCCTAAAAAAATTTCACTGACCGGCTGACTAACGCTAGGTTAATTCGTCCAGACCAGCGCTATATTTTCTTGCCCTAACTTGTGTTTGAGACTGGCTCCACAATGTGTCCTAAGAATTGCACGTACCTCGACCTGCGGGCACTTTAACGCGCACATGTGCGTCCTTGTCCATTGCTACCAACACAGTAAAAAAAAGGATCAACTGTGTGGCAGATCATTTTGCTCCAACGATCATTTGACTCTCTAAATCATAATGACGTGTCCATTCAGATCAATTTGATATAATTTTTTGTTTTATTTGTCAGACTACACAAAATGGCTGCCAATTTTACAAGCCGATGTCACGACGACATAACCTAAGAATTGTATTTAACTGCACAAAAGTGACAACTACATATACTTAAAAGGGGACATTTTCTAATACAGTGAAATCACGTTATAACGCTTCCGCATATCACGCTTTCCCGCCTATAACGCTCCGTTCTTCCGGGCCCGTGATCACTCCCATAAGAAGCCCATATAAATTTTTCACGCATATAAAGCTTTCCGCTTATAGCGCTTCGTAGCTTTTAGCGCTCTAATGTTGTGGTCCCAAGGTAACATTTCTCCTGCATATAACGATTTCTTCTAAATAGGAAGCTCAAACTCATCAAAAACGGGAGTGAGAAGCTCCAGTCATATTAGACTCTCTTTTAAACGGTGATAAGCTGAATCATCAAACGTATGGTATACGTTTCCATACAGCCCCGCTCGTACCTCATAATAAATTTTCGTCTCTTCGGTACTTTTTCGGATAACTGTAGCTAATTGTGATATACCTTGTAGTTTTGTTCTTAAAATAACAAAAATGCCAGTTTTAAAAAAAAGCGTTTTCAGTCTCAGAGAAGTGCGAAATTTGAAGAAAATACCACCAAAATACAAGATTAAATCAAAAAAAGTTCGTGACATCATTGGGAATTCCTGCGTCTACATTAAGAACAATCGTGAGTGACCGTAAAGACGTCGAAGAAAATGCGATTTTGGGTTCCGGTAAAAGAAGAAAAGCTAAGACAGGAAAATATGACAACTTGGAGTTAATTTTGCTCGAATGGTTTCATTGAGCTCACGCAGTTAACCTCCATCGAGGTCAGCCCCACTAGATACGCTCACTATCCTCAGAGGATATTTTCCTAATTGGTTCTTATCATGGCCACCAAATTTTGTAACGAAGGAATAATTTCTTGTGCAAATAACATGATTGCTTTATTTGTTTGATATTGGAATTTCGTATACCTAAAAGTCTTAGTACAATACGCGCTAGATGAAAAAGTTAATTTTTTCCGCCCAAGCACATGATCCTAAATCTTCAACATCATTTTATTTATTACAACAATTTATTTAATTTTATTGCAGCCAGTATAACTACTTATCCTACAGGAACTTCCGATTTGGAATGCATTGTTAATGAATAAACGACGATGAATTGTCTGATTTATTGATAAAAGAACAAACTTTACGAACGACATGAAGAGATTGACTTTTCCCGCATGTAACGCTTTCCCGTTTATAACATGCTTTTTTAAAAATTTTTCTTAATTTTTGAATTATATATGGGCGAAAGTACTCTAAGAGCGTCAGCTATCTTTGTTTGAGTTAATACATGATCCCGAATCAGATCATTAGGATCTAAAAAGTCGGTCATTTATTCGGGCCAATCAAAATGCTCTTGATTTTGGTATTATTTTTGTTGCATATCGAAATGATATTGATTTCGATATCATTTTAAACTTTTTTTTACTGTGAACTGTCGCGTGTGTTTTATTGGTTTACATTTTAGTAATTCGGCAAACAATAAACTGCATTAAACCACTGGAACACTGGAATATTAAACAAAGAAACACGCGCTAAAAATGGTAAAATTGGGTAAAATAGCACATGTACGCATTGATATGTACGTAAAGTTCTTAGGACACATTGCGAAGCTAGCCTGCCCATAAAAAAACTCATATAAAGTGTTTTTTTTTCAAAAAATAATAGAAACCCTAAATTATTCAATTTTCCAGCATTAATAATGGAAATGTATATATCATGTGAAAGATGTCGAAACCAAGTTTTATTGTGACCTCGGAGAGGTGGGTCAGAGAAAACCAACAGTTTTTCTCTGACCTATGTCAAATCTTCCAAGATCCTCCAGTTACTGTCACCTGAGGAAGAATGTTCACCTATTGTAACCGAGGAGGTGTAAAAAGTATTGCAAGGCATGCAGAATGATTCCGCTCGGGAACAGATGGTATCAAGACTTTCTGACGAAAAAAGTTTCCTTCATAAATCTAGCAACTGGTCCGCATTTTCACCCCATATCGAAAGTCGGAAGAGACTATGCCAAGGTGGTTGATAGAAGGGTACATAGCCCTTGGATCGCTCCGTGATCTTAGCGTTTACAAGTCTCTTGCAAAAACCATCGTAATCAGTCCACCACAGACTGTAACTCCTACGGATTAATTTGACCGCGATTCCGCTCGGTGTGGGTGCGGGTTTTCAGATTAGTACCAGCTTCCGGTGAAATCCTGCGGTTCTCCTTATTGCAAATTTTTATATAAATAAATATATACATATACGGCAAGGACCATTTCTTAGTAGTCATTGAGAAGCGTGACTGCGAGTAAGATACTAGTAAATGGTGCATAAAGGTATCTGTACCATAAGTTTCTGCTGAATATGGTTATAATTATTAATAAGCAGTTGCAGACAATTGCCCAGGGATAGTCTCGAAGGAATAACGCATAAGCAGATGCGTAACAACCGTACTGAAGGCTGAATAGCGTCTGGGTGAAGTGTCTTAAACTATGACCCTGGGATACCGGGAAAACTCTCAGAGTGTATGGCCTTATCCTTGCATGCACGGGTCTACAAGCACGGATGATTCCTTTTTCTAGCTGCCCATGGGGACAACAATAACACCACAAAACAACCAAAAAGTTGTAGATTCGGTTCAAAACGAACGAACGCGCAGAGCACCCGCCAATGGGTCAGCAAACAGTGCTGATCACCCTAGAGTTCGGGTTGCTGAAAATAACTTAGATGAAAACACGATGACGAACCGGCGAAACGTGTACATTAAGTGGATGAATCAACTCAAGGAACACTAACTAGACTGCTAAGATACCTGCATTATCCCTGCTCACGCAGGCTTTATGGCGCGTATGCACGCTCGGTGTTCGCGCTTTATGAGCGAAGGTGAGGAAGCGTCGTTGAGATCAACCGCGGACAGCAAGCACCTTTTAATAGATGATATCGATTTCAGAATACCTCGGAGGAGTCAGACCTCTGGGCCATCAATTGTTCAGTTTATGGTTCTGAGAAAGCTTTGGCTGATTCTAATCGCAGGCTAAAACCGACGATGCATCATAAGACAAAAAGACGCTTGCATCAACTTGATAAGAAAATTAGATGCAAAAGACGGGATGCGTCAGGTTAAGACATTTCACGGAATGAGGACTAGCTGAGCACAATATCGCAACGGAACATAACATTTTCTTTGACAAAGAAAATGTCATCGCAAAAATACAATATTTTTCCAAGAGAAAATACAGAAGAAATTGAAATCTTGAAACACACTAATAACACCAATAGGGGCAATGGATATAATACCAGTCCGATTCGGCTTTCCGTCTTCCCGGATTTGATAAAAAAAACACTTGATTGGCCAATAAAGTGCGACCAGTCTCTACGGCAGGGTGCTCTGGCTAACAACATACATCGTAGAGAGTATATTTAAAAACAGCATAACCAGAATCTTCAGTGTCAGCATTGTCGGCAAGTTTCTCACACGATTGAAACCCAAAACACCTCCCATTTATTTTAATGAATTATCGTAAAAGTACTATATCTATTTAATATAATATATTAATTGATTTTCGGGGAACTTCCTACACATCTTAAATAGGCGAATAATAAGCTGTAAAATGTCTAGAATGTGGAGATAATGCATTTTACCCGTCTTCAACTTAATAATAACTTTAATACAGTTTTGAATATGATCCTAACCTTAATGATCATCGTCATCGTCACCATCATTCAAAATCATTTCAAGATCCTCGTTAACAACAATGTTAGTATCTGATTAAACTTGAAATAGAATTTTTGCATTATTGTCACAATTAAAGGGACACACTGCATACGGGCAAGTAAGTACTGTTAGGCCTAATCGAAGCATAAAACGGACATTCTAAAAGAAACATCCTTCTCCGAGAAAACCTTTGTCAAAGGAATAGCGTGTCCCCATAAAATCTGATTTTCATAAATGAAAAGTTGCGTAACTGCTTAATTTTTTTACTTGAGAGAAAAAGAAGAAAGTACTTTTGAGCTATTGGTTAGCTCTATTAAATCGCAAAATGAGCACTTTAAAAAATATAATCATGTGCTAGAAAGCACTGGTCAAAGATCGACGAGCACTAAAAAGCTTCAATTTTGACACATGAAAAATTGTGTGACTGTTTAATTTTAAAATTGAAGATAAAAACAAGAAAGTTCGTTTGGGCTATTGGTTAGTTCTACTGAATGGTGAAAAGAGCGTTTTGAAAATGACAACAATTGTGTGAGAAAGCCATGGTCGAAGATCGGCGCGCACCAGAAAGCTTTAATTATGACACAGAAAAGGTTGCGTAACTGTTTAATTTTTGGATTTAAGAGAAAAATAACAAAGTACTTTTGAGCTATTGGTTAGCTCTATTGAATCGAAAAAAGAGCGATTTCAAAAAGATAAACATTTGCGAGAAAGCCTTGAACAAACATCGGCGCGCACCAGAAAGCTTCAATTTTAATACATCAAAATTAACTTTTCCAGCAACTATTTTTTCCCAAGAATTCATCATTTTTGATGAACAAACTTCAAAATACCAGAATCGACACGTGCTCTAAAAATCAATAACGCCGCGGTGACACCACACTATGAAGCATGGCACTTACGCCCGTATGCAGTGTGGCCCTTCAATTCAAAGATGATCTTCCTTTTAAGTTGGTAAAGTCAAATCTGCATGCATTGTTTTGTGAATTTTCTCTTAAACTTGGCATTAATGCATCTATTATAATGAATTTCGCGATCTTTTTCAGAAGAAATTCCTTCAAAAAATACTCCTTCGAAATTGAAGATGGAAGCTTACATAACAAAAAATATACAAAGTAAAAGAAAAACAGACGGAAAATCTGAATAACTCAGTAGAATCAATAGAATGCTATTCTACATATTTTAAATTACTCGTGACAAAAAGATTTCTATCGTAGGATTAGGCTATTTTATATGGAAAATCTCAACTTTTTACCTAGACTATTTGAGAAAAATCAAATGGGTCGAAATTTTAGAAAAAGTAATATTTCTTTTTTACATTCAAAAATCAAAATAAAATTTTGATTGTTTAAAAATGTTTATGACCAGCTGAAAGATCATGAAAAAGTCCACCTAAACCAATCAAACAACTAAACAAAATAAAATTGTGCTTCGTGTACAACGAAATAAATTATATGCGTTTGTAGAAGATGCTTCCTATTAAAACTATAAAAATTTCCCCCCTCCTCCTACTTCGACACTTATCGAAAGGACACATTTTTTTGTGGTAAGAGCCATCCAATAGTTTTTTAGCTTAGCAACAGTTAACCAATTATGCGTCAATACTAAAAAAGTGAGACTTTCCTGAAGATGTGTTTGTTAAATCAAGTGCACGGATTTGAAATCGTATTTTTGAAGAACCTACAGGCTTTTAAGAAATGAAATATTGTTTAATCGTATCCTTTAAGGCTGTTGGGGCAAGGTGCACAAAAATGGCGAAATCTGCGAAGCACTCAAAACTTACCAACGAGCGACGGTATTGGGTTTTGATGCTTTGAAAATGTACTTTGAAAATTATCTAAACCCCGGAAGGGATTAGGGAGGGGTAAGCCTCTGGTTTACGGAGAAAACACGTAACCGCTAAAATGTTAGAGTAAAATAGTTTAGCAAGGACATAAAGTGTATAGGAAGCCGACTGATAGGTAATGGTGCTGATAGCTCAATCGGACTAGATTGTAATACGAAAATGCACTATCGAGAAAAGTCTCATTTGTCTTAGCGGGAATTTTAAATTGGTATAAAAAATGCAACTTGTGATTTTCTTTTTCTAATTCTTTATTGTCAAAACCGAATGATTGTGAAATGCAACAGCATCACTGCAAATTGAATTAAAAAATACATTTTTCTTAGAATTATAAACGTGGTCTCGGAAAAGGGTGCAAGTGGTAAAAGAATGCAGCTGTGAACTCGCTGAGCGTAACCGATAATAATTTTTCCAATTTCTTTATAATTATTCATTGAATTATTGAAATATCTTGTTCATGGAAATGTTGCATTACGTGGAATCGTATAAATAAGGTAGGTATTATATACCCTATTCTCTCTTTATAGAACAATAATATTACTCGCATTCCCAGAATGAAAAACGACCTCAAAAAAGCATACTCAATCACAAAACAAATTAAGAAGCCTCACAAAAATTTGCTATTACTAGAGAAAAAATTTTGATTTGAATATCTTGTAGGAGAAATGAACTTTCTAATTGAAAATATGAAAATCTGCAAACCCTTGCAGACATTTTCAAATCAGCTCCCTTATTAGCAAAGATTTATTGTTTATAGATATCGAGATGATGCACTCGGGGAGATTCAATGTATAAATTAATTAAAATAGAAATTATTCTATGCAGCAGACTTCGAACTTAGTAACCATTTTTATCATGAAAAATTACTTTTTAAACATTTTAATTTCAAAAATATAAACAATTATGACCAGATAAACCTACTACAGTAGGGGAACATGGGGCAAAATGACGACAAGGGCAAAACGATACAATGCTTATATCTCCTCTGTGATGTGGCGCCATATACTTGAAATTGTAACAACTTCCTTTGAATCGTTCCTGAGAGTTACCATGTTAATTTGTTATAATGCTGCTGCTATTTTGACTCCAACTTTTGACTCGATATCTCATTTCGTGTAGACATGAGTAATGTAGATATTTGTTTATTTATTGCAAATTTTTCCTGCAAAAAATTGTTCCTAAGTTCGAATTCTGCTGCATAGAATAACTTCTACTTAAAGAAATTTGTACATTGAATCTCTTCGAGTGTTCTATCTTCATATCTAAGAATAATAAATAACTCTTTGCAATTAAAAGCGATGATTTTAAAATGTTAGCACAGTTTTACAGATTTTGATATTTACAATGCGAAATTTTCTTTTTCCTTCACGATATTCAAATCCTAATTGTTTCTGTCGCAATAGAAAATTTTTGTAAGGTTTCTGATTGTAAGTTGTGCCTGAGTGCGCCTTTCTAGGGGCGTTTTAGACTCTGGGAACGCCAGTAATATTATAGTTCTATAAAGCGAGAATAGGGTATACACTGTATAATAATTACCTTATTTATGCGGTTATACGTAATGTGCCATTTCCATATGTTTTTGTACCTTAAAGGCAAAAAGATATTTAAATAATTCAAAAAATAATTTAAAAGAAACTTGCTAAACTATTATCGATTATTATCAGCCAGTTAACAGAAGCATCCTCTTATCACTCGTACACTTTTCCTTTTACGAGACCACGTTTATTATCACACACAAATTTATTGTTCATGCAAATTGCAGTGATTCAGTTGCATTCGTCAATCATTCATACTGGTCAAAAAAGAATTAAAAAAAAAAGGAAATCACTACTTGTATTTCTTACTCTAATTAAAAATGCCCGCAAACGCAGATGCGACTTTTACCGACAGTGAATTTTCGTAGTAAGATACAGTACGGTTGAGCTATCAGTAACATTATTATTTTTATATTTTTTTTTGTAAAATAGAGACTTACCCCTTACTTCCGCCATCGTCGGTTGTTGGTAAGTTTTAAGTCCATAGTAGATTTCAGAATTTTTGTGCACCTCGCTCCAATAGTCTTACACAAGAAAAAATTATTTTTCTTGTTAAATTTGAAAAAATACCAAAATTATCTATTTAAAATAATTTATTCTTGATAGAAGTTTTTCCTTATCTCACTTCTTCTCAATGGGTAGACAATTCTGAGATATAATTCGAACGTTCTACCTGCTATTGATGGATCGAAATCAGTTTGAGGTGAACAGTTTTGTTTCTTTACATTTGTTCCGTATGTGGAGCGTTTTTTCTCAAGTGTACCCACTCAAAAAGTCAAACTTGTTTGATCTCATTTATACCTACGCAACGTGTTGAGCTATTGAATAGAAGTTTATGGGGCAAACTATTTTTTCATTCGGATAGGTATTGGCCGATGGGAAGGGGGTGAAAGTTTTGAGATTTTCGTAGATATCTTCTACTTTGGCGATATGTAACTCTTCTAATAACAATGAAAAAAATATTGTCTAGTATAGTTTCAATAGGGGTTTTCACGTCCCTTCGATTGATTTTACGCCTTTTTCCAAAAAATAAATATTCGATCTTCAAAAATGAAGGTCAATGATAATATTTTTTGCCTTTTTTTAAAAAATAAAATAGATTCCTTTTATTCTTAAAAGAAAGCTTAGGTTTTTTCTTAAAAGGCTATATAGATTAGAAAATGAGATTCAAATTTTTTATTTATGAAAATCAGCGTTTAGTACTCCGGTACGCCCATAACACTGGCGCTCTAGTTCTGCGGCGCACAGTGGTACCTTGATAGTATTGTTTTTATGAAAAATAATAATATATGCTACTATATTTTATCGCTCTCTGTGATTAAATATACTAGCAAATACTAGCAAAAATAATATGAAAACAAAAATCCTATTTTGAGCAAAAAAACGCAAGATAGAGAAAATTTTCTGAAGAAATAATTGTAGTTTTTTAAATTTATTTTACGGTAATTCAGAAAATAAATATACATGTCAAAAATCCAGCACGTAGCGCGAGTGCCACGATGAAAATGCGTACCTCAAAGCCTACAGCCCGAGTGAAAATCTTCGACTTGAGTTCGACTTGATTATGTCTTGAGTTCATCTCCAAGACATCGATGTCTGGCTGCGTACCAAAACTGAGTGGAAACATTCCCCTTCGTCTTACCTTTATGGCCACGGCAGGTAAAACGGCATTTACTTGTCTTAAGTCGAGCATTGTCTTGGCTGAGACGACGTTTACTTGACTCAAGACAAGCCTTGTCTTAGCTGAGATTGTCGAACCTTTCTTGGCGCATAAATGAGATTAAAATTCATGAATGAAACATTTGTAATTATTAAATTAGTTATTTTTAGTTTAAAAAATCAGAATCGGTGGATCTGAACGAGTATAAACCTAAAAAATTTTCTTCAAAAAAATACAAATGGTAACTTACTAGCAGGATCTCCTAAGCCGTTAGAAGTACGTAAAAACAAACAACATTTTCGGTATCATCGTAAAACAAGTATGATACAAATAACAATCCGTAAAT
>NC_046665.1:34038877-34050961 GCF_010883055.1 Belonocnema kinseyi | reverse complement strand
GTATAAAAATACACAATATTGTTTAACCATTAACAAAGATTAACTTTTATGACTGTTAGAATTAACCTTTTTGTTAGGGCAGGTATACGCTAGAAGTTATAAACCGCGCGTGTTGGAGTGATAAAAATGCGACTTAAGAGATAAATTTATGTCTTCAAAACATAAAATCTTGTCTCCAAGGCATAAATTGAAGTCTGGCTCCGTCTCAAAACTGAGACATGCTCAAGTTGAACTTTTCGACTTCTGCATGTCTAGATTGGGGGCAATTCAAGTCGAACTCAAGTCGAAGCATTTTTATTCGGGGAGCTTTGAGCAACTTAATCTTTAACTAAACTTTATTAACGCATTAACGTCCTTAAATATTTTGATGAGATTTTCCTTCCAAATTTCGCGTCATGGTGCCATTTTGGTCTAAAAACACGGAACTACAGAGATTCCTCTCTGGTGAAACTACACAGATCCCAGGAACACTTTCAGACGGAATCTTTTTGATAAAGTTGTATTCAAGCATTTCAAGTACAAAGAATAAATAACCAAGCGCGAAGCGCGAGTTAACCCAGTATTGGGCGCGAAGCGCGCGACCCAACAGACGCTTGTCCTAGGTCCGTACATTATTGCAAATAACACGGACCGACAAGATTTTGACCCAAAAAGCAGAATATACTTTTTCGAAGGTTTTAGGTATGCTGAATCTGAATCTGATGTCCAAATTTCTTGATTGGCTCTGGTTTCAGAGATATCCTAACCTGAAAGTGCAAAAACAGCAATTTTTGCCCTCAACAGGAGTAACCTCACAAACATAAAAATTTCAGAATGTGATGTCTCAGCAAAAACAAAAGATATTTTAGTAAACTCGACGGCATTCGAAAGGACGAGACTTATATCTTAAAATGGCATACAAAAACCTTCGGAAATGTGTATGCTGCTTTCTGGGTCAAAATTTTGTCGTTTTATTCGTGAAAAATAACAAGGAAAATAAAAAATATAAAATAACAAATTTGTGGCAATATGGCCAAAGTTATGAAAAAAAAGATTTTAAAAAATACGTTTACAAATGTCTGCCGACAATCGAGCGCGCAGCTCGATTGTCACAATGAGAATGTGTACCTCAAAGCCTCCAGAGCTTTGAGAAACTTAATATTAAATAATACTTAATTTAGTAAAAAATTCCAAATATGAAGACGCATGCAAATACTGCGATCCAAAAGAGATCTTTTTGATAAAGCTTCATTTAAGCATTCCAAATGCAAAGAATAAATATCCGAGCGCGGAGTGCGAGGTAACCAATTATCGAGCGCGAAGCGTGAGATTCATCAGCAGCGCCGTAGGCGCACTCAATCTTGATAAAAAAAATGCAATCCCTGTTTGCGTTCAACTAGCCAGATCTTTGCCGGAAATTGATATTTTTTCATAACAATTTTATGTGACATTCTTCAACATATTTTACGAAGTTTAAAAAATATTTCTGGGCCGTTTAGTGTATTTTTCAAATATTTTCTTTGAAATCTTGGATGCATATGGGACTTTATTTCTAAATTGTACCCACTCAGAAAGTCAAATTTGTTCGAGCTAAATTAAACTTAGAACAAGTGTCGTGCTATGGGATAGTAGTTTATAGGGGAAAATGTTGTTATTCGGATAAGTATTGATCGAGGAAGAGGGGGTGTAAGTGTTGGAATTTTCGTAGAAATCGTCTATTTCGGCGATTTTTAAATCTTCTAAAAGCGATGGAAAATGTTGTCTATTACAGTTTCGATAGGGATAAAAAGTAGGATTCAAATTTTTAATTTATGAAAATAAGTGTTGAGAATTCCGGTACGCGGACGAGTGTATGACTGGCGCTCGAGTCCCCCGTGGTGCCTTCATGGTATTATTTTTACGAAAAGTAATAATCTATGCTAGTATATTTGATCGCTCTCTGCATTTTCCAGGGTTGAGGCTGCCATTATTTAAATGCCATTATTTAAATTATTTCAGTTTCCTTGCAGTACTTCTTTTTCCACTGAAATAAGGATGAAGTATCTATAGGATGCGATCTAAAGCGGAACATTGTAGGCTAAACCTTGCTGCATTTTGATATCTGCCTTGTGAGATAGAGTATTAATATAATTGCTCGTATTCTTAAAATGCTAGCCTGCTCCGTTTGAGACGTAGTACACCTTTTGGACGGAAAAATTCGCCTTAAGATAATTCACACTTATCTTTTGGTACTCATAAACGTTCTCCATCTTTTACATAGTAAATAACTACTGTGAAAATTGTGACCTGATCATTGTTCCAGTGAAATCCTTGCACGGAACTTTGGATAACAAACTTAAAGTTCTCAGCAAAATCAAATGAGATAAATTCACCATTTTTCAAAGTCATCTTATGATCTTTAAAAAAATAATCACTGCTCTGCAGCAAGGAAATGGTGGGTTCTTTGCTTCAGCAACGGTTCACAAGGCTCATTCACAAATTCATCAAAATTCATGATCAGCCTCTTTAAAGAGCATCTGTTAGCCTGCAGCCGAAAATCAAATTTTATTTCTTCCAACTTTTCCTCATCAAAAGCTTGAATCAAATTATCTTTAATTTTAGTAATGCAGGGGCAATTTTGACATTCTCCTAATTGTCTGGAACTTTTTGCATCAGGGCACACAGTTAACTTTGAACACTGTACAAGACCAAATTTTTTTCATCGCTATTAGAAGAGTTAGAAATCGTCGAAATAGACAATATCCATTAAAATTCCCAACTTTCACCATCTCCCTCTCGGTCAATACTTATCCCAATGACAAAAGTTGTCTCCCATAAACTACGAGTACTATCCAAGAACACAACAGTTTGCCTAAGTTTAATTTAGATTGGACAATTTTGACTTTTTAAGAGGGTACACTTGAGAAATAATGCCCCATGTACGTATTTTGCAAAATTTTGCTGAAAAACTGAATGTTTTATCAACATTTTTCCCACATGGCACTCTTCCCGAAAAACATAGTCTTCTCTTGGGTCTTGGTCCAAGTGGCCAGAATAAAAAACTAAGATCTATACTTATGTTAGACCTAGGTTAGAACATTCATGTCCACCTAATCAAAATTTTTTAATCGAATTAATTTTCACGTACATTTAGCGAAGGATGTAGTGTTTTCCATAACTAATAGTAGAGTGATGGTGTTTTTTTTTTTGGTTATGTAGTTTTTCGGCTATTAAGAAAGTGAAAGAATAGCAGGCTGGGTGAACTAGGGGGCGTGGGCCGAAAGGTAGTGAAGGGTACAGAAATCGTTCAATACCCGACACAGATGGCGTTAGATTAGGTTCGAAATCGGGATGCGAGGTGCAGAGCTCCGCAATGGCCACTTACATTGCCGCCATACTGCTTGGTAGAATTGCAATCTGTTGAACGAACAGAAAGCTTTACACACACAGAAATTTAGCTGTGACAGGGATATAATTCCTTATTATAGCTAAAAATTTAGCTGAAAAAAAACAAAGGAATTTAGAAAGAACCCTGGATCAGCGAAAATGAATATCTCTGACCATTTTCCATATACCAGGGATATCGTGTAGTCACTATCCATAATAAGTATAGCTATAATAGAGATATTAAGAATACATAGGTGTCTAAAGGAATTACGAGAAGAGCACCAGTGCATTATGGGAACATCGAAATAAAAAAGCGACACTATAATCGGGAGCAGTGACAGTTCAGATTTACTTTAGACAATTAAACGCGTTTTAACACTTTAAATTAGCGCGAATGTTAATATTAAATAGATTTTGTGTTTCGGTAATAATAAGGTACAATTGTTTTGATTATAGGTGGTAAATATATTGAAATATTAAGAAATGAGAAGGAAACAACAAACTTCACCTCCAAATGCATTATACGGATTTTAGAGAAATTAATTTTCTCGATACCAGAAGAAAAATTGGCTACTATAAGTTAAAATATTTCTATAATAACTGAATGTTTTTCTATTCTAAAGATCATAAAATTATATACAATCTGTCGGAAATAATAAATTCTCGAACTTAGAAACTTTGTCAAAATTGAACCGCCGCTCGACGCTCGACCACGCATAAAAGTATTGTCCGCGTGCCTCAAAAATATAAAATTTTGAAAATCAAAAACCAGTTTAAAAAAAGTAGAATTGTAGAGAATAAGGAAATAGAACTTTTTGTTATTCGTATTTTTTAGGAAACGTTTATTTTTAATAATAAAAGCGAAATACCGAATAAAGGTTTCTGTCTGATTTAATTAAGTTGTCAAACTTAAATCGTTCTAATTCGGCTAAAATATTATTTAAATGAGTTTATATTTATAGGACTTATTCAAAATACTATAGCGATGTCTAAGAATTAATGGAAAAGTTAAAAATCACTCATGAAGTAACTAAATTTTCAACTAAAACTAGCTACACGCTTTACGTAACATAAGCGGCGGGCATGGACGAAAAGAAGGAAAGATAGCAGGGTAATAATAGGGAGAGATAGAATTTTGGTAAAGGGAGAAATATGGATTCGGGACGAAGAAATAGAAGAAATGAGAGCTTGACAAGAAAGTCAAGGAAAGGAGGGCAAAGAAAAGGAAAATACGAAGGAAGGGAACACGTCGGGGTTTACAAAATAAAAACGTGCTAAAGACAACGACGGAAGGAACTAAAGTTGAAGATAGACACGTGAAAGTAGCGTTCGGGAAAGTCTGAGGATTAAAAAACAAGGATATGGCTTTTTAAAAGGAATTGAAAAAATGGGATGTAATAATGATAAGTGAAACTTGAGGGGATGAGAAAGATGGGAAAGGTGTAGAAAAATTGTTACCGAAAGTATATATATGAAAAACACAATCAGCGAGAAAGGATCAGGTTGTGGCTGTTGTATGTTTGTATAGGAGAAGAGAAGAAAAAGCAGGATGGAGAATAATAAGGATAAAGACAAAGAAACGGCAGAAAGGGTTAGGGCTGATATAGGGAACCTGAATGCGTGAACTCAGGAACAATGAAGAGAAGCGCGGTATACAAAAGCGGAGCGCTTCATAAGAAAATCAAAACACAAGAAAACGGACCAAAAAGGTAGGAGTTTACTCGAGTTGTTAGGAGAGGCGGAATGGTTTATTTGTCAGAAGAATACCAGAGATGACGATGAAGAGGAATTTGAGTACGCGGGTATCGGAGAAGCCGAATAAACAAATTCGGACAGAAGAAAGAATAAGCAGACTCATGGTTAGAATGGAAGTGGGCAATTAGATAGACTCAAAACACTTTCCGGTGATTGCGACATTTAAACGTTGACGTCCAAAGCGCTATAGAGGGAAGAAGGAAAGAAAGAGTGAAAGGAAATTGAAAATGGGCAGGTGGGAGGAGAAAAAGTTAGGAGAACTTTGAGAAAAAAAAAGAAAATGAGGATAGAGGGAGTATGACGGAGAATGTATATAGAATTAAAATGGGGATAATAAGGAAAGAGCGTTCGGAAAAGCTGATGGAACGATGAATGCAAGGCAAGCAAAGATAGGATAAAGCAGAATTTAGGAAAATGGAGGAAATGGGTAATGGAAACAGGGGAAGTCAACAGGAAAAAAAGAAAGCACGAACGAATGATAAGGGAAAAAAGACAGTTGGAGAAAGAAAGGTACATGAAAGAGGTAGAGAAGGCGAGTAAGAAAAGGAGGAAGTTAGAAGTGATAAACAAAGAAAGAGGGGGAAGGAAGGGCATAAATGAAGAAATCGAGAACGAGGAACGAGGCGATTGCAAGGCATAAATTGGGAATAAAACAAGGAATACACTAGGCCACAGGACAGGATGGCTGGGAAAATATAGGACTGAAATACGAAGGGTTAAGGGTGAAAGAAGAGATGTTACGGATTTGCAACAAGGGATGGAGAGGAGAAGAGTGGCCGGAGCAATATAAGACACAGCTGGTAGTACCATTGACTAAAAAAGGAGTGGGCAAACGGGTAGAGGAATACAAAGGTATCGCAGTCATGTCGATTGTATTCAAACTTTACACGGCAGTACATAGAAGGAGGTTGGAAAGGCAGGTGGTATAAAAGGGAAGTAAACTACACAACCAAATGGGTTTTTAGGAAAGGGATGGGGGCCTCCGACAACTTCTACGTCCTCAACTATTTAGTCAATAGGAACCTAGGACATAAGAAAGTGAAATTAGAAGAAAGGTGAAAAAGGAGAGGAATTCTGTACGGGTAGGGGGCTCGGGCCAGGGTGCCTATTGAGTTTACTTCTATTAAGTGTTCTCCTTGCAGACTTAGAGGAGAAGAAAGAGAGAACAGGGAAAAGAGGGACAGCATCAGAAAGAGGCAAAGTGAATTCACTAGAATATGCAGATGGCGTAATTCTAGTAGCGAATGATGAAAGAGGAATGAATATGATGATGAGAGTGTTCGAAGAGTACGTAAGAGTAAAGGGCCTAACAGTGGACATGAATAAGACTAAGATGATGTTTATCAGAAATAAAAAGCATAGAGTAGAATATGAATGGAAGATTAATTGCGTGGTGGTAGAATTGTTTGAGGAGTTTTACTACCTAGTATTCGGATTTAAAACGAGAGAAGGAAGCAAGCTGCTGGTGAGAAAAGGATTAGAATGCGCGAGTAAAATAATGGGACAAGTATGGGGTATAGGTAAAAGTAGGTTCAAGGGCGACTGAGGCATAAAAGTGTGGATGTTTGATGTGCTACTGCTAGTATGGTCAGAGTTTAGCTATAGAGTGGAAATTTGTGGTTGAAAAGACCATAAAAACGTGGAATGTCTACATGAGAGATTTTTTAGATAAGTCATGGGGGTGAGTTGAAGCCGTGAAGTTTATATGCTGAGGGGAGAAATAGGGCGAAAAAAATTATTGTTAGGCAAGTGAAAGTGGTGAAATTTGGAAGAAAAACCGAGAAGGGGAGGTTATGGATAAAAAAGGAGGGTTAACATGGAACTTTCGAAATGGGAAGAGGAGAGATATGAAATGAGATTTGAATATGATATGACAGTAGAGGATAGAGAGCGGTAGGAAATAGAGGAAGATATTGTGACAAGGCAGGGGTAGGACAGGTGGAAGAAAATCGTGGAGTCAAGATATAACAGCTACTATTAAATGATAAGAAGCAGGAATAATCAGAGTACCTGAGAAAAATTAAAAAAAAAAGAGCAAATGGAGTAGCGTGGTGAAATTCAGCATGAGAGAAAGAGGAATGAAGAAGAGAATATGTATAGTGTGTACGTATGAGCAGAAAACATGGTTGCACGTCCTAGAGACGTGTACAGGTGATGAAGGGGAGGGCAAAGCGTGGGAAAGCGAGTGAAGTGAATTTTGAATGGAATGGAAAGAAGAACTAGAAAGTTGTGTTGCGGAATGGAATCCAATTGAGATTGATAATGGTAAGGAGAAACGGAAGCCCGGGGCAAGGTCGCAAGCACTTAGAAGTAAGAACAGTAAATACGAAGAGATGTAGCAAATAGGTAGGAAGGTGATATATAAAGCTTGTTTTTAAGTATATATGTAATAGTTATGTAGAAACTCCCAAAACCATAAAAGGGAGAGTGTAAAAATAAAATAAAGAAGAATTCAAATTGCATCATTGAAAGAATCGAGTAAAAAATTGATAATTTTATAAAATTTCATAGGAATGTCATAAAATCATGTTAAAAAGTGACAAATGATTTAACTGCATTTTTTACATATTGTGTTCTTTAATTTGTGCAAAAATAAATAAAATTAGTTATTATTTCTTGATGGAACTATCCAGAGTTTTGTTTTGAAATCCGAAATATTATGTAAAATTTAGACTTCAAAAACAGCGAGTCATTGCAATGGCAAGCTTCATTCGCGGATGCTAGTTAGCTCTCACTTAGAATTTGGGCGATTTATTTTTCTTACGGAAAAAAGTCCAATCTAATGCGCTACACAGTTCGAAACTAATGCTGGCAGTTCCGCGGATCCTAGTTCTGAACAAAGCCGGTGAGCAGTGCGTTATGTGCGACTGCTTCTCGGAAGAGAAATGAATTCCCAAAAATATAAGTGCAGGCTAACTCCCGAACACGAATTAAGCTTTCCATTACATCAGCTCGCCATTTTTGAAGTATGAAATATTACTTAATATTTCGGATTTTTTAAATTCTGGATATCTGTGCTTCTTAAGAAGTAACTAATAATTCAATCAGCAATTGTTTCTTACAAGTTAAACGCAGTAAAAAATAAACCTTAAAATGTAATTGAACTTACTTTCAGAATGATCTTAAATTCAATAGGTAACTTAATTTATGATACTGAGGTGAAAACTAAACATAAAGTCAAGTCTGTCTTGGCGGATAGTGATTTAAGGTCGAAAATGAAAGTGATAGCAGCATGACTGATTAAATATTTTCATATGCAACACCAGAAAGTACATTAGAACAGAGATGAATTTCATTTGCTCGGACGAAACTCGCTCAAATGCTTTTTGCGCATGACTCCCGTTAAATCGAAACAGAAATCACTGATAATTTGGTAGCTCGGGGGGAAACATCGTGTTATCGGGACAATAACAGTGCACCATAGACTCTACTGTATATTCCTGCCAAGCCCACAAAGTTTCTGCATGTGATAATCAGTGGTTTAACAAGGTTTTACTGTAAAAATCCTTTAGCCAAAATTATATGGATCATTTCACTATTGATTGAAAATTTGTAGTATGCAGTTTTCTACTTTGATCCTATTATCTTTATTATAGCGCTGAACATAACCTCGAGTTTTGTTTGCGTGCTTCAGGCTAAAGTTATCTTGATCGGCAGACTTACCGTCGTGATTTCAGTGAATCTCCGCATCATAATCTGACTTCACGAACAAAACGTGATAGACTTTTTTTCGTAAGGCTTGTACTTTAAAGTTTTACGCCTGATGCTGACTTTCCGTACCCCCCGCTCTTCGTTTGATCACACCTTAAACTCCGTCGATATGATGGCAGACTTAAAGTTAAAAAAGTAAACTTAAAAAAACCACCATTTAAAGACGAAAAACATCATTAAAATGTATGAAAAATCGAGATTTAGTGGTGTGTGGGAATCATGGAATTTTTGATAAAATTCTACACGGAGAAACCTTTTGCTGCAATATTTGCTAAAAATCAGACTAGATTTTACTATTTTCAGTTTGCAATGGAAGGACATAGCGGAACTTTTGTAATGTTTACTATTCCAAGTAGCAACTAGTAACTACATGACGAACTACAAAATTCATTGGAAACAAAATTTGAAAATGTTACATTTATTTCTACAGAAGATTGCAAATTTGCAAAGGACTATAGTAACGTCAAGAGAGACCGGCGCACTGATTTAGTAAGCGACTTAGTAAAAATTGGTGCAATCAGATTAGCAGACGAAAAAAAATAAACCCGACATGCGTCGCGTCGCGTTAAAGGTTACGATACGTATCCTTTACACGAGCATACGACGTAAATGCAGACTTATTTATTATGGGATGTTGAGATCTCTTTCACACTATTATATTTATTTAAATTGCAGTTGTACAGTACACACAAGATTATATTTAGTTTATACATTATTATATATATGCAGGAATATTATATTACAAGCTGAAACAGAAAAATGTGATTAAAGTAAAGCTGGTGGGAATCGAACACAGGTCTCCAGCGCGGCAGCACGGCGATTTTCCATTCGGCTAAACTAGATAATGAAATCCAGAAATTTATCGCTCTTATCAAGTAAACGATAGCAGTCAAATTGACTTTCATTAAATTATTTATTCTGTGGAAAATTTGTTTTTGAATAGTAACTTTTCGAATTATCCTAATTTATTACATTCAGGATCTTTGCATCAACCCAAATTGAATGATTGATAAATTTAAGGAATTTCAGTAGAGCGTTGGTCGGCTGATATCGTTTACGCTCGGCTGCACTCGGTCCAACACTAGGCTCGCTTACTAAGTCACTTACTAATATTCGACAGCGATCTTCCGAATTTGTCTTACTCCATAATACAAAAAATAGAAAGTGTAGTATAATTCATATTCCTACAGACAATAGCAATTCCTCTTACAAATTTAGTCTTTTATTTTATTTTAGGTACTTATTAGTTCTACTCTTTTTACATAATTTAATTATGTCTCTACTAATTTATCCTATCTAAGATTTTACTATAAAAAATACTAAGACTTCGTATTATCAATAGGAAAATTACATATAAAAATAGCATAGCTTACGATTATTGTATTAAAATATACGAATTATCGCCTTAGTCCCTCGATTGTAACCTAATTTAGTCATTTTTCCAGTACAAAGTTTCTGAGTGTACATTAATATTACCAACTAGTGTCCCTTTTTTAGAAAATTTGTTTTGACCGTTCTGAACTCAAAGGTCTGTGCTTGACGAAGTTGTCTGTAGCGTTGGGTCTTCAGTTGTTTAAAAATATTTTTTATAAGGAATAAAGGCAAGTGTGTAAAACTTCAATTATGATTTTATTGTGATTGTTGGTCGGCTACAGTTATACAACTCTAATGAAAAAGTATTATAGGAAATTATGTATACGTCGGATTTTTTGCCAGTACACTCGAATTCCAGTTAAGTCAAAGCTAACAATCAGTTATGTCAACGATCAGATATATTAAAACGCAATACATGACTTATAAAATCCAATAGTGAAATCTGCGGGAATAAAGATATTTAACATTTTTATTCTTACATTAAATATAATAATTTTTTTCCGGTGTTCAAAGTTTTTTGTGTGATAATTTGAGATAACATTTTTTTCAATCGTAAATTATATCCTGAACAACTTTTACTATAAAATCATTGTACTTCCTAATGTTTATTTATTAATTAAATTAAATCCTTTTGAATAATAAAATTCTGTGAATTCTAAATAAACAATAGATATCAAATAAATTATACAACTATTAAAAAAACAAGTATTTGATTGTTTATAATATGATATTTTTACAATATTAAATGTTATAATAATATTATAACATAATAATATTGTGATATTAATAACTTTAATTCATTGTAGTTGTACCTTTTTTCGTTATTTATGTTTTAACTTTTCTAAGGTAACGTTAAAGTAAACTTGAAAAAACCATCATGTAAAGATGAAAAACAGCATTAAAATGTATGAAAACTCGAGATTTAGGATAATCATGCAATAAAGAAACGAAAAAAATTTCGGTTTGTCTTACCATAACCTCGAATTCGTATAAGAAATAATATAATTAAAATTGCGATTTTACTTTGAAATTTTGAATACAGACCTTCAACTTCTCTCTCATGAGGTTTCATTTTTTTATCTCGAAGATTTTTAATAATTTTGAAAATTCACAAATACACTGTTTTCGAGGGGACACAAAAAACGTTTATTGTCACTGTGATGTTGCTGTTGGTTTTTTTACACGTACATACACAAATACACAGCACACGTATAAAGAACACTCCTTCATCTTTTCCGCTCCAATAGACATTGGTGGCGATAAGGGAAATTTGACAGGCTTTGACTTAACCAGTAGTTGAGTCTATAGGAAAAAGTATATAACGTTTCAGCTGTTAAAGTATACGAGCCTATATATTTGTGTGTAGGTATAGGAAGTTATGTTCTTTTTTTCTCGTAATATTTCTATTATCTATAACAGATTTATCAATTTATGTCAGGATTGATGAATCATGTTTGATAATCATGATCTTCTTTACGTCAGTTTCACGTGAAATTATCAGAAACACCAGATAACCGTTTAAGATGCTGACTTGTCTCTATTACTAAAATTTAAGGCTCATTCAGGACTTTCGAAGCATGCTAATTGTCAGTTCTGTCCCAGGGTGCTCCGAATGCCGATTTAAATGAAGTGAATGTGTAGAGAAAATATGTCTGTGTAGGTTCATTCTATGCATAATGAGAAAGCAAATTCACTGGAGTTTAGATTTTTATTTGCTCATTTGAATTGTTTAGAGTATTTCCAAAATTTTAATTTACAAAAACTTGAAATTTCATACTAAAATATTTTATATTAAATATATCTGGAAAATTGCACCCGCTTCCAGCGAAATCGCGGTAAAATTTCAGCCACAACCACGTCTCACGACCGTGAGATAGGTGGTTACAGTCTGTAAAGGAA
>NC_046665.1:34036890-34038777 GCF_010883055.1 Belonocnema kinseyi | reverse complement strand
AATATGGTTACAAAAATAAATAGGCAGTCGCGGACAATTGTCCAGGGGTGGTCCCGAAGGAATTAACCCCCAAGCGGAGGTGTGAAAACCGTGGCGAAAGCTCAATGGCACCTGGGTGAGGTGTCTAGAATGGTGACTCTGGGAGACCGGGCGATCTCTCAGAGTACGCAGCCTTATCCTTGCATGCGGGGCTCTACAAGGATGGACGAACCCCTTTCCCTAGCTTCTCGTGGGAACAACAATGAGAACACCAAACACAGTTGTAGTAACTGCGGTTCAAAACGACAGGACGCGCAGGGCTCCCGACAATAGGTTGGCCAACAGTGCCGACCAATCTAGAGCTGGGGGAGCCAATGAAAATGGATTCAATGCAATGGATCGGCGGGATCTCGCGAACTTTGGGTGGACGGAGCGACTGAATCACGACTTGCTACAGTGCTACGGAGCGCTGAACTATTCAGCCATGCTGAACTACTCCGTAAAAGGGGCTATGTAACCGGAACGCCTACTCTACCACAGCTAGAACAAGCCGGCTACAGAGAAAGAGAGGCGACACTAAGACCAACCGCAGGCAGGCATCCAATAGAGGAAGAGCGATGCTTTATGACCCAGAGAAACATCAATACCAAGGTTTCTCTCAAGTCTAAAGATCTGGCTGAAATGGATGACGAGCTTCGTGGACATTTTTCCGGAGAATCTGAACTTTGGGCTATCAATTATTGTGTGTATAATGCAGCAAGAATTTTGGCCGATGCGAACCGTAAAACATAACCAACGTTTGATCATAAGACCAAAAGACGAATGCATCAACTTGCCATAAAGATAGGCTGGGCAAAACAGTACGCGTCCCGCATTCAGCGTGTGATTGACTACATCACATCTGGCAGGAATTTTACCGCTAAGGTTCGAAAGTTCGCGCGGGAACTCCGGACCCGTTATCACACACTTAACAAGTCAAAGCTGCTGACCATCAGGCAGCATATTGTTGAGAGAATGCGGATACTATCCGACGCTAAGAGAAGTCTAGAGCGGAGGGAGAGGTGCGTCAGAGAAAATCAACAGTTTCTCTCTTAACTATCTCGACTCTTCCAAGACCTTCCGGTTACTGTCGAACACCCACCCAACGCAGAGGAGGTCAGAGTATTTTGGAAAGAAGTCTACGAAGTGCAGCATAGACTGGACGAAGACTCAGAAAATATAAATAGCTTCAAGGAGTTATGTGTTGCCCTCATAACACCTGATAAAGAATGCCCACCCATCACTACCGAGGAGGTGAAAAAAGTATTAAGAGGGATGAAGAACTATTCCGCACCGGGACCATATTGTATCAAAACCTTCTAGTGGAAGAAGTTTTCTTCAACCCATCAGCATTTGGTCCGTATTTTCACCTTATATTTCAAGTCGGAAGAGCCGATTCCGGAGTGGTTGGTAGAAGGGCGCACAATACTCCTGCCGAAAATAGGCAACTTAGCTGACTCGAAGAATTACAGGCCAATAACTTGTCTGAACACACATTATAAGATATTCACAGCTATCCTAAATGATAGGATTGTTCGGACAATAGGGCCTGTGTGGCAATAAATGTATGAACAACGAGGCTCAAAGAAAGGCGTAGCCGGATGTCGGGAGAACCTGCTCATAGATAGATGTGTCTGTAAAGATGCAGCATTCTTCCAGCGTGACCTATCGATGGCCTGTATTGATTATCGGAAAGCTTTCGAATCGACCTCGAATAGACTTCGTTTTTTGAAGCAAACCAGTCATCGAGCCATTTTCCAACATTTGCGTAAGAAGTAAAGCGCTGTTCGCTGAGTGCGTGCCCCATCGATGCAAATAAGTGGTAGTCGGATGGAGCCAAGTCTGGTGAGTAAGCGGGGTGGGGTAGCG
>NC_046665.1:34034945-34036790 GCF_010883055.1 Belonocnema kinseyi | reverse complement strand
AATACGCCAATTAGCACAAATGGTAAGTTCCGACAGTGCCTACAAGTGTTCCTACTGGCCGCTAAATGGCAATACCGGTTTCATATGTATACACCTGGTAGTTAGGTGCATAGAGAGATTGATGCTGCTTTGGAAAACCAGATTTACTATCTCATCTGGAAAAAATCGTGTGACAACTAACAAGGTCACCTCAGAGAGGTGTCTTTCAGGGCGACGACATGAGCCCACTTCTCTTTTGCCTTACATTATTGCCACTATCTCTAGCACTTCGCCATTCGGACGGGTACTTGTGCGGCAAACCTGCAGATCGAAAGTACAAGGTTACTCATGTATTTTACATGGACGATCTTAAGACCTATGCTAAAAACAAAGAGCAACTACATCTAGCTCTACGAATTGTCGAACGATATACTAAGGGAATTGGAATGGAATTTGGGTTAGACAAATGCGACAAGGTTTATTTGAAGCAAGGAAAACTTAATGGCATCCCTGAAGATCCTGAGCTCGTTGATAGAAGCGTTATACGACACCTTTGCGCTGGAGAGACTTATACATACCTGGGCGTGCTACAGAGCCGCATTCAGGATGTGACATCTATAAAGGATACTCTCCGAAGCATATATAAGTATCTCATCCGACAGATTTGGTCTTTCGAACTGTCGGCGAGGAACAAAGTATCTGCAACGAACATGCTTGCCGTCCCGGTAGTACTTTAGTCATTTGGAGTAGTTCCATGGGCGAAGAACGAGCTCAGATCCCTTGATATCGGGACAAGAAAGGTTATGCACATGAACAAAAGCATGCATCTTAAGCTTTCCGTTCCGCGACTGTACATCTCACGCCATCAAGGTGGTTGCGGAATATTGAGCCTTGAATGTCTTCACAACAGGCTTATTCTGGGTACAGCACATAGAGTTGCAAATGGAAGAGACCCTCTTCTTAAAATGGTCAGGAATCACGAAGAAGTGGGCAAAGGAGCGTTTCTGTACAAAGCAGCGGAGGAGGCTGCTGAAACACTCGGACTTGACTTCAGTATTAAGGGTGAGCAAAATGCATCAAATCTTATCTATCTCGAGTACTCACTTCTGAAAGCCCGGAGTAAGAAAGCACAAGAGAAAAACTTTCGAGAACAGCTCCTCGATAAGAGGATGCACGGTATCTGCCACAGAAATTTGAAAGATCAGTCAATGTCTTGTGAGCTAACGTTTGCTTTCCTTAAATCGTCCGGATTGAAGTCTGGTACGGAGGGATTTATTTTTGCATGCCAAGACGGTGTCATTTCCACCTTAACATACCGTCGCCACATTTTGAGCCAAGACGTTCCTAATGATAGCTGCAGTGCGTGCCATGCACACCCCGAGCATTTAGCTCACATACTATTTAGTTGTCCAACTCAAGCGAGAACCTCTAAATGCTCCTCTAAATGCTCCTGGGGAAATTGAGTCAATTGTCGAGAATGGGAAGTGCCGTATATACTGGAACTTTATATTCTCGACAATTGTTTCTGTTGCTCACTCGAGGCCTGACATGGTTCTTCTTGACTTCGAGAAGCGAACCATGTTCGTTATCGAATTTTAGGTACCAGCTGACAAAAACATCATAACCAAGGAGAATGAAAAAAAGAGAGGTATCGAGACCTGATAAGGGAGTTGCAACGATTGTACCTGGAATATTCTGTTAAACTAATCGTCCTTATCATCGGCGCTCTTGGAGGTGCCAAGCTTTCACTTGCTAATGGCCTTTGCTGGATCGTCATATTGATTCCTTTACAGACTGTAACCACCTATCGCACGGTCGTGGGACGTGGTTGTGGCTGAAATTTTGCCGCGATTTCGTTGGGAGCGG
>NC_046665.1:34032688-34034845 GCF_010883055.1 Belonocnema kinseyi | reverse complement strand
ATTCTTGCGTAAACATTTTTAAATTAAGACTCAAAACATCCACCACTGTAAATTTGTAATTGTGAATTCTCTTTCGTTAAAAGAGAGTTTGAGCGCACCTACAGCACGCGACTGATTTGTGTTTTTTTTTTCAACAAATTTTTTGATATTGCTAACAACGTATGTACATTTGGAGGTTATGTATGTTACAATTCTCCTGTGCGTTACTTCCAAACTACACAATATTTTTGGATGAAAACTTTAGACTTGCAAATAAACATAGTAACTAATCTCCCGGAACTAACCCTTTTTGCAGGCAATCAAAAAAGTTTATTTCATAAATAATTTCCAGATTATCGGAAAGGCAGAGATGAAAAGCGACGTAACCTCCAAATAATACATATGCATAAAATTTTTATTTAGCACAATAATTTTTTATGTTATTATCCTTCAAAAAAGAGTCCGGGAACGTCCGTTATGATATTTTATAGCATCTCCGAATTCAGTTTTTTTTTTAATTTTCATTTTCGTGGGAAAAAAGCCGGGGAAACTGTAAGTATCACATGCCCTTAAACTCAAATTTTATTTGAAATTTATAAACCTTTTGTCAAATGTGTTAAGTCAATAAACCTAAAACATAAGATCGTTGTTCTCTTCTTTAAACTTAAAAAAGTCGTTATCCAATTTCATCTAAGGACATCTAATTTTTATTCTTTGAAAATGTTCCAAAATTGTAATATTCCATAATTTTAATATTGAATATATATAGCTTTGAAATATAGTCGTAAAATTGCAATGCGCATGTGCTCGAACGGTTTTAACATTTGAATGTGTTTCAGTTTAACATAAAAATATTTGTACGCCTAACATCTCAAAAAGATGTTGAATTTTTGGCATCAATATCTGCGTATTAGGTGATACAATCTTACCCTTTGAACATCTACATTTGAACATCCATATTTCTCCGTGTGCCCTATTAAAAATTATAGCTCTTTTTTGGATGAACAATTTTTGTCTCATTTTTTTCGTAACTTATATCGAAAAGTGATTCATTATCAATTTGTAGTTCTTTCCAGGGCGCGCAATTTGAGCTTTTTCACTTTTTTCGTATCTTGCATAGTTTGACCAAAACATTGAATTTTTGAATTTTTCATTATTTTTGGTACGATCAAATTTGAAATGTTCAACTTTTCGACAAAATTCAAAAAGTTGTTATCGTAGTCCTGTAGGGCTTTCAAAAGGCTAAGTTTTTCTTCTCCTGGCTTTTTTTCATATCATTCGTTGTTTGGCTTAAAATGTTCATTTCAGTTTGTTTTTTTTTTATTTTGAAAATGCTATAAATCTAGTAATTTTTGATTTTTCGAAAAAAGTAATTAGGATAAATTATTAAATTTTTTTAACCATATGAATAACCATACAAAGAATTTTTGAATTTTTAAAAAAGTGGTCTCAAAAATATTTAAAAAGTGCCCACTTTTTGAATTTTCATCCAAAATGGCTGGCTAACGAACTTGACCTTTAGTTTAGGACACTAAACGAATGTACCAAAAGGCAATATAATAGATCACTTTTTTCAAAAGTTATCGTGTTCACAGACAGACAGGCATACAGACATACAAACAGATAGATACATTCGTAAAAACCTGTTTTTCGGATTCAGGGGGTCTCAAAATGTGGACATTTGACAAAAACTGGGAGGTGAAATTTTACACAAATCTAATACCTTCTCGATGAGAATGTACAATCATATTACAATAGGTGATAATAATACTGGTCATATGTTCGACTGATTAATCACAGTAAAATATATGGAGATAAGTATTGCAAGAAAAAATATACTACGGAAAGTCTTGATAAAGCAAATTATTTAACTGAAGAGATGAAATTACTTTAAGAAATTAATAAAAATAGATACTTACTGCAACTAATGAAAATGAAAGTTTTTAACATTATAGAGTTTTAATTTCTTTTTTAATTCTTATTAAATATATAGTACATACATTTTCTCATAAAAATTAATTTGTTTAAAATGTTCAAATGATTCAAAAACTAAAAAAAGTTAAGTTCTGAATTTGCTTATGAAATTTATTTGTATAATAAATCATTATTGTAAATTTGCAAGGTGTCGTAGGAAAATGTGATTAGAAATATATTCTTTGTTGATTCCGTAAACAAATT
>NC_046665.1:34031122-34032588 GCF_010883055.1 Belonocnema kinseyi | reverse complement strand
AAAGATTTCAGATACCTTTCAAATATTTCACAATGATTTTTAGAGAATTTACCAGTATTTAATAAAGAATTAAATGATTTCCCAAAGAGTTCAAATATTTCAAAAAGATTTCAGATAGATTTCAAATATTGAACCAAAGATTTCAATAATTGCCTAATGATTTTGCAAAGATTTTGAGAGAATTCCCTAAGATTTGAGAAATATTTCACAAAATTTTCAATGATTTCCCATTGACTTGAAAGATTTCACAAAGCTTACACATATTTCGCAAAGATTTAAAATAGATTTCAAAGATTGAATAAATAATTCCAATGATGTCCTAACAATTTTACAAAGATTTCAAACATTTCGGAAAGATTTAGGATATGTTTAGAAGATTTCACAGATATTTCCATTATTTTACAAAGACTTTTATTCTTTCACAAAGTTTTCAGAATTCTCAAAGATTTTAAACATTTTGAATAGATTTAAAAAAGTTATTTCGCCAAAATATCACGAAGAATTTACAAAGGTTGCAATAATATTTCAAAGATCTTATGAATACTTTACAAAAATTTCAAATATTTCGCAAAGGTTTCGGATAAATATAAAAGAATTCGGAAAGGCCTCTATTATTCCACATAGATTCCAGATAGATTTCAAGGATTAAACAAAGCAAGAAAGAATTGAAAGGTTTCTATATCCTACGATCGAATGAGTTAAGCATTTTATTTACGAGTAGGCAAATCAAGACTTTGGCCCTCCCTGGTCGGTTTCTATGGGAGGCAGTGGCCCCTGTGTCCCCTTGGCAAGGCTCCACCGCCTCTGATGGACATAGGAATAGGAGGGGACTAGCCACATGCTACCTAACTTGGGGCGGGGATTGATCATAAGTTACAAGGGGGAGTGGACCATGTTGGTCTGTAAAAGCAATAGAGGTTTAGCAATCCAAGATCTAGGTAGAACAGCCCGCTCGTTATTTAGATCCGGCAACGACATGCCTATTCTGCCGTGATTTGGAAGAATACCGTTAACTGCAAATCGGATAAAGTCACCTGAAGCAATTAACGGTAGGCGGCTCAAGGGCCTTATCCAAAATGCAGTTAACGGTGTTCTTCCAAATCAAGACAGTATTTCTCTCCCATTTGTATGTACATATCAAATACTAAGATTTTAAAATTTTTTACGATATTGACTAAGTTCAAATTGAATTTGCTTCAAATTAAAAAAAAAAAAAAACATATCAAACGATGTTTGTATCAGAATCTCTGAAAAACAAATGACCAACTTCAATTTTTTAAATTAGACTAATTCAGAGTGATCAAAATTAAATAATGTAATTGAAAAATCATGATGTTTCATTCGAAGCGATTACAATTTTACATTTAAAAATTTGTCAAAGTTAAAGCTTTATTATTTAATGAAATATTAGTAATTATTAACCACTTAATTAACTATAAATATAATATCACATTTCAAATCTTTAG
>NC_046665.1:34026766-34031022 GCF_010883055.1 Belonocnema kinseyi | reverse complement strand
AATACATAGTATTTTTATATTGATCTTTTCAAGTGTATGATATGTATGTATATATATTTATGTGTGTTTTTCTGTGTAGTAATTATTAAATTTACTTTATTTTTTATGTTTAATATTTTATACTTACATGTATATATATACATGTTTAAAGTAGAAGGGAAAAAATCTTAGTATAAAATTTTAAGTTTTTGTAATTAAAATGTTTAAAATGCTCTAAAAACTTTAAGTGAGCAAATAAAAATCTAAACTCATGTGATTTTGCTTTCTCATTATGTATAGAATGAACCTACACAAACAGATTTTCTCTATATTTTCACTTAATTTAAATCGGCTTCCGGAGCACCGTGGCCATATTCCGATAACAAAGGACACGAAAGAGCAGCAAATCCGTGTAGACCGAAAACCTAGAAAAATCTACCTATAATTAAGGACTCATTTCGGGTCTATGCCAAGAAAATCTTATTAAAAACATGCCTCTGTGTTTCGTACAATTATCTTAGCGATAAATTAAGTAAGAAACTTTTTTAAACCCCGTTATAAAGCTTATTAAATTTTGCTATGATTGAGATCGACTTGAATTATTTCCGATAAACAGGGGCCAAGATAAGTATGTGAGAAAGACCGATCTTTTTTCCATTTTTGACCAATTTTTGATTCTCAAATTCCACTTTCTGCATGCTTCAAGGAAGTGCATAAAAATTAAATTTTCGATTCATTAAAATTTAAAATCTTTTAAAATGAACTCAAGAACATAATGAAATAATTTTGGTTTTCAAATTACCATAAAAATGTAGAAGCGTTTCCAAAACGAACACTGACCGTTCGAATGGTGACCGCAGTCTTTTATCTGTTGATTCCCATGCGTCAACAGAAGATGGAAGTTCGACTGCTACTGGACTGATTTTCTTTTTGATTACGCTTTCACATTTTTCATGATAATTCGAAAACCAGTAGGAGTGATGAAAACCCGTTTGTGATATTAAATTGTTCAAAGTGTTTATATTATATGCTATGAGTTAGCTTTATACAATTAAACTGAGTATCCGATTTAACAAGGAAACGTTTGCAGGTGTCCGCTTCCAATTTTCTTCGTTCTCTCATATGTTTTAGTACTCGAAAAACTAAGTGACACGTGTTTCTTCTTATTTGGCCTAATCGGGGTTTTCACATTTTTGACCTCTCATTGTGAGGAAATTTTTCCAGTTTATTCCATTGTGAAAGATACTGCTGTTATATGTGAAACAATTCAATTCAAACAATTCACCTCAGTTTTCAAAACGAGTTTCACCCCCAAAAAATTGATTAGGGCAGATAAGAAAAAACACGGGTCGCTTAGTTTTCTAAGTACTGCAACATATGTGAGAACGGAGAAAATTGGAGGCGCACATCTACCTACGTTTCCTTGTACATAACTCCCATTTAAGTCGTTCCCAGAATTTCAGTCCTCGTTATTTTGAAGATGCGGGGACCCCGGGACCCAAAGAGAGGCTATGATCAGTCATCCGTGACTAACAATAGCATATTGACCAAGCAGGTAGTACTTTCAGCACTCTACAGTTGCATCAGTTGTTAACATGCATGCACATCCAACATAAATTGTTAATAAGCCCTGAATGTTTACGTTCGGAGCGAGCAAATGTTGTGATCAATTTAAGTGAAGGCCAGTTCGGACAACACCCCAAAACGCGCTTAATTGGGATTCTCAGTATATTAATCTTGTGAAATTAAATAGCATTCAAAGTGATGTGCATGTTACGCGTCCGTTTAACCTAAGCATTATATAATAGAAGTGTGCAGTGCTTTGTTTGAATTTTCCATTCAGATTTAGAAATGCTTGCAGCATTGAATTTTTCGAAATAAAACAAATCTAACTGTAGATCAAAAGAGCTTGCTTACCTTAGATCATTACAATTTTTTAATCAAAATTACTCCTTTTTTTAGAGAAAAATTAAGCCACAATTCATGTTAAGTCTTCGTAATTCCATATATTTATTACTGTTAATGTTGTCAGAGGCTTAAGATGGTTACTGCCCAACATGTCGAAGGCATTTTTGGTTTCAGAGTTGGATTTCATTTTTATTTTTTTGCACGTGGCTGTCCCAGTATATATCATCAGTCACAGAACGCATTTTTATCATGCAATGAAGTTATCTAATGAGAAGAGTCTGCCCGACATATTGGACAAAGTCTGGTTTTTTACCTCAACGGACTGCGTTACAGTCAAGTACACGATGGAAGGACCTACAGCTTAAGGTGGGTTCCTAACCACCAGAACCTCAGTAATGGTACATAGGAAAATTTCCAAAGGTACCGGCTTAGGGGTCGAACGCCGGACCTCTGAAGTGAAGTATTAAATGACTAAATTAATTAATTAAGGAATTTGAAAATTACTATTATTATTACTAATATTATATGCTTAAGTGTAATTTGCTTTTCATTTTGTTCTTCGAACACGATTAAAGAAATGAAAAATGTTGGACAGTTTTAAGATTATGCTGATTTGGGGGAGTAGAAAATGGGTCACGGGGGTTGGTAATAGCTCATGGGGGTTGGGAATAGCTCATGCGATTTAGAACTGGGGTTGTGAATTCTAAGAGAGATCTCGGGTTGTCAACAAAGTGTCGGATTGTGTTTCTCAATAATTGCATGTGTTGAAAGAACCATTGTTCACAATCGTAATATCATAGGGTAAAATTAAGTTCTCATTTAGGGCTAATTTAATGGCAGACCACTTTAGGTTTACCCTATATGAGGCCTTAATTTTGCCGCAAAAGTTACAGAAAATTCCGTAATACTAGACATCAAAACTATATTATAATTTGCTCTTTTAGTTTCGTTATAATTGCTTGGTTACCAACTCAGTAAAATTTTTGTTCTTCAAAAACTCAAGTCCACACTAAATGAGTTATCGAATTGAAAATTCGTCGGAAAGAAAGGAATCGGGCCACTTTAATATGGCCTATAAACTCCAGTATGATAACTTTTATGATTAACCTACTTTTTATAATAATAAACTGTGACAATCCGAAAAAAAAGCTTATACTTTGTCGGTATCGAGTTACTTATAAGGGAATATAGCCGGATAAATTCGCGACATTTGGCAATATTCCTAAGCTTCTATTTTTTTCGCCAAATTATTTTTCTCAGTCAGGTAATTTATGCGACACCCTCCACCGATTTCGCGGTCAAATGAGACCCAACCAGGAAAATACTCTACTGATTCTACAGTGCAGCGGCTGCGCGCGCCTTTTAACATATCTGCACTAATATTCACCTACAATATTTTTGTAGTACACACAGTTAATCACAGTAATATCCGTTTATAGAAGAGCGGACTGAAGATCAACCTGACACTGGAGAACCATACCTGTCTAAGCAATTTTCGAAGAGTCACTATTAAAAAAAAGTCCGTATGACGTTTTACCAAGACTCGAACTCTCGGGTACCTTCTCACGGAGGCCTGTTTTAAATTAATCGAGGAATTAATATTTTTCATAGAATTTATTTCTAGCTACTTTGTTGGACTGTGGCAAATTTGTTTCCGTGAAAAGCAGCCCCCTGCCTCGACCGTGTATATGTATGAAGTCGTAGTTTTCTTACGAACCGGACGGGAAATATCGGTCAAACTAAGCCAACAGATGGCACCAAAAAAAGTAGGTCTGTCTTTTTCATTGAATTGCATTAAGGGCATGTGATACCAGAGATAAGGTGAAAGATTGCTTATGCCGTGTATTTGATTTCGACCGACTTACCGCAGCGTTCCCTGTTTGCATTAGCCTTCCGGTAACTAAAATTAAAGGTCCAAAAGCGCGCCTTGTTTGCCTTATTGTTATTTTTCGGGAACTAAAATGAAAGGTGGCTTACCTGCTACTCACTTGGTAAAACAGGGTATAATTTGATAAAATCGGTAGAGAAGATCGGAGTTGGTAACAATTATACATAATAAAATAATAAATTAAGAAAAATGTATCAAATCTTCTCCTTTAAACTTAATTATTTAACTAAGCTTTGGCTTTAATGGTTTCTTCAACTAGAAAATTTTATAATAATAAAGATAATTTTTTATTTATTATCTCCAGTTCTTAGTATAATATAATAATGAATTAATTTATAATTAATACCGTGAATAATTATACCTGATTATTTTTATACACGTTATTTAAATTTAAATTCATTATTGTGTTTTTAAAGATAAGGAGTTTATATAATAATAATTAGAGTATGATCTTCAATTCAATAGATTCTATATTAGGAGC
>NC_046665.1:34023498-34026666 GCF_010883055.1 Belonocnema kinseyi | reverse complement strand
ATCTTTGAAATCTTAATTGTCGAATAATAAAAGACTTTATCAAATCTTTTAAATCTATGCGAAGTCTTTGCGAAACCTGTGAAATTGTTCCGATTTCTATGGGATTTAACCGTTCTTTTAATAATGTCATTTTAAGTTTTAATAATGTCAATTTAAGTCAAAATTAATTGCATTTAAATAAGTTAGTGCACATTTTTGAATGGACATACTTTTACATGCTAGATCTTTAACCATTTTTAATAAAATCATATGGTAATTATTACATCAAGAATGTAAAGCTTCATTAAGAAATATTAACCATCCTAAATTTGTAATATGCCAATGGCGTAAAACACATCGGTATTTTGCAAGTAAATAGTCGCTAGCGCATCTGGAGTACGGTGGGACGACCCCTTGTAAAATTTGACAAGTTTACGCATGTGGCGTAGAAAATATTTGGGACTCTAATCTGTAATGTAGCTAGCCCATTCATCGTTCGGGAAACTATCCTTTGACACAGTCAGGCCTGAGGTAGTAAAAAGTAGAAATATAGGCGGCAAGTCTCTAGGACAATGGTCGGCAAACTTTTTGCTCAACTTTCAGGTATGGTCAGGTTCTACCCGACTTAATTTTTTCTACTACTTTTCGGTCCATTCATGTGCCTTAGTGTGAGTGAGCTTACTTCAGCAAGGGTCTTTTGTCCACAGGCATGTCAAAGTAAGGAAATTTTAAAACTTTTAATTTTTTAACTAGCGATTTGAAAATAGCATTATCAGCATCTGCGAATTTTTCCGATTCCAATGATATATTACTTGCCTAGAAAAGTTGACAATTTGAGAAGTATATAGTGTTAAATTGAGTGTAAAGCTGATGTTCCTTTATATTAAACTCCTTCAAAATTTTAACTTTTCTAGGCAAGTAATATATCATTGGAATCGGAAAAATTCGTAGATGCTGATAATGCTATTTTCAAATCGCTGGTTGAAAAATTAAAAGTTTTAAAATTTCCTTACTTTGACGTTCCTGTGGACAAAAGACCTTTGCTGGAGTAAGCTCACTCACACTAAGGCACATGAATGGACCGAAAAGTAGTAAAAAAAAATTAGGTCGGGTGGAGCCTGACCATACCTGGAATTTAAGAAAAAAGTTTGCCGACCACTGCTCTAGGTCAGTGGTCGGCAAACTTTTTGCTTAATTTTCAGGTATGGTCAGGCTCCACCCGACTTAATTTTTTCTACTACTTTTCGGTCTTTTCATGTACCTTAGTGCGAGTTAGCTTACTCCAGCAAGGGTCTTTTGTCCACAGGAATGTCAAAGTAGGGAAATTTTTAAACTTTTAATTTTTCAATTAGCGATTTGAAAATAGCATTATCAGCATCTACGAATTTTTCCGATTCCAATGATATATTACTTGCCTACAAAAGTTAAAAATTTGAAGGAGTTTATAATCAAGAAACATCAGATTGACATTCAATTTAATACTAAATACTTCTCAAACTTTCAACCTTTATAAACAAATTACATGTCTTTGGAATCGGAACTATACGTAGATTCCAAATATATTACTTATAAGTCACTGATCGCAAAATTACGAATTTTTTAATTTCACATTTTTGTCCCATTTCCTAACAAAGGTCCCCTGAGGAAAGGGGTGGCCTGGGCAAGCTCGCAGGTACTGCCCTGAGAGTAGGTCACAGGCAGCCAGGGCAAGCTACCCTGCCCAGGGCAAGAGCGTGCCGACCACTGATCTAGGTCTCTAGGAGTCTAGGACTCTCGGTAGATTACTGGGGATGAGTATTCCATGATGGGGGTAAACTACAATATTTATTTCTGTTCTTATCGAATTTTCTTAACACGTTTATTATGATTTACAGAAGTTGTTCTTTTCAAGGGAAGAACTTTCCGATAAATTCAATATAAATCAATGGAAATTTTTTAATCAACATACAATTGTTTAGAATTTGCCAGTTATTATTCTCATTATAAAAATATGAATTCATCCAACAATGTATTTTTCATATTTTTTAAGTATTAATGAAACGTAAAAAATACATTTTTAAGGTATTTCGCGATGAAGGTAAAATGAAATTCTTCTATCTGAATTTGATCTGAATTTTCTACAGAATTGCATTTATCACGTTTTTTACTTCAAGGTTTAGATAAATGTCACATTAATATGCATAATGAAATTGAGAAGAATTCAAGATCTGACATACAAAATTGTATTTATTCAAGCGAGACGTGTACGCAAAAGTGTTTTAAATTATATTTGATATGCGCAAAAGAAACTTAATTGTTAATTAGGCGTCAAACACAATCATAAAAATCTGTTTTTCGGATTCAGGGGGTCTAAAAACGTGAACATTTGACAAAAACTGGGCGAACCAATTTTCCAGAAATCTAATACCTTCTCTGACGAGAATGTAAAAATCGAGAATTATTCTAGATCAATCTTAACTCTTAAAGATCTACACCCCTTTCCTCCCATTACTCGCTTCCACGCTCAGTGAGTTACGCCTACACCACGAAAGGTTTACAGAAATAATAAAATAAGGGACTAAAAGCGTATATTCGCTGGAAAAGTAGCGAAATTTAGCTGTTATTCAGTGAAATTTCACTGATCAGCAGCTACATTTCACTGTTTCAGCTGTGTATATACGCTGATTTGAATTATAAAATATACTGATTCAGATTTAGAGAGTACAAAGAAGACGAATTTTCAACAAAATACAGGAATGTTCAACTCAGAAAGGACAATTTTTATAAAATAGTTTCATTTCAAGTGAAAAATATAAATTTTAAACGAAAAATGAAATAGTTGCATTTTCAGTTAAAAAAATCATTTTCAACAAAATAGTTAAATTTTTAATCAACGAGATGAATTTTCAACTGAATTGAAGAAATATTCAACTGGATTCGTTAATTCAGTTAAATAAATCATTCTATCGACCAACAAGGCGAATTGTTAACAAAATACATGAATTTTCAAGGAAATAGCATTTGAATTTTTAACTACAAAGTTTAATTGTCAATCAAGAAGACGAACTATCTACCAAAAAGACGAATTTTCAACCAAAATAAAAGATTATACGCGCGCTCTGCGCGCGAATCACTACTTTGCTTGCAATTATTTTATTTGGAAATAAAGTTCAATAAAATACCACGATAATCATTTTTACCTTCATAACT
>NC_046665.1:34020526-34023398 GCF_010883055.1 Belonocnema kinseyi | reverse complement strand
ATCTCTGAATTTTCACATTCAATACTGAATTAAAACATTTACAAACATTGAAACATTCAATTTAGTTTTCGTTTGCAAATTCTCGAATTTTAATTGCTTCATTTCCAATTTTGAAATTTTTGAACCAGTTTCTGATTTGACTTTGAGGTCGCAATGAAAACTTGAATAATTCTTGATTAACTTTCGTGCTAAATTATCTCTTCCAAATATGAGTAGGAAATTTTTTATTTTTCTATCAGCAATTTGAAAATATTATATTCGAAATGTACGTTTATTTGCGATTCCAACGATATGTTACTTGCAATGAAAAGATTAAAATTAGAATAAGTTGTCGCAGATATGCTTATTGTTATTTTTCAGCAATTCCCGTGGTCGTTTTCAAAGAAATAATCATTGACATACAATTTTAATATTTATTATGAGTTTTAAAACAATTTTCAATTGTTTAAACAAATGTAAACTATTTAAACAATCATTTGTTCCCCAGAAATTTAAAAAATGATCTTGTTTTCTTATTGAAATGAAATATTTTGTCATTGTTTGGAGTAGTAAATTTTTCTAAAAATATTACGTAATTATTTGAAAGAATTAATTATTGTTTATTTTCACAAATTTTTCAATTGAGCCAGAGATGTCCCATTTTATTCAAATTGGTATCACATGCTACTTTTTGTTGAATAATTATATAATTTTGACACATTTATTTTATTGTTTAATACATTTTTTTTTCTTCAAACAATATTTATTTGCTAAAGCAGTTTTTTTCGGTAACTAAAAGAATTGCAATAAAATAGAACACATAGCATTATGTTTCTAACTTTATAGTGTATAGAAAGAAAAAATTTACCACTCTTTAATTGTTTAAACAAATATAATTTGTTTAAATAATTACTTTTCCAAAAATACTTTTGACATCGTAATTAATTATATGTGTTCTATTCAATAGTTATCGAAAAATAACTGCTCGAGCAAATGAAAATTGTGTAAACAAATAGAACTTTGTTGAACATTAAAAGAAATGTATGAAAATTATGTAATTATTATTATTATTATATATGTGTATATACGTATATATGTATGCATGTATGTATGTATGTATATATGTATGTATGTATGTATGTGTGCATGTATGTATATATGATATTAAATATACGTATTTAATTTTTCAATCAAAATCAAAAGAAAACTTTCTGTACATAAAAATTAAGTTAAAAATGCACTTAACTCTTTTTTAATAAAACCAATGTCAGAAGCCAAAAAACATTGCTTCGAAAATGATTTTTCCAAAAAGTTTGTTTCCAGCGATGCATACTTGCTGAGAACATTTTTCTCTTAATTTTTTTTAAGAGAAACTTATATTTTAAAATTGTGTATTGCATTTGAAAATTATCCTTGAATTATTATTATTTAAACTCCATATCTGTTAAGAAAACATAATAATAATAATAATAATAATAATAATTTGAAATTTAAATAGTACATATTAAAATAAGTAGGTATACTTATTCATATTATTATTATCAAAGTATTATTGTTCTAAAAATTTAAGATAATAAATTAAAAATTTTCATTTATTATAATAACATTTTATAGTTGAAAAAATCATTAAAACCAATGCTTAGTTAAATAATTAATTTTAAACTGTAACGTGAAATTCAACAATTTTGAAGGAATACTTAAAATTGTATACATTGAAACATTTAGCAGGTAAAAATTAAAGAATTTTAAATTACTAGTTGTAGGGGTTTGTTGAAACTTGATTTTTGTTGTTGAAGATTTATCATTTTAGTTGAAATTCATCTACTTAGTTGAAAACCCGTTTTTTTTCAATTTTAAATTAATTTTTTTAACTAAAAATAAATCTTTTTAGTTAAAACATTACGATTTTAGTTGCATATTTAACTCTTTGGATAGAAAATAAATTATATTGTTAGAAATGAATGTTTTTATTTGAAAATTCAGCTATTTCATTTTTGGTTGAAAATTTATCTTTTGACTTCTTCAAGGTAAGTGGGTAAAAATTCATGGATTCTGTTGAAAATTCATTTTTGTTGTTGAAAATTTTAATTTTTTTAAACTGGCAATTCAAGTATTCCATTTATTCCATTCTTGTTTGTTTGTCAGTTGAACTATTTGTCGTTTAAAATTGGCCTTTTTTAAAAAATGAATGTTTTTTTATGTAAAATTACAAAACTTTAACAATTAATTTTTTTTAAACAGTGTTTTAACCGTAATAAGGTGCTAATTCTACTTTCGTAATTTTGGGCTCACAACTACGCAGCCATTCATACCGAGTATTCTTACAACAGAAATAGACCATAAAAGGAGGAAAATTTCCAAAATTGATTAGGTTCTACCAGATAGACGAACTATAGGCAAAGGTGTATACGGTTCTTACTTAATTCCAGAAGAATGCTTTCTAGGTTTTCCCCGCAAGTAATTGAGGGGTTCAAACTTAAAAGGCCTTGCATAAATATGGGTCATATATCTCTCAAACTTAAGACTATGTTGTAGAACCGTTTGCAGTTTAATATTTAAAAATTTGCAATCGTGTATGTTACATTAAAATATTTAGTACTTATATTACTGTTTTCTTCTATTTTATTTGAATAAGTGTACACTTTAAGGTAGTATTTTGTGTGTATATATTAGTTATATTTTCTCAAATATGTGATTCTAATTTCAAAGTTAAAGTGCCATCAATCATTTAAAATTTTAAATCGTACAATTAAAAATAATGTTGTAAAAAGCTCAGAATAAAAAGTTTGTAACATTTGGAAATGTTCAAGCATTTTTCTGAAATTAATATTTTGCCTGAAACAACGCCACTGATAATAAACAATGAAGTTCTTGAAAGTATTTTTTTTTCAAA
>NC_046665.1:34015944-34020426 GCF_010883055.1 Belonocnema kinseyi | reverse complement strand
TCACTTTCAATTGATTTGAATGCAATATGAAACGCTTTAAATTCCTAAGATTTAAAGTCGAAATATATAATGAATTTGCAACAAAGAAGATTAATTTTCTTATCAAAAAAGACTAATTTCTAACAAATTCCATGAATTTTCAACCAAATATTTGAATTTTCAACTTATGAAGGATCCATTTCTAATCAAGACTAGACAAGTTGCAATTTAAAAAGAAAAATAATTTTTAACATAAAAAACCAAATTGTCAACAAAAAAAGTTCAATGTTAAGCCAAAGAGGTAAATCTTGCAGAAATATGATTTAAAAAAAATAGATTTAACAAACATGAAAAAAACACGGAAAAGTTCATTGACAAACGAATCCTACTTTAATTTTCTAATATGTTGTTAAATCATTAATCAAAATATACTAATGTAGAACTTAACAATTGCATTTTTAATAAAAAGACGATGTAAAAAAAATCAAGAAAATTAATTTTCAACCAAAAAGATTAATTTTCAACAAAACAAAAGAATGTTCTAAAAAATAATTAGATTTTAAACTCATAAAGTGTAAATTTCGAACAAAAATGTAAAATTGCAAATTTTTAGATAAAAAATTAATTTTGAACAAAACAAAAGACCCAAAATGTCAAGAAAATTGTGACATGTTAAAAAAAAGATTAATTTTCAACTAAATGTAGAAATTAAGTTTTCAACAAAAGAGTCAACCCCAAAGATATGAATCTTTAATGAAAAGGTTCAATTTTTAACCAAGTCGTTTAATTTTCAATTAAAGAAGATAAATTTCGAAAAAATAGTTAAATCTTTAACCAAAGAAATGAATTTTCCAGCATTGTATTAATGATGTACCAAAATAAGACGAGCTTTCAACAAAATATATTAATTTTTAACAAATTTTTTTATTTTAAAGCCGGGAGGAGCAATTTTAATTCTTATTGAAAAAGAACGAATTTTGAACAAAATAGTTAGATTTTTAACAAAAGAGTTCAGCCTAAAAATGACTTTTTATCCGCAGAAGATTAATTTTCTAAAAATAGAATAGTTAAATTTTCGACCAAAGAGGTGAATCTAAAACTAAAAGAATAATTTTTCTACAAAGTAGTTCAACTTTTAACCAAGCTTCTGAATTCTTAACGAAACAAGATGACTTTTTAACAAAATAGTTGCATTTTTTACAGAATAATAAAATTTGCAACTGAATATTAGAATTTTTAACCAAACGAGTTGAATTCCGAACCACAAATATAATAGCAGACTTTCTACCAAAAAGGATTTAAGCGAAAAAACGGTGAAAGGGGGTTTCTTAAAAATAGAGAAAAAAGAACAATTCTTTAAAAGTGAATAATAAGGAAACATACTAAATGCTATCTAAGTTCGTAACTTTTCTTCCATTGACCCCCAACCCCGGTTCGAATTATAGTTTTTAGCATGACACCCTTCCCCATGCAATTGGTAATGCAGTTTACTGATGACCCCTTAAAGTTTCGATTTTTATATTTAATGAAATTATCCTTATAATTATATATATTTTCAATTTTATTTATATTGGATAAAATATCAATATTACAGAGAAAAGTAACAGCGTTTTACTTTGAAGAATTCAAATGATTTAGAAACTGAAATTAATTACAAAAATTAAAGGGCCTCTAATTTTTCTCATTCTCATCATTTATGATTGAGAAAGGATAAGAAAAGAAAGGTCCGACAAGTCCGAAAAGAAAGGACGAGTTCGTTAACAGCCATTTTAAATAAAAATACAAATTTTGGGACCATTTTTTTATACTTAAAATTTTTATTTACGGCTATAAATAGTACTCAGAAGGCCAAAAAATTTATCCTGATGACTTTTTTTTTATACAAAAAAAATTCTCAGAGTTATAGCATTTTCCAAATTTTTAATATTAATTGAAAATCAAAATTATAAGCCAAAAAACGTACGATATGAAAAAAAGTAAAGAAAAGCATTGCTTTTTAAAAGCCCTACAAGATTATCATACAAACTTTTTGGATTTTCTTGTAAAGTTGAAAATTCTAATTTTTATTGCACAAAAAATAATGAGATATGAAAAATCCCATTTTGTGGTCAAACTATGCAGGATACAAAAGAAGATGAATCAACAAAAATTGTGATCTCAAAAAAGATCTACAAATTCTTTAATAATCACTTCTTGATAGGAGGCGTACACTGTGTTTTATTCGCGAAAAATAACGTTGAAAATATAAAAAAAAACTTTGGGAAGAAATTATACAAGTTACGAAAAAAAAATGATTTAACCAAAATTATTTACCCGAAAAAGAGCTACAAATTTGTTATGAATTACTTTTTGACATGACAAGTATTTTTGGTTTTGATCATAAAAATTGTATTAAAAATAAAAATGAAAAATTTGTGGAAAAACAACAAAAGGTACAAAAACAAATTGATTGAAAAAAATTATTCGCCCCAAAAAGTGATACAAATTTGTATTAATTTATTACATTCTTATTATTCATGATGCAGAAAGTATTAGAATTGCCCGAAATTTGACACCACAACATTCAAATTTTGAACCAAATGACGCAAAATATCACGCTAAATGACGCAAGATACGTGAAAAATCTAAAAGAAGACTTGTAGGATATTTTGCTTTATACATGTATAAAAAATAATATGAAAACTAAAATCCTATTATTAGCATAACAACGCGAGATTGAGAAAAATGTCTAAAAAAAGGATGGTATTTTTTATGTTTATTTTAAGGTGGTTCAGAAAATATAAATTTACAACCTCAAAGCCTACAGAGCTTTGAGAAACTTAATCTTTAATTATACTTATTTAAGCAAAAAATTTAGAATATGAACACGTATATAAAAACTGCAATCTAAAGAGACGTTTTTTGATAAAGTTTCATGCAAGCATTCTAAATGCAAAGAATAAATATCTGAGCGCGAATCGTGGGAATCAAAAGACGAGCGCCCCAGGCGCGCTCAAACTTGCGAGCCACGGGCACAGCGCACGGTGAGAATGTGCCCGCGACAATAAATAGTTCATTTACGGATTATTTTATTACAAACTAAGAATTAAGAGATAAATCTTTTTGAAACTTTTCAATAATTTCTGACCTTTTAGTTTAAATTGAGAAATATAAGGTAAAGTATTTATATATTCTGATCAACCATTCGAGTAAAATTCAAAACTACATTTTTAACATTTTTAAATTATGGGGTTCTCAATTTAAAAAATCGGGACATAATTTACATACATAGTAATATACATAAATTTCTATAAAATATTATATAAAAATAAAATTAAAAATAACTTTATTATAAAATTTTATCGTTTCATTATAATTTATTTAATTCATAATTAATTACACAAACATAGAAATTTACGAATTATTGTTTAGTTAAATTAATAATCGTGAGGGAGGCGGTATTCCTATAACATTTAACTCTAAATCTAAAAACTCCAAAGCGCTAATTATACATGCGAGAACGCTGTACGATCATATTTATTTAAAAAATTAATTATTTTAAATTTCAACTAAATATGTTTATCAATTAAAACTTTTAATGTCTTGAAACGTATAGTTTTATTTAGTAGAATTTCTGCCGTTTTTTTTTCAAAACAACAAAATAATATTATTCATAGACAGTAAATTTTAATTGCAAAATGACTAATTTTTTCAATAAAATATTTCAACTAAAAATATTTATTACGATACAATTACATTTTAATTCAATTTAGAAGTAAATCTTATTCATCCACATATTTTCTTGATGCAAAATTTATTCAAATAATTGATTCATTAATTGAAAATAATGAATCAAAATTCTCGATAAAAATTTGTATTTTATATTTTTAAGTATTTAGTATTTGCCGACTTAGTATCGGCTATTTGGTGGACTTGTTCGACGGGTGAAGATTCCAGGGGCAAAGTAGTTGGTTGGTGAAATTTCGGGTTGAGAGGCATGGGGGGATCGGGCAATTTTCGCCGGGAGCGCCGTCTACAATTAGTTCCTCGAAATATACATGTGCCGCATCTAGGCTTATAATACCTTTGATTTATTTACCACTCGAATATTAAGTGTTTATTATATAATTATTCTAATGATTCACAATTATTAGTAAGTAGTTATATAATGAAAACTAATTATTTTTAAAATTAAAATTTTAAATAATATATCGTTACATAGCTATAGACTTATAATTTTAATACATCATCGGAAAAAGTTTTATGTTCATCTATTTTTTAATGACTGAAAAGTTTTATTTATTTTAATTATGACAGAGCCAAACATTTTTCTCTTTAAAATGTTGAATGCTATCAAGATTCAAAATTCTGTATAAAATCAAGCAGGAGATAAATCCAATTTGTCCATTTTATAAAGAATTGTGAGATTTCTTTAGAAACAAAAAAATAGTATATTGTCAATTATAATACCTTCAATTTTTCTCTAAAACGCTAAAATTAAGTAACTATTATAACATATGTTTA
>NC_046665.1:33999723-34015844 GCF_010883055.1 Belonocnema kinseyi | reverse complement strand
ATGCCGAAAACTGCGAAGTAACTCCGAGGAGTTGACCCACAAACCAAGAGGGCGCTTTTAGCAGTCGAATTTTGACGTAGTCTCTTATTCCATTACATGAGCCATCTCCCAACTCATCTCTGGTATTACAATGAGATTCAGAAAATAAGTCTTGAGTGGTACTAAAATGAGACCACTGGTGGGATTCCACAATCGTTTGTTTTGCATTGAAAATAACAGCATTAAGTTATCCTGTTCAAAAACAGAACTCTAAAAAATGATACCCTGAAAAAAGGGATATCTATTTTTTACAAAGCTCGTCCTGCTAGCGCAGAAGTTTAGGGAAGAGCGTGCTAAGGGGGCTTCCATTAGCCATAAGGCCCATTTACAACCGTGAGTTTTTGATCCCATGTGGCTCTTATTTCCTACGCTTCCTAGTCGCCATTGTGTGGCATTAGGTTGATCCCCTCACTTCCCTCCCGTCACAAACCACGTGGTTTATGAAAGGCCCCTAACTACTAGATCACTGTTGCAGATGTCAGCGAACATGTTTTATTTTTTTCTCCAAACATAAAATATTTGTATATACACTTACGAGATATAATAAGGTATGCAATCACATCGAAAGCCCAAAATCGATTGTTTTTGCAGTTCTTCAAAAAAGCGGGGACGTCTCATAATCTGCGGTTGTCAATTCCTTGCTGAACGTCGCAAATAATGATTTATATCAAATTCACCAATCGTCATTTTTAATATTGAACGTAACATAATTTATTATTAAGAACGACTAAAATCAATGAAGAAATAATTATGTATAATCTATAGAGGAGAGTACTCGAATATGAGATATTCTCGTAATATGAGAAAGCGGGGTTTCAGCTAAACTAAGAGACCCACTCTGTTGGTTCTATCACTAACTTGTAGCCCTTGAAGAAAGAGTAATTTCGTGGTATAGCCCATTTTTAATTGGGCTTCTAAAGATTATAGGCGAACTTTTTGTGAAATCGATGGAGGTCGAGTTCTTGGAAGGGAATTCTTTAAACCCTATTTATTATTCATTAAATATGTATTTAGCAGTAAAGTTTGTCTGGAGTGATGGGGATTGTATAACTAAGTAGAAAAATATCGATAGTGTTGAAGTTTTTCATTGTACAGGTCAGGCATAGTAAGTGCATAGTTGCACGGTGTGGTTCTCATTCTATGAGATACCTATGGTTTTTATAACACTGTGGCTGCGCGGGGGAAATTGGTTACAAAAGTGTTTGTGACTACTGCAAAAACTAAATATATCTAAATAGCAGTAAATTTATACTTCGGAAACATAGAATGAAGTTTTTCATTAAAAATAATACTTTATTTTGCATTTTATCAGCTATTTCGTGGGGTATCTCATATTATGAGAATAGTTTGACGAGTTTGGAAAAAACACTTTTTTACATTTTTTGTATTTTCAGCATAAAAAAATTTTTAATAAAATTTTTTATTTGAACTTCTTATGACAAACTAAATTTCCTTTAAAATGACCTATATTACTTTTAAATTCAGTACATAGAATTTCGACAATCACGCCAAACAGAGTTGGTATCTCATATTTGGGTACTCTCCTCTATCACTCCTTCGTTTAAAAAAGTGCCATTACGCATGAGTTTAATCTATTTGGACCAGACTCTCATATATCTTCGATCAAATTTGACACGCTAAGGGTGCTCATTTGATCTAACAATTGTGGATACTTGTAGATAATTGAATAAATTCTACAAATAATTTTGAAAAGAAATGACTAAGAAAAACTGATTAGTCGATGCACATCCGGAGAAGGAATGTGATGAATGTACAGAATTAAAACAGATGGCCTTGACTGCGTGCGGTGGGTTAAAGTTAGATTTTTGGGGTGCAAAGACACTCCGATGTATTTTCATCCCCTCCCAGTAGACTTTTATAGTGAGGGGGAATTCAAAAAATATTTTTATTTTGATGCAATACAAAAATAATTCTCTTTTCCAGTTTTACTGAGATTTACATAATGTACTTCAGAATGGTCCGTCCAGTAAAGTTTCAGAGATGAATTTTTTAATTCAATTTTCTCCACTGGGGCGCGTGCTGCACATTAATTCCATTTTCACTATGAACAATTTAAAAGATATTTTTAACAATAGTTTCACTTTATTATCAATTTTATGTAATGATTATCATTTAGTAGAGGATGAGTAAGAACAATTTCAACCCACGATTTTCGAATTTCAATGTTTATACTTCTTTTTTAGAATGTTTTCTTGAGTCGATTTATAATTTATAATAATTCGACCTTTTATCTTTTTCATCAAATTAGAATATTATTAATGTGTGATGACGTGTCAAATATACAGTATACGTACTTTAAGTAATTGAAGACAAAACTTGCGATATCTGTAGCCTGCACGGTTGAGCAAATCTTTCGAGACGAACTTAAATATCCAAAGATCACTTGATCACTGAAAAAGTACTTGATGAGTAAATGTAAGACTTTTTAAAATTAAAATACTCAATTTGAAACGACAGGATCTCGCATTTATTTTCTCGAGAGCTTTTTCACAGTAAGTTTTGTCTAAACTTTTTCCAATCTTATCGTAAGTTGTCAAGTTAGCTTTGCATGTAACAATCTTGGTCTCACCGCGACGACGATGCGACGTACGAAGTGGAGTACAAGAAGTACGTGCGTACGTGCGTCGACATGATTGTATGCATGCACATCCACGAGTTTTTGCGCTTCGTTTAGATATTTATATTTGAAAAGGAAAAAAAAATTGCGCGACATGCAAAGGAACACACTAGCAGTTCGAGCTTCCAGCATTGACTGGCAAGGGCCGCTGCCCGCTAGGAAAGTATGCACATGCGCAGAGTTACACTATAACTCGAACCGTGTGATAATTATTGTGATGATGTACGAAGTACGGCGCAAGACAAACACCATGAGAAGTGTTGTCTATATAATCTATAAAGATGACAGAGAGTATAAATTTCTATCAATGGGGTGCACTTAAATTGTTATTGTTTAGAACTGACACTCGATTATAAGCCTGATGTGACAATCAGAGTAAAAAGTGATTGATCTAAATGACTCATCTACTCGCTCTCTAAGGTTATGAACATCGAACACATTATGAACTCGAAGAAAAGAAATGAGACTCCAAATTCTAAAAAACAGTCATATTTCTTTAATGAAGTCCTTTCTTTCTTCTATCGGCGTGAAAAAATTTCGTGGAAGTCGTGAATAATGTTAAAGCGAGTGCAGTTTTTTCCAAGCCTGTCTATTCACGCAATACTGGCCTAGTTTGGTCACATGTTTGATTCAAACCTTTATGCTGTCTAGCCCCAGTTCTGACTCTATCTAGGAGTTTGTTACGATTTGAATATATGTAGACTGTCCAGATTTTACCTAGTTTTTAGACAGAATCACGGTTTGGACTGAAAAAAACTAAAGAAGTGAATTCAGAAAATAAGAATTTTTGAATAAAAGATTTAGGAAATTTCCCCAGGCGGACTGAAGGAACCGAAAGGAGCTTCTACAAAGTACCCTTAAAGACCCCACTAAGTCCCCCTTCGGTTCCTTCTTAAAAAACTCAAAAAAACAGCAAGATCAACTTTTAAATTATTTAAATACGGATTCTACGTTAAAATTTCCATTAGAAACTCACGGAGTGATCGAAATACTTTTTCTTACAGCGTTAAAAACTTAAAATAATAAAATACCGTCATTTACATTGGCCGAAAGCGGCTTCAAGTGCATCTTCTTTTAATAACAGTTAATAAGCGTTCCGTTGGTAACTTAAGAATTTTGCCTGGATGCTAACACCACGCAGTGGAAACCCCAGACAGCTTCGCGCGCAACATACTACTTGAGCTGTTATGGATGCGATGGAAGTCACCTTCAGCAGAAGTTAATGACATTTTTTTTAAATTTTGAACGCAAAAAAAAGTATTACGATTACTCCACGAGTTTCTAGTGGAAATTTTAACGAAGAATCCGAATTTCAATAATTTGAAAGTTGATCTTGCTGTTTTTTTTGCAATTCTGCAATAGAAGTGATTATTGTATTTGTTTAAAATTGCACGGATTTATTTGCTAAAAAATGATAGCTTTGATGTTTTAAAAATGTTATGTAAGAATTTAACAACAAAGTCAATTTCCGTAAAATTGCAATATCTAAAACCATATACCGACGTTTCTATATATTTTTATCGCCTGGAATTTTTACAAAATACAAGTCACTTACCTAAGAACAGATTTTTAACCCTTAGTTGTACGGTGGGAACGTGGGATCCCACCAACTTAACTTCAGATTTTTGCTATTCAATTCATTTTTAACGTATTTAGGTCGGTTTTTTTGTTCATTAGCCAATTTATTAGTTAGCGAACATAAGATTATAGCGTTTTTGACATAGTTATTTATGATAATTGTTATATAAATAAACAAACTTTAAAAATGCCCTTTTTTCGAAAGAATTTATTTTTGAAGAATCTATTCAACATAATTATTTAAAGTTTTTTAAATTAAAAATTTTTAAATTTTATGCAGTGAAGATGGAGTAGGATCTTTTTTCAAGAAATAAATTCTACTCAACGTAATAAACTGAAAACCCCTACTCGGGGGTTTTTGGGGTCGCTGATTACGAATCTGAATTCATAAATTATAAATATTCAAATTCAAGATGGTGGATTCAAGATAACGGTTCCAAAATTTTGAAAAGAGATATGCGAGCTTGAAAATCTATTCTCGGGGTTTTTTGGGATTGCTAATTTCGAATCTGAAGCCAGAATTTGAAAATATTAAATTTCAAGATTGAGGATTCAAGATTTCAAAGATTCAAGAAGCTGATTACGAATCTGAAGTCAGAATTCGGAAATATTCAAATTCAAGATAGCAGATTCAAAATGGCGGTTTCAAAATTTTGAAAAAAGAGATACGAGCTTGAAAATCTATACTCGGGGTTTTTGGAGACGCTGTTTACGAATTTCAAGTTTCTAAATTAAAATTAAAATTAGTTGATCAAATTTAGTTTACATTGATACATAAATCTTTGAAATCATAGATGAGATTTTAAATACTTTGATTTTAATAATTTAGGAATTTATGGAATTTATAGATTACCCTAAGTAAGAGTAAATTTTTTTATTTTCCTCAAAATTTCAACCACAATTTATGTATCAGTTTTGACCAAATGAGATCTATTTTGAAGAATCACGAGAATCTAATCGTAGATCAGCGATCGTAATCAGCGACCCCAAAAACCCCTGAGTATAGATTTTGAAGCTCATATACATATATATTTTTTTCCAAATTTTGAATCCGCCATCTTGAATTGAAATTTTCGAAATTCTGACTTCATATTCGTAATCAGCGACGCCAAAAACCACCGAGTAAGAATTTTCAAGTAAATTCACTGAACAGCAAAATACGTGCAAACAAGGGTTAAATAAGAAAATAAAAATATCTAATAATTTGTAGAAGAAAAAGAGTATTGAAAACAAGAAAAATTATTAAATTTTGAGTTTTGCGACGCGTTTGATTTAGGGATGACTACAGCAGTGTAATAGACACCAGTCAATCCGAAGGTTCTACTCTTCTCGCTCCTCGGTGCTCCTCCTACATATTTATGGCTCTTATTACCTGTAGGCTTCTTCACACCTTTTTAATGCCATGTGACGAGTGTGTCACGTGAGCAGATTCCTACCTTACCACCAGTTCTTTTATTTTCCAACTTATTTTCACATGAAGCGCCACAAAGAGTTGAAAATTTGGTATACTAAGTAAGAAGCCCTAATAATGGTGGGTCTGGTCCTAAATTTTTATAATTATGAAAACAGTTTTTTCTGTGAATAAATTTTTTTGCTTTTTTCATAATTATTAAAATTTAGGACCAGGCCCACCTTTCTTAGTGCTACCGATTTATTATCCCAAATTTTTAACTCGATGTGGAGCTTCGTGTGAAAATAAGTTAGGAAATAAAAACAGTGGCGGTAAAGTAGGAATCCGGTCACGTGGCCACACGTCACATGGCCTTAAAGGAAGTCAGAGTGAGAAATTAAATAAACTTAATCGGAAAGTACATAAAAAATAAAAATTTCTTGTAGTTTTATTTTAAAAATTAAATCATTATTTACCAGCGACTTTTTGATTTATAAACTAATAAACATTACATTAATAATTATTACTAAATAAATAAAATCATTGATACTTAAAAAATTATTATTATTATTAAAGTATTACAAGACAAATTAAAAAATTTTAAATATTCATAATAACAAGAATAGAATAATGATAATTTAAATTAATTAAAATTTACCATTTTTCATGATTGATTAATAATTGAATTATTATTTATTAATAAATAATTACTAAATTTTCAATAAATAAATCATCCATTCATTAATAATTAATTAATATTTAATAATTTAATAATCAGTCATACAAAACATTACACTAATAAATAATTGAAATTAACAATGATAATTAAAATAAAATTAAACAAATTTTAACATTTTTTATGATTAATTAATAAGTCGATCATTGTTTCTCACCAAATAATGATTATATTATTAATAATTGAATCATCTATTCACTCACTGCAAAGCTGAACCATAGGCGGCGCCGTGAATTCTCTAGTTTGAGTAGTGAATTAAAAAATAAACTTTGCAACAAATGCATGGTCCTACTAATTAATTGTTTTTAAAGCACAAAATATGGGCTTTATAATTTCATGTAGCCTACAATATTTTCTAGTCTAATCTGAAAAATTCGAATATTTTTTTAGACCACTCTAAGGTCCATTTATTACCTACTTTTAAAATCAAAGATTCGTAAGTGAAACTGTACTTCTACAACGCCTTACTATATTTTCATTCTAAAAGTGGTAAAGTTACAAGATTGGTTGGAAATTCTAGCATGCAAGTAGTATTTATCCTATCATCAGAGTATTAAAATTCAACCAATTTTTTGTTGGAAATTTTAGCATTCTAATTGGTACCATTTTTTAATTTTTTACAGTGCAGAATCAACTGAATTTGAAGTTGAATACAAGAAACAAAAGATGAATGCGAGGCAAAGACCGAAAGCTAGAAAAAGTCTGACAGATCTCGAGACCGATAAATCAAAGCATGGGCGCCAACCCGGTGGGGGGGGGGGGCAAGTCGGGCGCCCGCCCGACCTGTTTTGAGAAGGGTGTCCCGAAAATTGGGAAATATATTGTGTAAATAAATTATCTATATTTGCACGTAAAACAAGGGAAAATAATTAAGTAAATAAAGTGAAATAAAACAGAACGTGCACAAATCCATAATTCGCACGACTAAATTTATATTTATCAACAGGTTCGCGAATATTACATATGAGAGCACCATTAGGTAAGTATACGAGGTGTGTTCAAAAAATAAGGTGACTATGGGTTTCTCAAAAAATATTCATTTATTCCTCAATATTTATGTTGTCCCCTTCAAAGTAATCCCCCTCAGATATAATACACTTGTGCCAACGCTTTTTCCAATCATCGAAGCACTTCTGATAATCATTTTGTGGTATAGCCTTGAGTTCTTTCAGCGATACAGTTTTTATCTCCTCAATCGTTGAAAATCGATGTCCTTTCATGGGTCTCTTCAGTTTTGGGAAAAGAAAAAAGCCACTGGAGGCCAAATCCGGTGAATATGGAGGCTGAGGCATGACTGTTCATTCATGCAACATCTCCTGAGCAATGGTCATGCGATGGATCTTTTGATCAAAATTAAGCAGTTTTGGAACAAATTTCGCTGACACACGTCTCATGGCCAAAACGTTCGAAAAGATAGCATAGCATGAGCCAACCGATGTACCAACATTTTCAGCAACTTCTCTGATGGTAATTCGGCGATTTTTCAACATCATTTCTTCCACTGCTTGAACGTTTTCATCTGTTGTCGACGTGCTGGGACGTCCAGGGCGAGGTTCGTCTTCGACATCCTCTCGGCCTTCTTGGAATAGCTTGTACCACTTATACACATTTTTCTTATTTAGAGTAGACTCACCGTATGCAACTGTCAACATTTCAAGAGTTTTAGAGCAGTGGATTCCATTTTTCACACAAAACTTAATGCAAACTCTTTGCTCCATTTTTTTGAAAGAAGAAAATCGCCGAGCACACCAAACCCTTCTAACCTTTTACGCCTCTGCCAGAAAAACAACACGAGATATATAGTTAAAACTGTGAAAATATGATCGTGACGAGTGTACCAACACAACAAAACAAAAAATTTAAAACTTGAATGTACGTAGCCCGCAAAAATTGAAGTCACCTTACTTTTTGAACGCACCTCGTATTTGAATTTTTAAAAGTATGAAAAAGAATGCTTTTAATATATTCCTTTGTTGTATGGTAGCATAAATAACACGGTACAAAAATTGCATTTGGAGAAGAAGTAGATCAGAGTTAAATAACTATTTTTTTTCAAATTTGCAATTTTAAGTGATGCAAGAACGTATCCTGATTAATTTGGTCGATTACAACAAATATATCGTAGAAAAAGATTGATTAATAAATTTTGCCTAAACAGGCCATCCATGTGCACGAATCTATACATAATTTTTTAATCTATAATATTAATTTTAATTATTTTTAGATTTTCAGATCGCTTTCGAGTCATTTAAACATTTCTCTTATTTCTATCTCAATATTTTACAATATTATAATAATAAAAACTAAATAATGCGTAAACGCTGTTTCCTAATGTCTAAAAAAACATTGAAAGTTTTTCAAAAATTTGTAAAAATAAAATGATTTAATTGAGTAATATTTAATATATTCTCGATCCATCCTCCCGCCACTCTAGGAAATGTTTACCCCTCAGTAGAAGTATGTACTCCTCGGGGTTAGTGCCACTGAGTAGAACCAAAAGTAATTTTTGAATAACTAATAAAAATAAATCATCAAAGTACTAACAATTTGAGTGTTTAATATTTATGCGAAATAGTATATTAGAGTTTTGATTTAAAATTATTTGCAATGTAATTTGATCTCTCATATCTTCCTTTACTCTTATTGCAGTAGAAATTTATCATCATTGTTATCATTTTCATAATCGCTTTTGTTCTTTTTTTTTGCTCATCACATTCTTTTTTTTCAATCAGAGTTGGGGAGGGGTGCTGCCTGAAGCAGATTCGCCTGACCTGTTTCATATAGGATTGGCGCCACTGAATCAAAGGAGAATCCGATTCTTACAGATGCTGCGCGTATTGTCGTAGAACAAAATAAAAAGGAAGAAAATGTCAATGATATATGACATGTCATCAAAAATTATATAGAAGAATTTTTAATGTCGAATTTAATGAGTGACAGAAGCTCTTTAAAGAAATATTTTCAAATTTTGAGAGCATAAAGAAGCCAACAGCATGGTGTCGTCGAGAAACTGAGGAGGAGGATGAAAAATGCATTGAATTTACAAAATCTATTTCGCAGAGAATCGGAAATAAACTCCCGTGTGGAAATAGCCCGGGTTAGCCCTGGTACAACAAGGTTTCTGGTCGGAGGCTGACCGGGCTATGTTTGTTTATTAAGAGCCTAGTAATGCGCTGGTCGGGGACTCGCTGGACAAAATTTATGTCAAAACTCCAATCAAGGGCTGACTGGGCGCTGATCGGACAAATCTTATGATCGTATAGTATGTTCAGACGGTAGCTGGCCGGGCGCTGATTGGCAATAATAAAATTGTTGAACTTTGTTTAAAATTTAATTAATTTCTCTGATTTCATTAAAAAATGGATGCCTATACCCGCGTGGATGTTCCACGCGTGAAAATATGTTGGGTGTATATCTTTTTCACACCAAAAATTTTAAGGTTTCATGAGACATGAATTTTTTGAAATTCAAACTGTTTTTTTTTAGGAAAAAAATTCTAAGTTCCATCTTTATGAAAATTGCAAATGTTCAGAAAAAAATTACATTTTATATCAATCTTAAACGTTGTAAAATAGTATAAAACACCTAAAAACCAAACCTTAGACGAAAATCAAAAAACTTTTATCATTAAGAAATTTTCAACGTTCACGATTGAATTTCTGAGTCCCGTCGTTGAAAATTTTAAATGTTCATAAAAAATTAAATTTCCTGTCATTGTAAAAAGTTGTAAAATAGTCTAAAACGGGGAAAAACAAAATATGACGCAAAGAAAAATTGTAATCGATTTCAATTATTTATTTAAAAAGTATTTTACTGATATTCCTGTTAAAAGTTCGTGTATTTTATATTTACATAACACCGCATAATAATAAATAATTAGAAAAAGAGTACTTTAAAGTTGGTACTTTAACTTTTCTGAACTCTAGCTTATGTGGATGGCTTTTTCAACGAGTTTCAACTTGTCGGTTTAGCGCAGTGGTTAGCACTCCCGACTGCTAGGCGTTAGATTTAGGTATCGACATATGTAGGTTCGACACCCCGTAGCGTTAGAAATTTTATTTGTAATATATAATGCTTAAAAATGTAATATATGTATGTACTCTGCACAGGACTATTAATATTTGAAGTCAAAATACTCGCAATCATTTAATATTTATTTTTTAAATCTTTTTTGTGTCTCAAAGACTACGTGAAAATAGTTAATCTTGCCTGTGTGCTGGGTGTGTGGGATTTTATATATTAATATACTCCAATTCTACAGTAAAAAATAATCAAATTGATCCCCTAACTCTGTGACAGATGCTCTTCATATTGAAACACAAATGATTTAAATCTAGTAAAACAGCAATTAATCTTGTCCGGGCCAGGTCGAAATCCCCGGCCAGTTCCCGGCCAGCTCCCGGCCATGCTCCATGGCCGGATGCTGGCCAGCGCAGCGTGACGATGCTGGTCGGATTCCAACCAGAAACCCCGGCCAGCTCCCGACTTAAATCCGGGCTCTCCAGCCGTAGACTGACCAGCCCCCGACTTAAATTTCCACCCGGGTTAGAATTTGTCATTTCTCGACAGTTAATAATATTCCATGATTTCAAAATCCAAGCTGAAATAGTAGGTGTAGTAGTTCCCCTAAATAAAATCAGGTTCTAAGGATGGCATGTTTCTTCCGTTGAAGATTTGGAAATTACTTTATCCAGTTTTGGTAAAATAAAGATTTGTTCTGGATGTGCCTCGCCAAATGCCATTACGACTGTTGAGAGATCCGTTGCAATACGCGATTCTATAGGATTCTTACGTAATTTAAAGTGTCCTATGGTTATTTTAAATGATAAAAGTATTTGTGAATTCTGTGCAAATACAGAGAAGGTTCTCACGAATAAGATTCTGCGTTTGAAAAAAGCCAAAGAGATGAAACAACTCAAGCTCAAGTCACCAAATCCTGCTGCAGAAGAAAAATTAAGGTAAATAACTGTCAAAATTTGTCAAGTGGGCCACTTTTTTGTATAGGTTGTGATTTTTCTTCGGGTATGCGTGATAAGCTAGAGTTTCACATAAATAAAATGGCCTTAAAACATTTTTGCAAAATTTTCATTTTTTGAGTCGATATTATTATTTAACTTTTTTAGCATTGTCCTCTTAATTAATTTTTTTTCTCCTGATCGGTACAAACAATCGCCATAATTTTTGGCATGTTTCTTTAAATATTTTCATTTTATAAAATAAAATTCATTTTACCATTGTTGCGTAAATATTGATAAAATAAGCAACAATTTTTATGAACAAATAGAATTCGTTCTATCTTCTCAATCGATTTCAATGCTTGAGTTGAATAATTACGATAGCTCGTTTAATTACGAAGATTTTGGTAAAAAAAATTAGGGAACTCGCATATCATCAAAAGTTGTGCGTGTTTTCGTGTTGACGTTCTGCACTCCATGCCGCACGACTAATGATATTCACGACGTTGAAGTTTGCCACAGATATGGATTTCAAAGTTGTATAATCAATTTAAAAACAAAATAAGAGTCATAGTAAAAAAGTAAAAATACATTTGGATTCGTCTCGGAAATATCTAGATGTGCACTTTTGGTTTTTTTGTTAACCCATATTTTAAACAATAAGAGCATTTGTTGTTCAGCGCACTGTTGCTCCGTGCCCTTAAATATGGATTTGAAATTAAAAAAACTAGGAGTTATGTCAAAAAAGTAAAATCAACTCTGGATTCGTCTTGAAAATATCTCGATGTGCATTTTTTGTTTAAGCAATTTGTTAAACAATTACGCCATTTGTTATCTTTCTGCAATTTTATTAAACAAAGTATGAATCGGATCGAAAAACCTAGTGCACCATTGCATTCCTGTTTATAACAATTGCAGAAAGATAACAAATGGCGGAATTGTTTAACAAATTGTTTAAACAAAAAAAATGCACACCGAGATATTACCGCGACGAATCCAGAGTTGTTTTTACTTTTTTGATATGACTCCTAGTTTTTTTACTTTGAAATCCATGTCTACGGGCACGGAGAAAAAGTGCGCTGAACAAGCAATGGTTTAATTGTTTAAAAAATGGGTTTACAAAAGAAAAAATGCATATCTAGATATGTTCGTGAGAAATGCAATGATGCACTTGGTTTTTTGATCCGATGCATACTTTGTTTATAACGATTGCAGAAAGATAACAAATAGAGTAATTGTTTAACAAATTGTTTAAAAAATGGGTTTACAGAAAAATAAAAATGGATATCTAGATATTTCCAAAACGAATCCAGAGGTGTTTTTACTTTTTTACTATGACTCTTTTTTTTACTATGACTCTTAGTTCACTTAGTTGACGTCGCGAATATCGTACGTCGCGCGACATAGAGCGCGGAACGTCAACACGAAAACATGCACAACTTTTGATCATATGCGACTTCCCTAATTTTTTTTCGCCAAAATCTTCGTAATTAAACGAGCTATCGTAATTAGTCAACTAAAGCATTGAAATCAATTGAGAAGTTAGAAGGAATTCTATTTGTTTATAAAAATTATTGCTAATTTCATCGATATTTATGCAACAATGGCAAAATGATTTTTATTTTATAGGATGCACATATTTAACGGAACATGCCAAAAATTACGGCGATTGTTTGTACCGATCGGGAGAAAAAAATGAATTACGAGAACAATGCTAAAAAGGTTAAATAACAATAACGACTCAGAAAATGAAAATTTTGCAAATATGTTTTAGGGCCATTTTATTTATGTAAAACTCTAACTTATTACGCATTCCCGAAGAAAAATCACAACCCATATACAAAAAGTAGCACACTTGACAAATTTTGACTCATAAGGGAACAACTTTACAGGGCAAAAAAGTACAAGAAAATGTACAAGAAAAAGTACCATGACTCTTTGCAAGATTTACAGAAGTCTCATGAACAAATGGCTTCCTTCTCGGATGACAAGCTGAAGGAAAAGCTGCTAAATAATAACAATAGCGATAACGAACTAATACTTATTGGCGAAATATCAGAAGCCTCAAAACATATGAACAGTAAGAGTCGTAAATATTCTGAAGAATGGTTCCTTTAAATTTTTGCCTTTGCCGTGTACCAGACTATTCGGAGATGAGTGATTTTTTAGCAGTTAGATTAAAAACTCTAAACTCTTTCAATTTGTATTCATTTTACATTAACTTAACATTCATTTTTTATTTAAAATAGGTACTTATCTCTAGTAGAAACGCCCAGTGCGGATTTGATGAGAATTTTCTTTTTTAAATATTCGGAGAACATTTTGCGAAACTACCAGAGATACTACGTCATGGTGCCTTGCTGTTAGATAAAGTTACTACACGTAACAATGTGCGCTTAAATAGAAAGACAATGGAATTTGTGGGCCGGGCTGACTTTGGGGACATTGAAGAAACCGCTATGAGCCAGAAAGCTGATTATGGCTTAGTTCTCATGCTTCGTCCTTTAATGGATTCTTTTGCTCAACAAATTTCTGTTTGCCTTTCAGAGAACCAGCTACAGGCAACACGTTAGCTAAATTAATTATACAAACAATCGCGTTATTGGAAAAAGCAAGAGCCATAATACACGGAGTAGTCACGGATGGAGCATCGACCAATCGAAAACTTTAGTCTAGTGTCGGAGTGAGCGGTCAATTAGACAATGTCTGATCCTGGTTTACTCATCTGACTGTCGGCAGACGTCGTGTTTAATATTTATTTGTGCAATACGACAATAGCAAGGCAGGATATAGAGTCACTATTGCAATAATTACTATTGTGAATATTAAACTGTGAAGTTACTATGTTTATTGGAATATAAAATAAATGATTCAATAATTGCACTTATACCAAACGAAACTTCCTATAATCCCTAGGACAGACTGTGAGGTTCACAAAACACAATAGTAAAGACATTTTATCTATGTTCATTCTACGCACTTCTAATTTTTTCCATAGAAAATAGGGAAAACTGCCATGGTCGAAAGAGCAAAATAAAAATAAATTCGCATCCACTATTACCGAAGGGCCTATGACAAAGCCACCGAACGCGCCCACGGGTTAAGGATAGAGGGTCCCTGTATCAAGGGTTTCTGCTGAATATGGTTACAAAAATGAATAGGCAGTCGCGGACAATTGTCCAGGGGTGGTCTCGAAGGAATTAACCCCCAAGTGGAGGTTTGAAAACCGTGCCGAAAGCTGAATGGCACTTGGGTGAGGTGTCTAGAACGATGACTCTGGGATACCGGGCAACCTCTCAGAGTACACAGCCTTATCCTTGCATGCGGGACTCTACAAGGATGGACGAACCCCTATACCACAACTAGAACAAACCGGCAAAAGAGAAAGAGAGGCGACACTAAGGCTAACCGCCTGCAGGCATCCAATAGAGGACGAGCGATGCTTTATGACCCGGAAAAACATCAACACTAAGGTTTCTCTAAAGCCTAAAGATCTGGTTGAAATAGATAATGAGCTTTGTGAAATTTTTCCGAAGAATCCGACCTCTGGGCTATTAATTGTTGTGTATATAATGCAGCGAGAGCTTTGGCCGATGCGAACCGTAAAGCAAATCCAACGGTTGATTATAAGACCAAAAGACGAATGCATTAACTTACCATAAAGATAGGCTGGACAAGAAAGTATGCCTCCTGCATTCAGTGTGTGAGTGACTACATCACATCTGGCAGGAATTTTACCGCCAAGGTACGAAAGTTCGCGCGCGAACTCCGGACCCGTTATCACACACTTAACAAGTCAAAGCTACTGACCATCAGGCAGCATATTGTTGAGAGAATACGGATACTATCTGATACTAAGTGAAGTCTAGAGCGGAGGGAGAGGTGGGTCTGAGAAAATCAACAATTTCTCTTGGACCCATCTCGACTCTTCCCAGAACCTCCAGTTACTGTCGACCACCCGCCCAAACCAGAGGAGGTCGAAGTATTTTGGAGAGAATTCTACACCTGATGAAGAATGCCCAGCCATCACTACCGCGAATATTGTTGACACGCAAGGATGGTTTTTAGGCCATTAGCAAGTGAGAGCTTGGCACCTCCAAGAGCGCCGATGATAAGGACGATCAGTTTAACAGAATATTCCGGGTACAATCGTTGCAACTCCCTTATAAGGTATCGATACCTCTCTTTCTTTACATTCTCCTTGGCTATGATGTTTTTATCAGCTGGTACCGAAAATTCGATAACGAACATGGTTCACTTCTCGAAGTCAAGAAGAACCATGTCAGGCCTCGAGTGAGCAACAGAAACAATAGTCGAGAATATAAAGTTCCAGTATATGTCCTGCAGCTATCATCAGGAATATCTTGGCTCAAAATGTGGCGACGGTATGTTCAGGTGGGAATGACACTGTGTTGGCATGCAAAAATCAAACCCTCTGTACCAGACTTCAATCCGGTCGATTTAAGGAAAGCAAAAGTTAGCTCACAAGACATTGACTGATCCTTCACATTTCTGTGGAAGATACCGTGCATCCTCTTATCGAGGAGCTGTCCACGAAAGTTTTTCTCTTGTGCTTTCTTAATCCGGGCTTTCAGAAGTGAGTACTCGAGATAGATAAGATTTGATGCATTTTGCTCACCCCTAATACTGAAGTCAAGTCCGAGGGTTTCAGCAGCCTCCTCTGCTGCTTTGTACAGAAATGCTCCTTTGCCCACTTCTTCGTGATTGCTGACCATTTTAAGAAGAGGGTCTCTTCCATTTGCAACTCTATGTGCTGTACCCAGA
>NC_046665.1:33997897-33999623 GCF_010883055.1 Belonocnema kinseyi | reverse complement strand
ATCTAGTCGGGAGTGGTGCTGACTGAAAACAGATGATTTGGAGCGATTCGCGCGCCATCTGTTGGTCATTCTAAGGACTTATTGAACTACCCTCGTATTCTCAAGAAGAGGTTATAAGTCATTATATATTTTTGTGTAGTGATTGTTTTTAAAATAAGCGTTTTTAATGAGAATATAAAGAAAAATTGCTCTTCTACGTCAATGAAGTTACGTTTGATGCTTTCCAGGAAATAGAACAAATATTCAGATCATTGCACCCGGTTGTACAAAATTGCTCTTTCGTCTAAGAATTTGTAATGAAGCTAAATCTAAGGAAAAAGACATTGAAAACAAATATGCTAGAAAAGCATATTTGTAACTCACCAATAATAATTTAGGTTCTATCTTCTTTTTTTAACTGTAGTTCGTCTTCCATTATTACTTTTATAGTATAATGTATAAATTTAAAAAGCAATTTGAAATAAACGTTTGCCTGCAGCATGAATTATCTTTGATATTCATTGTATAATTAAATAAATTTTCATTGAAATACAATTTCAACATATCAGCAGTGAAAACTTTTCTACTTTATTCATGTAATTTACATTTTAGTTGTATCATAAATACACTCTTACGTTTTACCTGTTGTTCTGAAATGAAGAATTATTTGAAAAAAAGGTTTTAGGACTGAAAAAACATTACACACAACTATTGTAATACTCTAATGCGATCTTTATTTTAGTCTTCTCTATGATTTAATTAAATTTATTTTTATTTGAAAAAATTTAAACTAAAGATGTTGCAGAAAGGCCATAACCTCCGAATTTAATTTCTTTACTTTACTTCACAAACAATACAATTAGTAATTTATCCCCATGTTTTGTCTCATTTTAATTTTTTTTCGTAAAAATTGTAGATTTGTAGTCTAAAATTTGATTTAGCGAATTAATGAATTAATATTGTAAAAATTCATGTCATTAAAAGAATTATTTTTTACATTTTAATAATTTGTAATGAACAAATCTAAATTATTGTTATTGTTATTCTACTTACTATCTATTATATGTTACAGCCTTTATTAAAAAGTCTTAAATAATAGTATTTTTTTAAGTGTAAATTTCCTAGAGGAACTCTGGGTTCATGAGAATGATAAAATTCCTACACCTCATAATTTGTTTCACCACAGAAAAATATCTCCGTTCTGCTGCCCCGGAGATCCATGTTCAATTCCCGCCAGGGCTGATTTCTCATTACAATATTTTTTCTCTTTCAGCTTAGAATAAAATATAAATATCTGGTTGTATGTTAAATGTATACAATTTATAGTGCGTGCAACTTTAATATATATAAATATATATATATATATATATATATCCCTGACGAACCCCCATTCGGTTCGGTTTTGATTCCTCTAGAATCAAACCGAAGGGCCTATGACAAAGCCACCGAACGCGTCTTCCGGTTGCGGATAGAGGGTCCCTGTACCAAGGGTTTCTGCTGAATATGGTTACAAAAATAAATAGGCAGTCGCGGACAATTGTCCACGGGTGGTCCCGAAGGAATTAACCCCCAAGCGGAGGTGTGAAAACCGTGCCGAAAGCTCAATGGCACCTGGGTGAGGTGTCTAGAATGGTGACTCTGGGAGACCGGGCGATCTCTCACAGTACGCAGCCTTATCCTTGCATGCGGGGCTCTACAAGGATGGACGAACCCCTTTCCCTAGCTTCTCGTGGGAACAACAATGACA
>NC_046665.1:33992604-33997797 GCF_010883055.1 Belonocnema kinseyi | reverse complement strand
ACTTTTCTGAAGGATTAAAAAAACTTGAAAAGCGATTGACCAAGTGTATAGAGCTCCAAGGAGATTATGTTGAAAAATAAAAAAAAATTACCCAAAAAAAAATTGTTTTTATACTTCATTCTAAGGACTTATTGAACTACCCTCGTAATTAAAATGGTTCGCGCTTCGTTACGTATTTCCAATTCTGGTTTCGCGGCGGCTAGTAGAGGGGGTAACGTGACACAACTTTCCCTAAAGGAACTCTAATTTCAACTTCAATCTGCCATCAAAAATATTAATCTTTCTGACAATAATGGCAATTATTAGGTTTGTAGTAATATATATTTATAAATGAAATAAAAAATGCATTTCTTCGTATAGCTCTGGCAATACCCAGGGGGAAATTTAACACCGGCATCGTACCACGCCAGTATCGCTGGTCGGAGTTCGGTACTGGCGCGGTACTGTTAGAATACTGACAGAACTACTAACTTTATACCGGTAAAACCCCTAATGATAACAATGTTCTGTACTAACTTGCAGTATTAAGCCAGCACTCAGCTAATACTTACATTTGGTACTGGTGCGGTACCTTCTGTTAGTACTGGCCCAGTACTGAATTAACCAATACTATACGGACCTGTAGTACTGGACCAGCACTGAAATTCACCACTGGGCCACTACTGCAGATTAGTACTCAGCAGGTACTGGTCAGGCTCCAAGTGATAATGAAGGTATTCCAGGTAGAAATACACTACCGCCCCAGTACTATGAAAAACCCATCCTCATAAGCTACAGTTCAGAATTATTTTTTCGCGTTTTAGGCCATTTTTAAAGTTCTGATAATAACATTTAATGAGCATTACAATTTTTTATCCACGGAACTTAGGAATTTTACCACTTTGCGTAATAATTTTTTTAATAACAATTTTCTTTAAACCTTCGTGTAACGATTTGCTTTTTAGGTGTTTTAGACTATTCTACAACGATTAAGACATACATCCAATGTAATTTTTTCTGAGCATTTAAAATTTTTCATGAAGGTGGAACTTCGAATATTTTTCTTTAAAAAAGTAATAGAAAAAAATGTTTTCACCTTGATTGTACAGTCAATTTCTCGACATTTTAAAACACCCTGACAACATTTATAAAGGTGTTTTTTTTTTCTATTTTTGTACTACTGGTATAGTACCGCCCAGTCGTGCAGCCAACGTTCTGCCATACTGGGCGAACCACCGGCCGCCTGTACTGGTGGGCAGTAATAGGCCAGTACTGCGCCGGAGGTGAGCTCCGGCACAGTACCGACATTTCCACCTGGGAACATGAGTAACTATTCTGTTTTGAAAATGCACATTAAAAATACAATTTTTCGTTAAAAAAAAAATTGTTTGAATTCTAATTTTAAATACAATTAGTGGGAATTACAAAAAAAAAACGCAAATCGCTGGCGAAACGCCCCTACTAGTATTTCACCAGATTTTTTTACCACTCCTCAGCCAGTAATACACCAGTATAATGCCGAGCGTTAGCTGAACTTTTGCGCCAGTAGTAGACACAGTATCACGCCACCCATTGGCTGTACTCTTATCTCGGTTGTCAATCAGCACTTGAAGTTATTATGTGGCTAGAACTACGCCAATCACTGACGAAACACCGATGCCGCTATTTAACCAATAATGCATATTAATCTTAAGCCAGTAGTACACCAGTATGCTGCCAACAGTTGTTCCAACGTTTGTGTCAGTATTCGACCGGTTATACGTATCAGTACTGCGCCAGTAGTAGATCCAGTATCACGCCAACCGTTGGCGAACCCCCTGTGCCTGTATGACACCAGTATATTTCACTAGCAATAAATATTATTCCTAAGCCAGTAGTACACAAGTATGATACCAACCGTTGATTAAACGCTTGTGTCAATATTTTACAAGTAATGCTTATCAATACTGCACCAATAATAGACTCAGTATCACGACAACCACTGGCTGAACTCTTATGTCGGTTGTCAATCAGCACTTGAAGTTGCTATGTGGCCACTGCTACTTCAATCGTTGGGGAAACGCCGGTGCCAGTATTTCACCAGTAACGAATATCACTCCTCAGCCAGTGGTACGCCAGTATGATGCCAACTATTGGTTAAACTTTTATTTCAGTATTTTACCATTAATCCGTATCAGCACTGCGCCGGTAGTCGACCCAGTATCACGCCAACCGTTGCCGTAACTCCTGTGCCGGTATTGCACCAGTGGTGACGGTCAGTACTAGGCCAGTTCTAAACCAGTATGATACTAACCGTTCGTAGAACTCTTGTTTCAGTATTTTACCAGTAATACGTATAATCACTACAAAAGTAGTGTATCAGTATCACGTAAAACGTTGGCGGCACACCTGTGCCGAAATTACACCAGTAATAAAGGTAAGTACGGGGCCAGTTGTAAACCAGTATGATGCCTAACGTTGGTGGAACTCTTGTGTCAGTATTTTACCAGTAATGCGTATCAGTGCTGCGTCAATAGTCGACCCAGTATCACGCCGACCGTTGGCGGAACTCCTGTGCCGGTATTGCACTAGTGGCGACAGTCAGTACGGGGCCAGTTGTAAACCAGTATAATGCCAACCATTGGTTGAACTCTTGTGTCAGTACGTTACCAGTAATATGTATCAGTACTGCGCCACTAGATTACCAGTATCACGTCAACCGTTGGCGGAACTTCTGTACCGGTATCTCAACAAAGGTGAAGGTCAGTACTGGGTCAATTGTGAACCAGTATGTCGCCAACCGTTGGCGGAATTCCTGCATCGGTATTCTACCAGTAATTACAGTCAGTACTGAGCTAGTAGTAAACCAGTACTATGCCAATGGTTGGCACAGTACTAACAGACAGTACTGTCATTTATTTTGAATTAAAACTGGCGTGGTACTGCACCGGTCGTGAACTCTGGGTAATATCCGACTTTTCCCCATGGGTAATACTATTTTCTCGGCTATAACCTAGATTACCATCAAACTTTTGTAACGATCAATATTATAATGCCAAATTTTACGAACAAGAGTTTCTTCGTGTATAATAGGTTCGACCTAACGAGAATCCAATTCTTTGGAATTACTTTAAAGATGTATATGAGTGCGACAAAAAAAAATTTATTGGAAAATGGTGTCCTAACATAACCGAACATCATTTGAATCGAAATAATATGTTAAAAATGAGAGTAATATTAGCTGTGCAGGTATAATATAATTTCCCTGTAAAAATGGTGAAAGAATTTGATTTCGCATTCTTAGCTTTCAATATTGTTCTTTAGATCCTTAGTAAATCAATGGGAAAAGGACTACTTACAGTGCTCGATTTTTTCCCAGATTTATTTAAAGGAAGCGAAAATACAGCCGAATTTTGCCTACGCATTAATGAGCTGTTCGATATTTTAAATCGAACTAGTCCAGATGAAGGGCTTCGAGTTGGATCAGCAGATTGGATATTGGTATAGGATATTTCAAGCCTATAATCAATACTTTCTAAAATTTAACCAATACCTAACTCCTTAAATATTTCTCGAATTTCGATAAGTGTTACTAGTGGATGTTCGTTGTTCCTTTCTAAACTGGTCAGCAAGATTTTGGAAGTGGACCTAAAATTAAAAAACCGTGGTCGTATTGGTTGTGTAAAAAAATTAATTAAAAGCCTTTTGGGTTCATTGAATTAACTAAAATAGGGGCGACGGTCCAATATTTCAAACAAAACAAAAATATATTTTTAAACATGACTTTAAATCATTTTTTATAAGGGATTTACTTTTGATGAAAAAAATAATAATTTTGATCCCTTGATTTTGAGCTCGACTTAACGGAATGTTAAAAGCGTAGGCTTTTAGAAAATTAAGTTAACAATAAGAGGTTTTTCCATATTTTCAATCAAAGTGGTCCTTTAATAACAAAAAAATTTCCCTACAGAAACGAGCGCTGATTGAATAAGGATTGTCTATAATCCAAATGCTGCTGTTAATAGTCGCGACATCAGAATTCCAAAAACTCTTTCTCCGAATGGATAAAAACGTTTTTGATTTTTTGCCAGCTTTCTAAATGAAAAACTGGTAAATGAATTCATATGTAATGGATAAGTAATGGACTTTTCTTTCAGGAAATAGTATTATCGACGTCTAGTATTTGTACATAATTTTGATAACGTTTTTGAAACTCAATATTCGTTTTTTCGATCACCGAGATCGTTTGTGAGATTCTGTATTTTTCCATCTATTGCATTTTTTTAAAATTTACTTTATAATTTATGCATATGAATTTTCATTTATAATATAACTTATAAATTAATGCATTAATTAAATATAATCTTTAACTTTGGACGTACTATTACTAATTTTTGTAATCAATTTTTTAGGTTTTAGGTGCAGTATTAGGTGTCTTCAGGCTTCTAATTTTCATTTCATTTTTTGCATTCTGTGTGACTAAAACTTTTAATAATCGGTAAAAACTTTTAATGCTTTCGAGGTTGCTCCTCTAAAATTGTATTAATATATACTATGTGTTTTTCATCTTCATTTAGCGATTCTTCCAGACTATTCGTTTTGCAGGCGGAGCTAATGACCACCCCATCACACCCACAATTCTCCAACTATATAAAATTTTGTCCGACTACAGTATTTTAAAGCCTCCAAAACTTGGCAATTGTACGACTTTAAACTGAAAAAATGGTCTAGTTACCTCAGCTATCCGTTTAGCTGGATTTCGTCTTCCAAGAAAATATAGCTGTGTCACCTAGATTTCTACATGACAAATTTAGCTAAAACAGCTAGACATCTAGGTGACACAGCTATATTTTCTTGAAAGGCGAAATCCAGCTAAACGGTTAGCTGGGACAGCTAGACCATTTTTTCAGTGTAGATAATGATCCACCACGGCCATTGATTACACTTGCCACATTAAAGTAAATCCACCAAAAGAAAGACAAAAATGCTTTTCAATACATTAAAGAAAAATTAACTATTACTGTAGAATATAAAGACGCTGATTTCAGTGATTTTATTAATGCTGCGGAACACGACTACACCTAGCCAGAAATTACTGCCTGTTTATTACATTATACTAGGCAGTCTGTTAATTCCCTGAAAAATGAAACACGGAGACGTTTTTTTGGCGAAAGTCGGTTTTATTTTTCAACATACTCTCCTTTTAGGTCGATACAGCGAGTCCAACGATTTTCT
>NC_046665.1:33983343-33992504 GCF_010883055.1 Belonocnema kinseyi | reverse complement strand
AAGTTTTGACAGGCGTCATTTGAAGGGTCAAGCTCGACGAAAATGGTTCACATTAGTGAATACTAATGCCATCTCTTAGAATTTTCAGGTACTTATCAGACTACCTAGTACCACAGAATACTATACGTATGCGGTTATATTAGAAAACGTATTGAATGTCAAGTGTGCTTAAGTGATTTTATGTCAACGTCGAGTGTGGCAACAGACACTTTGTTTCTCACTTGCGATCAATTACCTCGCAGTCTCAGTTAATTCGTCAATCCTCAGAAAGAGCTTATTAATTCGCCAGGATATATAACTTTATGATCGTTCTTGAAACACTTTTTCGCAAGCATTGCCAATCTCGCAATGCTTTTTAGCTAATCTTAAACGATATCTGTTCTACTGAAATCAATCTGAAATTTCCTTGCAAAGAACATCCTAAAGTTGCAAACGAAACTCTAGCTTCCATAATAGAATATTTTTTCCGAATACGTTCTAGAGAATTTATCAAGCAAACGATGGTTGATTGCAAAAAAGAATGCGCTATAATGAAAAAAGATGCCAAACTTTGCACGACTTTAAGCAGTTAAGCTTAACCATAAACTGTGTACTTAATAGAATGATTTGTACCTTTACATTTCTTTGTACCTCACAAGAATCAACTAATGCATGTACATATTTCTAATTTGGAAAAATATATTTTTTTTATTCCTTCAAACCTTTTTGATTTGCACCTATACAGGAAAGTGTAATAACGGACTTAGCAGTTGGGAGTCTTAACCTTTAATCTATACCTACAGAATTTAAAATCAATGAAAAACACTCCTCATATACCATAACACTAAATGTTTTTAAAATCCATTTATTAGTTCTTTTTGCTCATCAATATTTTCTATTATAATACGACAGGATATATATGTCATATAAATTAACTGTTGACGGGAATATAAATAAAATCATTTTTAAAAAAATTATTTAAATCGATTAAAATTTTTCGGGCTTCGTAACATTTTTATTCCAATTTTTTCAATAAATTTTTTTACCAAAATTTTTTAGAAATAACTTTTTTTTTAATTCGTTCTCAACATTTTTTCAAAACATTGTTTTTTTTATAAATTTGTTAAGGCAATTTTTTCGCTTATCTTGACTAATTTTTCTTTGTGTAACTTTAAGCTTTTTAGGTGTAGGTGGTTTTCAGAGTCCTTGCCAGTTTTTCGTAAATAGTGAGAAATATTAGCTGATTGATACTTCGAAATGTTGATGGTGCGGCTTGCGGGCCAGTTCCTGATCTGGGCCAGGCTAGATTGTCAAGAAGATAAGAACAAAAATTTATTTTTAATAGTGCTAGTTTCTTATTTTGTATAATTTCCGACACACTGACATTTTTTCGAAAAGGGTTACAAAATTTTGGCAGATTGACACTTAAAACTTTCTATGAATTGGATTGCGGACAGGTCCCAGATCTAGGCCAGACTAGACTGTCAAAACCATAAGATAAAAGAATTTTTTTGAATAGTGTTAATTTCTTATTGTGTATAATATTAGATTCCCTGATAGTTTTACGAAAAGGGTTAAAAAATTTTATTGCTGGACACTTCAAAATTTGTATGGTATGGATTCTAGGCCAGGCTAGACTGTCAAGACGATAAGAGAGAAAAAACTATTTATAGTAGAGTTAATTTGTTTTATAATTTTGGAAACCCGGACAGTTTTTCGAAAAGGGTGAAAAAAATTTGGCTGATTGACACTAATAAATTTTCATGCTATGGATTGCAGGCCAGTCCCTAAACTGGGCCCGACTAGACCATCAAGACAAAAAGAGAGAAAATTATTTTTAATGTGTAAATTTCTTCTTTTGTATAATTTTAGACAACCCGGACAGTTTTTCGAATAGGTTGAAAAAAATTTGGCTGATTGACACTTCTAAATTTTTATGGTATGGATTGCGGGCCAGTTCCTGATCTGGCCAGACTATATTGTCAAGAAAATAAGAAAAAAATCTATTTTTCATAGTGTTGGATTTATATTTTGTATAATTTTGGAAACACTGACAGTTTTTCAAAAATGTTGAAAAAATATGGCTGATTGACACTTAGAAATTTGTATGGTAGGGATTGCGGACCAGTCCCTGATCTGGGCCAGACTAGACTGTCGAGACAATAAGATTAAAGAAAATTTTTTAATAATGTTTATTTTTTTATTTTGGGTCATTTCAGACATTCTGACAGTTTTTCGAAAAGGTTTAATAAGATTTTGCATATGGACACTTAAAAATGTTATGGTATGGATTGCAGGCCAGTCCCTAATCTGGACCAGACTAGACTTTTAAAACAATATGAGAGAAAATATTATTTGTAATAGTAATAATTTCTTCTTTCGTATAATTGTAGAAACCCTGACTGTTTTTCGAAAAGGGTTAAAAAAATTTGGCTGATTGCACTTATAAATTTCTATGCTATAGATTACGGAGCAGTCCCAGATATGGGCCAGGCGAGACTGTCAAGAGAATAAGATGAAGGAAATATTTTTATTCTGTTAATTTCTTATTTTGTATAATTTTAGACACTCTGACAGTTTTTGAAAAGGGTTCAAAAATTTGGCAGATGGACACTTATAAGTTTTATTGTGTGCCCGAGTCGAAATATAGCCCCTAGTTTGAGACTCTTCACGCTAATATTTGTAGGGGCTAAGGATGTAAAGTAGAGGATACCCGAGTCGAAATATAGGCCCTACTTTAACGCTTCAAGTGGAAGTATTGTCCCTACTTTGCAGCTGTTTTTTCTACTAGCTTCTACGTAGCCATACCTAAAGATATTTTCACTCTATTTTGCTTCTGTATAAGATTCAGCCACTACTTTGAAGGTCTTGCATCTATATTCTTGAGTTTTACTTATGTCTCCCTTAAAGCTCCATATTCTCCGCAGATTTTTAAATTTTATTTTAATGCTCTTAAATTTTAACGCAGAAAATATGTGGCGTCGTTGCCTCAACGCCTGCGCCATCGTGACAGATACTTTGTTTTTCTTTAAAATTCCATAATCACAGTTCGTAAAAGCAATTGATTGTAAATAATAAATATTAAAGTGATAACATCGAAATGGGTTCAAGAGGGAAGAAGTTTGCCCTTATCTAGTGGCTGCAAGCAAAAGGACAAATGAAAACCAACGCCAAGATTTTAACGATAGTTATAAAGAACCCATATCCCCCCCCCCCCCAGTATCAAACACACGAGAACAAACGTCAAAAGAAAAGGGTAAGAAAGATACAAATCTTTTGTATTGAGTTTTTTCTGTACCACAAAAAATACCTCCAAAGTAATAACCACAGATTCTGAAGAAATAGATTTTGCTTTCACGCAGTTTGCTTTTGAATTGAAGAATCACGAAATTGAATGATTTCAGTTTAAAAATTTAGAAAATAGGGCAATGTCAAAACCATAAAAATTGAATATTTTTAAGATTAGATCATAGGAAATTATTTAAACCAAAAAGCATTCAAAATTAAATAATTAAAAATTGCAAACTTTTGAATTTAAACAATTATAAATGTAAAGCGATCAAGATTTGACAATTTTATATTGAAAACTAAATTGAATCATTCAAAGTTGAAGCTTCTGAAATTCTAGAATTTAAAATTGTTACTACAGAACAAAATTATAATTTGACCTTCAAGCTAATTAGGTGAATCGTTATAAAATCAAAGAATGAATTTAATTATACTAAACGAACATTCAAACTAAATAATAATTTTAAAAGAGAAATATTAAAAATGAAAAAAAAATTTACTCCAGAACCTTGAAACTTAATGAACTCGATCTTTATTTTAAACTGACAAAATTTATTTTCACCAAAAATTGTGGTGTTAAAACTTTTTTTTTTAATCAAAGCCTTTAAAATTTTTATTTGTTTTTAATTCAAATCACATGAAAACTAATCATTTTTAAATTGCTAATTAAACTTTCCCAAATTCAACCAATTTTCTTCAAATTTTAAAAACATGAAAAAAGTATAATTTATTTTAAAAAGCAACATATTTCCCTCTCGAGAAATTCTGCGATTTCAAGTGTAGGTCCCTGCTGATTTCAACTGGATGCGGTCAGCGATTATTGTTTTTCGTACGTTATTCTCGAATAAACCGACGTTGATCACAGTTTACTTGTTACCACTCTTAATGAGATCACCGATGGTTATAAATATATACCAAAGATTTGGATGTAACATTTACTTAAAATAATAAATTGTTTCTACAAAATGTCATATTTTTAAACCAATTTATTTCTATATGCCGAGGGGTCGATCATTCCAATATTCTTGTTACATTCACTAAATATTTCCATACACGTATTTTTCAATATTCTTGGTATTCTGGATATTTTTTCTAATCTTAGATATTTTGGATATTTCAAAAAATCCCGTAATATTCACAAATATTCTTACATATTCCACAATTTCCCTTTGCGCTCTACACGTTTTTAAAGATTCCAAATTATTTAAAATGATCCTAAAAATTGTCAAGAAATTCCAAAAAAAGAGTATGTATTATTGTGTAATTACAAAATATGTTCAAGTTTTTAAAAAGATTTTAATGAATTTCAAAACAATTTGGCGGAATTTAAACGTTCTTTTGAATAAAAAAGGATTAAAGTTTATTAATGAATTTCAAAAGGTTTCAAGTAATTTTAAAGAATTTAAAAAGATTTTAGAAGAATTCCAAAAAGTACAAGAAAATTTCGAGAGATTTTAAAGATTTTAAAATACTTTTTATGAGTTCAATAGATTTTTAGTCATTTTGAGGGATTTTCTGGCATTTCAATCGATTTCATATAGTTTAAAATTTTAAACAATTTTTCAAAAATTCAAAACAGTTTAAGGATCTTCATATAATTTAAAAAATTTTTAAGTTTATAATCGAATTCTAAATTTTTGAATTATTTAAACGAGTTCAAGATATTTTTAATTAATTTAAAGGATTTTAAGTAATTTTAAAGAATTTTTTAAAGAATCTCGGTACAATTTAAATGAGTTTGAAGATTTTAAGGTAATTCTAAGATATGAATAATGTTCTTGAATTCTTTAAAGTCCGTTAAATCTTTTGAAATCTTCGGAAATTTGTGGAAATCCTTTAAAATCTATTAAGTTCCTGAAAATATATATTGATTTTTTTTTTAATCTTTTAAAATATCTTAAAATATTTTTGGATTTAGTTTAAAACTTGTTTAAGAACATAAAATATAAAATAATAATTTGTAATATTTCTAAAATCTAAAATCTTAGTACATATATTATTATAAGCGTAGAAATATTTTTTACAAAATGGGTCTTAAGAATTTGCAGATGGCCTTGCACAACTGCAGGTTATATTTCAGAATTTTTTTGCATACTTCAATCTAAGATACACTGTAAAAAAAGGTTGTGGAATTTTAGTACGCTAAACGTATGTAAAAAGTGGACTCTCGCGCAGCGGCTTGAAATTAGTATAGAAATGTCTAAAATTGTACAAAAGTGTAAAATTCTCAACTGAACTGAAATTTAATATGTGACATTAAATAAACCAACAGAAAGTGGGAAATTTCTCCAAAATATCAACCTAACCTCAAATACTTAAATCATTAAGATCATATTAAAAATATATTTATAATTACGCAAGCTTATATGGCAAAAAATTTATAATTTAAAATCAGTCACTCGCATTTATGCTTTCGATGAAAGTGAGCAATAAAGTTTATGCGCGGTCGGAAATTTTACCAGTCTGGGGAATTCTACTATGTACAGCGTGAGTCCTTTTTTACACACTCTGAACGTAGTGATTTTCAACACGTCGTATGAATTCATGCAAAGTCATAGAATTAAACATGTAACAGACGTCATTCTACACAACCTGTGGAAATTTTCTTTCTAACCTGTAATTTTAATGCATCTAAAGTGACATTTTATATACGAAAATTTACACTTTGAAGTGCAATTTTAAAACATATTTTTTACAGTGTAGCCGAGAGGCTTTAGGCGTTAGGAATGCGAAACTTACAGGGTTCGATCCCCCGCGGCGAATAAAAACTTTCATAGCGTGCGATTATAAATAGTGTAGTGATTGTGTAATAGAAAATAATTGTGTTAATTATTTAACTAATTTTTTTGTAGGGAAAAGTCGATTATGATTTTATAAAACTGTTCTCTATAGTTTCAGGACAAGTTCAACGCAATATAAAACAAAGACCATTTTAACTTTTATTAAAATACCTAGCGTATCCTCTACTACACGATTAGTTCTATAAGATTTCTTGTATATTTTTTTCCGTGTGCAAAATAACTTAAAACATTACGCAAATATTACTATGTCTTCGTCTTGCTCCATTTTGTTAATTTTTCGTAAAATAATTTTATTCTATATAGGAAGGTAGAGTGTGGAGCGATATACACAATCACTATACTAATTGTAATCGCACGCTAACAAAATTTATATTCGCCACGGGGGGTTCGAACCCTACAAGTTTCGCATTCCTAACGCCTAAAGCCTCTCACATAGCCTAGCTTGAAGTATGCAAAAAAAATCTAAAAATAACCTGCAGCTGTGCAAGACCATCTGCAAATGTTTGTAACCCATTCTGTAAAAAATATTGCTAATCTTATAATAATATATGTACTAAGATTTTAGATTTTAGAAATATTACGAATTATTATTGTATATTTTATGTGCTTAATCCAGATTTAAACTTAATACAAAATATATTACAAAATATTTTAACAAGTTAAAAAAAGATCAATATATATTTTCAGAAATTTAATAGATTTTAAAGGGCTTCCACAAATTACTAAAAATTTCAAAAGATTTAACAGACTTTAAAGAATTCAAAAGCATTATTCATCTTTTAGAATTACCTTAAACTGTTAAAACTTATTTAAATTTTATCGAAATTTTCTTAAAATTCTTTTAAATTACTTAAAATCCCTTAAATTCATTAAAAATATTTTGAACTCCTATAAATAATTCGAAAACTTTGGAATTCGATAATACACTTTAAAATAATAAAAAGTAGTTTAATTTAAAACCTCTTGAAAATTCTTGTACGTTTTGGAATTCTTCTAAAATCTTTTTAAATTATTTAAAATTACTTGAAATCTTTTGAAATTCATTTATAAACCTTTATCCTTTTTAATTCAAAAGAATGGTTAAATCCCGTGCAATTATTTTGAAATTCATTAAAATCTTTTTAAAAACTTGAACATATTTTGTAATTACACAATAATACATAAACTTTTTCGGAATTTCTTGACATTTTTTAGAATATTTTAAAATAATTTGGAAACTTTAAAAACGTGTAGAGCGCAAAGGGAAATGGCGAAATATGTATGAATATTTGTGAATATTTCGGGATATTTCGGGATTTTTTGAAATATCAAAAATATCTAAGATTAGAAAGAATATTCAGAATACCAAGAATATTGAAAAAATACGTGCATAGGAATATTTAGTGAATGTATCAGAATATTGGAGTAATCGACCCCTCGACATATAGAAATACCCAGTGGGAAATTTCCGAGTTACGCCAAAACTCACAACAGGCGCAGTACTGCGCCCGTAATGGCTAGCCACAGTTGGCTGGCCCGTACGGGTATAGTACTGGGTACGATCCATTCTTAGTACCGCGCCAGTACTGGGGTACCAGTAGTGGCACATAAGGGCAGGCGCAATACTGGCAGAACTCTGGTTCAATGCAGTTAACTGTATAATGGCAAACCAATATGTAGTGTAGTTATGCCAAGTGTCGGCTGAATACTGACACAACACGGGCCTAATACAAAGTGCTAATATTGGCCGATCCGCATATAGTGTAGTTAATCCAAGTGTCGGCTGAATACTGGCACAATACGGGCCTCATACAAAGTGCTAATGATAGCCAACCCGTATGTAGTGTCGTTATGCCAAGTTTCGGCTAAATACAAAGTTCTAATAATGGCCAACCCGTCTGTAGTGTAGCTATGCCAAGTGTCAGCTGAATACTGGCACAAGACGGACTTGGGAAAAGTATTTTCCTTCAACCTTCTTCAACATTACAATACATTTTATTAGTACTGAAATATTTGTATACCTCAAAATTACAAAACATTCTAATTCTAAAATTTGTAATTTGAAAATCACTTACATTTGCCGTGTTACTTATCCAAGATGGAGAAATTATGCGGCAAGATTCTGATTGGCTCAGTTTTTTTTACTTGCGCGTGGCTAGACCATGTTTTTATTGGATCATGGACAGAACACTTTCACGTTCCGTTCCCGCTCCCGTTCCACCCCTTCGCTGTTTCATCATTCTTTGGTCTATTGTATGTTTACAATAAGCATAAATAATTAATGATCATCTTGGTATTAAGGTAAGTACAAGTTTTTATTTTGTAACGAGACTATTAGATATTTTTAGTCCACCATACACATTTTGTTTTAAATGTTTATCATGCTGTCTACGCCACATGGCTCACGATTCTTTTGAAAATAAAATAAAATTTTGAAGACCTACTTTCCTTATTATATTTATGTTTATCGGCGTTCTACAATCTGAATTTATTTTCATTTAATTAATTTAAGTTATAAAATTATTAACTGAATAACAATTGAAAAAATCTTCGAGTTATTTTCGGACGAGGAAAACACAAGGGAATCCACGAGGACTTGAAAATACCTGGAGGAATTCTGTGAGAATTGATTCTCTGACTCGAGGATGTCCTCGAGGAATTTGCAAATCCTCGCGGATTTCCTCGTGTCTATCTCGTCCGAAAATAACACGAGGATTTTTTCAATAGGGATACAATCTTTGAAAAAATTATCTTGTTCTCTTCACAGCGAGAAGTTATTTTCATAGTGAAACTGAATATTAGGTTTGCAAATTTAGAATGTAGGAAAATAATTCACAAAGTTATGCAGAGATTTACAGTTTCTTACAACTTGTAACTAAAAGGAAAAAGAATATTTGCAATTTATTTCAATGAAATTAAAAGAGAACTCTCATAAAACATTTTTTTTCAATAATTTTCTTCAAAGTAACCTACAATAGCAAAATGTTCGCAACTTTTACCAAAATCAGCAACTACGAGGGTAGTTCAATAAGTCCTTAGAATGAAGTATAAAAACAATTTTTTTTGGGTAAATTTTGTTTTATTTTTCAACATAATCTCCTTGGAGCTCTATAC
>NC_046665.1:33975349-33983243 GCF_010883055.1 Belonocnema kinseyi | reverse complement strand
CATATATCTAGTCGGGAGTGGTGCTGACTGAAAACAGATTATTTGGAGCGATTCGCGCGCCATCTGTTGGTCATTCTAAGGATTTATTGAACTACCCTCGTACTTTGCAGCGCACGAAGTCTAGTAAAAAGATAAAAGTTATGAAAACATCAAAGAAGACAAATGGATCTTATGTATATTTCGGAATAGAAGAAAATTTAAAAGAAAATCTTGACGAAGAATACGCTGAAGATAGAATCAGTTTATTATTTAATGTTGATGGCTTGCCGTTATATAGGAATTCAAGTCAACAATTTTGGACTAACTTGGGACTTATTCAACACAATAAATACGATTCAAAACCATTTATTGTTGCTGTATTTAGCGGTGACTCTAAACCCCAAAAAGTAGATGACTTCCTACAAGATTTTGTCACAGAATTAAGTTTTTTAGTTACAAATGATGTAAGTATTCGGGAAAAAACATTTAAGGTAAAAGTTCTTGGATTTTCCTGTGATACACCCGCAATATCGTTTCTTAAAAAGTGCAAGGGTCATGGTGGCTTTTACGCTTGTGAGCGTTGCGAAACTAGGCGTTCAACAAAGAATAGACGAAGAGTCTATCCTACTATGAATTCCAAGCTTCGCACTAAAAGTTCTTTTAGGAAAAGAAAACAAAAGCAGCACCATTTAGAAGCTAGATCACCGTTGCTGGATATACCGAACTTTGACCCAATTAAGTCCGTTTTTTTTTGATTCTATGCATTTGCTGTATATAGGAATCATGAGATGGATTCTACATCAATTGTTTGGAACAAAGAAGCAAATTAATCGCAGATGTAAGCTTCATCAGCGGGACATAAAGGTACTAAATTCTATTTTGAAAATATTTACAAAATACATACCTACAGAATTCCAAAGAAAAACATTGAATATAGACGAATTTAGCCAGTGGAAAGCAACGCAATTTCGTTTATATTTACATTATTGTGGGGCTTTGGTACTACGTAAGGTTTTATCTAAGAAAATGTACCGACATTTTCTTCTTCTTGTAGTTGCGTGCAGAGTCCTTTGCGATCCAGATTTAGCTGTTTAAAAATGCCAATTATGCTAGAGAACTATTAAGGAAATTCTTTAAACTTCTACCCACATTTTATGGCCCAGATTCTCAAGTTATTAATAGCTATAACTTGATTCATGTAGCAGATAATGTTGAATTTACGAAGATGTCTCTGTCTCAAATTTCTGCATTTCCGTTTGAAAATAAACTTGGTGATATCAAACGAAAAATTCGAGACAACGGAAAACCATTGGAACAGTTAATCAGAAGAATATCTGAAGAAAAAGCAAGCCAAAAAATGTCAAGAAAAAACGCTATTCACAAAAAAAAGGATGTGATAATTAATCCAGTCGTTTCACATGAGCATGAAGAAGAATTAAAGACTGTCATTTTGCGTGGAGTCACGCTGAGTACATCAAAACCTGAGAGCGTAGTACAATTGAACAACAATGCAATTTTTAGAATAACGAAGATCAGAAGACAAAGGCATAACATTTTTTTTTGTGGTTTCACATTTAAAACAGTGACTGATGTCTCTGAATATCCCTGTAAATCAACTCAAGTCGGAATTATGAAACTAGGTCAAATAACGCGAAGAGAAAAGGTCGTTAGTATAAAAAATATCCGAAAAAGTGTGTGCTCTTTGAAAACGAGAACAATACTTTCGCAATCACATTTCTTCGTACTTCGTAAATAACTCTGTTTCGCGAAGAATTATTGAAAAAGATTAAATTTTCCACATTAAACGTGAGCAATGTTATTGTTTGTTGTAGCGAAATTTAAGTATGGATTTTAATAAAGAAACGACGACTCATGTTGTAATTAAATTCGATAAGAAAACTAAAACTGGAAAACAAAGCATTGATCTGGTACCCGTTACCTGGATTTACAAGCAAGATGATGCATTTTACTGCAAATATCCTGATAAATCTGACTATCACAAAGTAAATGAGTTAACTAGAACTTCTTCTGAACCTGGAGCTTCATGGAAAAATTTTAAAGTTACTATTGTGAAAGATGCTCGTAAGTATTAGGTATTGAGATGTAGATTAAAAAAAATATATCGATTTTTTTAGAAGTTTTACTTCTTACGAATTAGGAGACTATCAGCAAGGTTTCAGGCGGCTACAAAGAGCGTTTTCTGAAGCGACAATTCAGACTAGTAACATTGATGAACACGATAGTTCAGAAGACGAGAAAGATCCTCTAAATCTGAGTGGAAGCGAACTTGAAAGTTCATTAGGAAATATTCCGCCATTTGAAAGAAATGACGCAAGTTCAGGTGCAAAAAAAAAGAGACGGTAAATTCTTTTAGATACAAATAAATTTAATAAATATTTTTAAAGGGCTACATTAAAAAATTCCAAAAAGTCAATCTGCTAATGTCAATAAGATGCTTAGTGGCCCTTGGGTTTTGGAGGACGCTGAGTCTAATAGTGAAATGCGTTTGACTGCAGTTGACTCAAAAGTATTGAACTTAACGCTCTACAGCTCTTCATTGAGTAACAATGTTTCTATCGTTATTTTCAGCACTTTGACGCCAAACGCAATCAAATGGATTTCACCATTGGATTTCATAGATGGAAAGTGAGCCTTGCTGGAAAATTGTGATTAGATTTGATAGGAATAATATGAATTTCTTCAAAAATCTCCATCAAATTTAATCGTGTATTTGGTAAATTTGATAGAGTGTCAACGAAATTCAATTATTTTGAATCAATTTTTTGAACATGGAGGACTTACAGGACACTTAATTAAATTTACTTTCGTTCGTTTCCTTTCTTGTGTTCCTAATGTTATTTAATTTTCTTCGAAATAGATTACGTGGATACTTTACTGTCCATTTATCCTGATAAAGAAGATAAATCAGGCGTTGATAGTAATGTATCATCTTCATCACCGTCGTTTAAAAGGAACAAAACCTTTCAAAAGTCTAAAAGTAAGATAGTGAAAAATGTTAATTTTTAAAATTAAAAATCTTGATCTTTCTGTTTTTTTAAAGCTAGTATTAAATATTTCCTTTAGAGCACACCTCAAGGATGAATCAAGATGATGTTATTTCGAGCTCACCAAATCCGTCACCCAAAAGACGCAAGACTTCAACAGGTAAATCTCAGAACTCAGATTCTCTTTAGATCTTATCATCGGAAGGAGAAGAAAATAAAAGTTAGAAATGGGGGGGTGCAATTTTTTTTAAAAACCTAACAGAATTTCAGGACAAAGAAAAAGTTACAAATATCAAATTTTTCTTTCTTTTCAGATTTAGGAGTCACCTCTGTTCACTCAAAACAAAATAAAGCACTAAATCCGAAAACAAAAAAGAAGACTTATGCTTCTCCAAAGCCAATAAAACACAACAAAAGGGCAGAAGGTAACATTTTTATTATACACATGTTTTCAAAAAAATTCAACTTTCAATCTTCTAATTTTCGTTTTCAATTTACACAGCAGAAGAAACATAAACAAGCCGTGCCCAACATGTGGCCTCACAGGTATATTCTAAAAAGAAAATTATTGTATTAAGGTGGTGACTAGAATGAGAAAAATTGGAAAATAGAAAGAAATGACCTCGCACCAAATACATGGAAAAAAGGTCTTCATGGATTTTTCTGTAACTCTTTGATATTTAGTAGATTTCGGTAATGAAAACAAAAAACGTACATATTTGGCGACAGTAATCATAGGATCAAGTTTAGCCCCACATATTTTTTGCTTGTATTGTCAAAATCTACGAAATATACTTACAGACAAATCCCTCGAGACCTTTTTCCTATCTATTTCGTGCGGGGTCCTTTATTTTTGAAGGTTTGTCTTTTAAAATGTATGATCGATAAATAAATTATATCTATTTAAGCATCTGAAATTCCGACATCAAAGTCATTCTTCGAGTCCATGAAGAGAAGTATCGAATACAGAATTCGGGAAAAGGCTGAGAAGACTAGAGCAGTTATTGCTGCCACTGGGAACTCTGGACATATTCAACAAATCATGCAGGAAGGGAATATTGATGATATGCCTAACAATGATCTGAACAGTTTCCTTCAATTTGAGAAAAACTTCAAAAAAGACTCATACTTGGTAAAAAAAACTTGTGAGAATTACCTATATTATGCCTTATCTATTTAGATTTCACTTTTACTGTATAAACTACTGTTGGAAATTATAGATATAAAAAGATATTGTAAGAAAACGCCAAATTTCAATGTCTTTCGGAAATGTCAATAATTGTGAAAATAATTAATATTTTAAAAAGTTTTTGGTTTAAGTTTAGACGAGAGTTTCCACAGTATTTTGTAAACTTATTCAGATATTTTAATAATTTGTTTCCTGGAATCTACCCTAGGATCCAACATGATAAAAGAAAGTCGTAAAATTTACAGAAGTGTGTAGCAACTTATAAGAATTAAAAAAAAAATCAATATGTATCATTTTTTCATAAAATTTACGAATATTCATGAGAATATTAATATTGTGAATTTGTTAAATTAATCTATGAAATACAGTCTTTATTTGAAAGTTTACGACTTTTTTGTACCACGTTTGACCGTAGGGTAGAATCCAGGAAAACAATTTTTTAAAAGATCTTAATAAGTTACCAAAATACTGTCGAGACTTACCTTTAAAATAAGAACAAAAATCTTTAAAATCTTTATTATTTTGATAGTTATTGTCATTTCTCAAAAATATCAAATTTTGACGTTTTCTTGCAATATATTTTTATAAAATTACCATTTTTCCTTCACCTTGGCCTCATTAGATACGGAATTTTATTAGCTTTCGTGTTATCACGGAAACAAAAATGACCACTTCTTATCGTAACAATCAAGTCACTTCAATAATATCTGAAAAACAGACATACCCATAATTTCCGAGGGTACTGTACTTCATATACATTTTTTCTTTTTCCAGAAATGTTTCATGGTATTGAATATTAAGCCTAATGTCAAACGCTCAAAAAACCTTAATGTAATTATTCCAAGCATAATTACGAAAAATATTCAACTTCAATATTCTGCATGTGGCCGAGAAACCCACTGTGTTCAAAAACGAAAATATTCGGATACTGAAACTTTTAAACATCTACGAGGTATAGTTATTTTGCTTCCATCACTAATGTTTGTAATACAATTAATTATGTTTTTAGGGTCGATATATATTTTTTTAATTTCAGATTTCCTTCTTACGAAGTTTCCGGAACTTTAACCCAAACAAATATTGTCACAACTCAGCCGCTGGTTTTCGGCCGCAAAAGATAGAGAAGGCGGGAAAAGAGATCGTGTTAAGCCGAAGGCTGCACAGGGAGTAATGGAGGATCTCAAGTAAAACATTAAAAATAGACTTAAGTCTTTAACGGAGCGAAGTTCATAATTCTGACACATATGTATACTTCAAACATTGTTTGAAATAAATCTGTTCCAGGTAAAAATGTATTTGCATTTTACTACAAGTTGCCAATTTCAAATTCATTTCCTCCGTGTACTAGATCGGCTAAAGCAAGTGTAAATCTATGCTAGTTTTGAGCCAGTGAAAAGTTATAATATTAAACACCAGTACATAGCCATTACTCAAATTATATTGTACAATAAGCCAGTATTGCACCAGTAATAAATTCCAGTGCATCACCTGTACTTGAAACCAGTACTGCGCCAGTACTGACTACCATTAAAGGGTCAGCACTGGCAATCCAGTACAGGCCATCGTTATCATCCCAGACATATTCCAGTATTGTGCCAGTACTAAATTACAGTACTGCGCCTGTACTTAATACCAGTACTGCGCCAGTACTAAATGCCAGGACTGACTACCAGTAAAGGGACAGCACTGGCAATCCAGTACAGGCCATCGTTATCATCCCAGACATATTCCATTATTGTGCCAGTACTAAATTACAGTACTGCGCCTGTACTTATTACCAGTACTGTGCCAGTAGTAATGCCAGTACCTACTACCAGTAAAGGGACAGCACTGACAATCCAGTACAGAACATCGTTATCATCCCATGCTTACGCCATTACAGGCACCAGCACTGGCTGCCTGTACTGTGCCAGTACTATCCAGTACTGGCGCAGTGCTGCGCACGCTGTGAATTTCTTATTTGGTAAATTGGTTTAAAAATATGACATTTTGAAGAAAAAATTTATTATTTTAGGTAAATGTTACATCCAAATCTTTGGTATATATTTATAACCATCGGTGATCTCATTAAGAGTGGTAACAAGTAAACTGTGATCAACGTCGGTTTATTCGAGAATAACGTACGAAAAACAATCATCGCTGAACGCATCCAGTTGAAATCAGCAGGGACTTACACTTGAAATCGCAGAATTTCTCGAGAGGGAAATATGTTGCTTTTTAAAATAAATTATACTTTTTTTCATGTTTTTAAAATTTGAAGAAAATTGGTTGAATTTGGGAAAGTTTAATTAGCAATTTAAAAATGATTAGTTTTGACGTGATATGAATTAAAAACAAATAATAGAAATTTTAAAGGCTTTGATTAAGAAAAAAAAGTTTTAACACCACAATTTTTGGTGAATATAAATTTTGTCAGGTTAAAATAAAGATCGAATTATTTAAGTTTCAAGGTTCTGGAGTAGATTTTTTTTCATTTTTAATATTTCCCATTTAAAACTATTTTTTAGTTTGAAAGTTTGTTTGGTAGAATTAAATTCATTCTTTGTTTTTATAACTATTCGCCTAATTAGCTTGAAGGTCAAATTATAATTTTGTTCTGTAGTAACAATTTTAAATTCTAGAATTTTAGAAGCTTCAACTTTGAATGATTTAATTTAGTTTTCAATATAAAATTGTCAAATCTTGATCGCTTTGAATTTATAATTGTTCAAATTCAAAAGTTTGCAATTTTTAATTATTTAATTTTAAATGCTTTGCATGTGATACTTACAATTTCCCCGGCTTTTTTTTCACAAAAATGAAAATTTTTAAAAACTGAATTCGGAGATGCTATAAAATATCATAACGGACGTCCCCGGACTCTTTTTTGATGGATAATAACAGAAAAATTTATTGTGCTAAATAAAAATTGTATGCATATGTATTATTTTGAGGTTACGTCGTTTTTCATCTCTGCCTTTCCGATAATCCGGAAATTATTTATGAAATAAACTTTTTTGATTGCCTGCAAAAAGGGTTAGTTCCGGGAGATTAGTTACTATGTTTATTTGCAAGTCAAAAGTTTTCGGCCAAAAATATTGTGTAGTTTGGAAGTAACGCACAGGAGAATTGTAACATACATAACCTCCAAATATACACACGTTGTTAGCAATATCAAAAAAATTTTTTTGAAAAAAAAACACAAATAAAGTGTGCGGGAACGTCCGTTAGCATGTTCACTATCATTTCCGAAATTTTAAAGACAAAATATTGATTATTCTAGAAAAAAAGCCGTCGGAACCTAAAACTGGTAAAATCGATACTAATTCTTAAGCGCTATGCAAATTAATCAGATTTTGCTAAATTAAAACTTTTTTGAATTAAACCAAAAAAAAAAGTGTGTGGGGACGTCCGTTAACGTGGTCGCTATCATGTCCCAAATTTTTAAGACAAAATATTGATTATTAAATAAAAAAAGTCGTCGGAACCTAAAACTGGTAAAATCGACAATTTTCTAAGTATCACATGCCCTTAAACTGAAATCATTCAATTTCGTGATTCTTCAATCCAAAAGAAAATTTCGTGAGAGGAAAATCTATTTCTTCAGCATCTATGGTCACTAATTTGGAGTTATTTTTTGTAGTACAGAAAAAATTTAATACAAAAGATTTGTATCTTACTTACCTTTTTCTTTTGACGTTTCTTCTCGTGTGTTTGATACTTGGGGGGGGGGGGGGGGGGG
>NC_046665.1:33974604-33975280 GCF_010883055.1 Belonocnema kinseyi | reverse complement strand
GAAGCTTATACAGAAGCAAAATAGAATGAAAATATCTTTAGGAGTGGCTACGTAGAAGCTAGTAGAATAAACAGCCGCAAAGTAGGGACAATACTTCCACTTTAAGCGTCAAAGTAGGGCCTATATTTCGACTCGTGTGGATTGCGGGCCAGTCCTTGATCTGACCCAGACGAGACTGTCAAGACAATAAGAGAGAAAAATATTATTTTTAATAGTGTTAATTTCTTCTTTTCTATAATTTTAGACACCCGGACAGTTTTTTGAGAAGGGTGAAAAAATGTGGCTGATTGAAACTTATAAATTTTCATGGTATGGATTGCGGGCCATTTCCTAATGATTTTCATTTATGCTATGCGTTAGACTTTATTCAGCAGTTGAGTACACCAAAAGTCGAGTCGCAGTCGACCAACATCTCCTACCAGATCCCTAGCCTTCATCCTTTATTTATAGACCTCGTTGGTATTTAGTATTTAATAATGGATATTTGTTTTACGACTGCAAAATAAAATTAGAATTTATTTAAGAATCTCATTTCAAACTTAATTATCATAGATCGAAGTTGACGCACCTTGCGTAAAACTTAGTGATGCTATATCGCTGTATCATGAAAAAAAGAAAGTACTATACCCCAGGACCTATTAATTCCGGTCTACGTCGCCACGGTTTTAGCGTGCAC
>NC_046665.1:33969627-33974504 GCF_010883055.1 Belonocnema kinseyi | reverse complement strand
CATATTCTACCCTATCGAGGTGCTGCCCTCGCCGTACTACGAACCCGAATTCTTGTTTTCTCATTCTTCGTAAAATATGACGGTAAAGCAGTAATAGAAAGATTTTTTGAGGTAAAAAAAGTTTGACATGCATCCCTCAATTTTTTCAGATCGGAAGCTTGGGCCAGGTTTTCTGGACATAGTCTTAAAAAATTGTAAAAAAAGTTTTCTCGAAAAATATAATTTTTTAATTCAAAAAAAAGAAACTAGAAAGAAATTTTGAGATAAACCAGTTCTAAAAAAATGTGTACTTGATAATTTTTTTCATTTATTTTTTTATTGAAATAATCAAATATTTACACCAAAGAAAAAAATTTTCTAATGTTTAAAGTTTTTGAAAATTATTGTTTGAATTTAAAATAACAATAATGAAAAAAAACATATTTCTGGATAGCATATTTTAGTTGAAAATATACATGGTATTTTTTAAATTACAAAAATTCTTCCGAAAATCGAATTGTTAATTTAAAAAATTAAAAAGGAATTTTGAGATAAATTAATGCTGATTTAAATCTTGCAAAATTTGTTTGGAAAATGTTATCATCTTCGAGGAAAATTTAGAGAGAATTTTTCTTCCGTTTAAGGTGCAAGTGTTTTTAGATCAATTTTTCTATACATTTTTTGTAGAATTATTTTAATTTTAACACTAAATTTTCAACAAAAATTTATTCGATAAATATATCTTATTATCGTAATTTTAATGAATTAATAATATTAATTAAGAAACAATTTTATATAGGGAATTTTATTATTTGAAAATTTTCAAATTCGTTAATATTATAAACTGTTCAGGAATTTGATTAGTATTGGAATTTTATTATTCAAAACAGAGAGAGTTTTACCGAATCGGGAGTTTGATTTTTTTTTCATGTATTTGAAATGTCCCTGTAAAAGTACAGAAAATTCGCTGTAATTATAATTTCGGCACCTGAATCTTGTCGATGTTTTCCCTTGGCGCGGATCCAGAGAAGTGTCCTGGGGGGGGGGCACAAAATTGTGTATACATGTTTTGTTTATACATATATATGTACCATTTTACAGTAAGTCAAAAACTCCTGGGGAGGAGGGGGGGGGGTAAATCGCCGTTTCGCCACCATTGTGGATTCGCGCCTGGTTTTCCTACAGTATTTATTTTTAAAAATGTGTATACAACTTTTTGAAACCACAAGTTATAAAGATAATCTCAATTAAAAATTTAGAAATTCGCTTTACATCCAATTTTGATCCTTGAGTCTTGGCGATTTTCTCTTAATGCATTTCAGTCACTGATAAACAGGGGTAAATTAAATAGGAATATCTCTCAGAAAATAAATTATTAAAATACAAAAAAATTGGGGAGACTTTTTGGACCTCTAGGTAGTAAAAAAGGAAAACGTCCGAAAATTAAAAAATTAATTTAAAAACTAATTATACTCTTTTAAGATACCAATACAATTTACAAAACACTAATTGTGTGCCTGATTTTGGTCAACTTTAAAATATATATATATTTAATGTTCGCCCAAGGTCAGTTTTGTTCAAAGTGCTTGTTCTTGGATAAATTGACTCTTACTGTTTCCGCTTTTCGTTATGTCACTCATTGATTGTGTTTTTCATAAAGAAACATTTAAATCTGGGTTTTTTATATTTTTAAAATTATAATTAAAGGTCACTCAGGGTAATTTTCCGTGCAAAATATTGATTTATAAAGAATATTTTGTCAAACTATAGAACGGATTCAAAATTAAACGTTGACTTTTTATTTTGAAAAATAACATCATTTTAAGAGGAGGTTTAAAAATATGAAAGCACTGAAAAAATTCCGAAAGCGATGAATGAAAAATCACCAAAAATGAAATCTTCGACGACCGGATTGGAAAATTTCAGAGAGAAACAGTCCAAAGTAAAATTCCCCGAATTATGGAGTTCCCGAATTTAAACATGAAGAAAATAATTTTCGATCAATATTATTTATTTATTAAAAATACAATAATTAAATAATTTTATTAAATTATTGTTTGAATTTAAAAGAATAATAATTCTTTACATTTTCTTTTAATACTATGTACATTATCAAATAAAATTTTTCATGCAGTAATATACATATTTTTAATCATTGTTTTTTTAATTTCAAAACATAATTTTTTAAACTTTAAACATAAAAAAAATGTATTTGATAGAAGTATTCGATTATGGTATTTTAAATAAATAAATAATCTTTAATGAACAACCGTTTTTTCTATTGTTTAAATTCAGAAATTTTCTAGTTTGGATATTTTATAATTCAGCAATTTTCTGTGGAGAATTTTTGAATTCAGTAATATTTTTGGGCGCAGTCCCATGGAGGGTAGGCATTCAGTTTTCCGAAATTTCATTTCCCTAAAAGTCATTTTGCCGAAAAAATCACTATATTTAAGGACGGTGTAGACATAAATTACATAGGGGATCCCAATGGGGAATTCAGTAAACATCATTATACAAACAGACGTTTGGTGGCGTTTATGAGGATTCTTTGACATTTACATTTGCTTCGACTTTTAAATTCGAGAGAGAAATTCGAAAACTAGGCAACTGTTAAGTGAATACATGAATAAGTAATTCTAATAAATATAAGACAATGTTGAAATATAAAATTATCTATATAATTAATTTTCTATTGTAAAATATACCATTTCTGTGGTTACAGATGTATAATGATGTATAATGATGTAATGATGATGTATAATAATTTATTTGAAAGGTTTCACAAAGATTTTGGATAGATATAAAGGATTTCATAGACTCTAATGATTTTTTAAAGATTGCAAAAATTACAATTTTTAAAAAGATTTTAAAAAGATTTCAATTAAATCCCAAATATTTCAAAGATTTTAAATATTTCATAAAGATTTCGGATAGATGTAAAAGATTTCATTAAGATTTCAATGCTTTCCCAAAGATTTAAATAATTTGAAACATATTAGCAAATATTTATAAACTTGTAAAAATATGTCACAAATATTTCGGATAGATTATTAAAATTTTAGAGACATACATTATTTCCAAAATATTTTAGGTAAATTTTTTGAGAAACTAAAACGACCTGATGAATTTGATCATTCGATTTCAGAGGGGGGCAAGTCAATACTTTGCTCCTCCCTAATCGATTCCTGGTGGATTTCTGGATAATAATATTCTAATATTGTTAAAAGTTAAAGTTAAAAGTTACTACAACTATGTTTGGTGTTGTCATTGTTGTTCCCACTTGAAGCTAGGGAAAGGGGTTCGTCCATCCTTGTGAAGCCCCGCATCTAGCCATATAGTAATTCTTTTGGTAAAATGAGTTATAGGTAAAATGAAATTTTGGACAAATGAACACCTACCCCCATGGAGGTAGTATAGTAGAATAGGGGAACAGTTTAGACTAATGAGGAGACTGCGAGAGCTTGTGCAGGTACATCATTGGTCAAAACTGTTCCACTATTCTACTAATCTATCTTCATGAGACTGCATCCTAACTGTCGGGAATTTTATTTTCCGTGAACTTTTCAATTCTAAAGTTTTATATTTCGTTTTATATTTCGTTTCGTCTAAAGTTTTATATTTAGGGAAAGGGGTTCGTCCATCCTTGTAGAGCCCCGCATCTAGCCATATAGTAATTCTTTTGGTAAAATGAGTTATAGGTAAAATGAAATTTTGGACAAATGAATACCTACCCCCATGGAGGTAGTATAGTAGAATAGGGGAACAGTTTAGACTAATGAGGAGACTGCGAGAGCTTGTGCAGGTACATCATTGGTCAAAACTGTTCCACTATTCTACTAATCTATCTTCATTAGACTGCATCCTAACTGTCGGGAATTTTATTTTCCGTGAACTTTTCAATTCTAAAGTTTTATATTTCGGCATTTTTATAATTTTCGGAATTTTATTATTCAGGAATTTTGCAATTCACGAATTTTACAGTGTCGGGAATTTTATTTTTCGGTATTTTTCAGTTGCTTCTTCCGAAAAATAAAATTCCCATCACCGTAAAAATTCTCGAAATTCTGGACAATTTATAATATTACTAAATTTGAGAATTCCCGACAGAATTTTGTTGTTGTTGAAAAAGTGCATTGTATTCTTTTTAACTTACAAAAAAGTTTGCAAAAAAAATCGCTCTCAGTGCTGAATTGAATTCTACAAATTTTGTTTTGTTTCAAGCGCACGTGTTTTTAAATATATTTTTGCATAACATTTGTATACGATTATTTTAATTTTAAATTGAAACAATAATTAAAAAAAATTAAACATTAAACAAAGTTTCTATAATTAAAATATTTGATTATTGTATTTTAAAACGTATACCATATAACTTACGCAAATATTTCAAGTAAGCTGTATCAATTATAATATTTTAAAGCTTATTTTAAAATATATTTTATAGAACATGATATATTTTATGAATGCGCCAATGAAATTCTGTTCGTCTAATTTTGGTTGTGAATGCGAAACCTAATCTGGCTTAGAACTACCGTCTTAACATCTAAAAACCAAAAGAACAATTTTCCTGCCACTTGAAATTATAATTATATTTTTATAAGAATGTTAGGATATATAATAATTAAGAAATTGGAAATTACATACGAGAACTTGATTAGACGAACAGTATAAAAAATCCATAGAAATTGGAGACCACAAAAATAAAAAAATAAACTAAATAATATATATATATAGTTTTGATTCCTCTAGAATCAAACCGAAGAGCCTATGACAAAGCCACCGAACGCGTCCTCGGTCCTCGGGTTGCGGATAGAGGGTCCCTGTACCAAGGGTTTCTGCTGAATATGGTTACAAAAATAAATAGGCAGTCGCGGACAATTGTCCAGGGGTGGTCC
>NC_046665.1:33959313-33969527 GCF_010883055.1 Belonocnema kinseyi | reverse complement strand
CTAAGCCCGCACCGCATCTACGTTTGTAATATTTTTGACCCAGACACACTTAGGATATCGGCGCCTCCGTGGTTCGATGCATTTTCATTGACGTACTGCTTTTCGGTACTGCATCAAACCGTCCGTTCCTTCGGTGCAGGCGCCCACAATATGTACACTGTTAGAGAAATCTATATTAAATTTAATGCAAGTGTATATGAATTCATTTACATAAACGGTAGTTGAAATTTAATATACATCTTATATTAAATTTCATATACAGGTCGGAATAGCAGCGTGCTTGAAAACTCTAAGTGTTTTATTTTTTTTAATTCTTGTCCAATACTCGCAATTAAAATAATAATCTAGAATTCGTCCATTGAATACCTATTCATAATTAAAGTGTAACGTATGGGTGGAACTTTTTCCAATGTTTTCCTTAAATGGTAGAAGTTTAATGTGAGTAAACTTGATTACTGGTTAGGTCTGTTATTTATTTGTGTAATTACATGTTTCGATTTGAAATCTAATTTTATTTTTGGGCAACTGAAAGAAGATAGCATGTTTTACAAACAAGATACAACGCCGCCTCGTATACATGCTTTATACCTGCGTCGAAAACTTCGTAAATCCGTACAGAGCCCCGAGATGTCCGGAGTTCAGATATATATATATATATGTTCGCCGGGAACGGGTGCTAATCTGAAAAACTGCACCCGCTCCCAACGAAATCGCGGTAAAATTTCAGCCACAATCACATCTCACGACCGTTAGATAGGTGGTTACAGTCTGTAACGGAATCAATACGACGATCCGGCAAAAGTTTCGTGCACCCTGAGAACACGGAGTGATCCAAGGACTACCACCTTCTGCATTTTTCTCGCAAGTGTTTTAGCATATTGTTAACACGCAGGGATGCTTTTCAGGCTATCAACGAGTGAAAGATTGGCATCTCCAAAAGCGCCGATGATAAGGACGATTAGTTTAACAGAATATTCCGGGTTCAATCGTTGCAACCCCCTTATAAGGTCTCTATACCTCTCTTTCTTTTCATTCTCCTTGGCTATGATGTTTTTGTCAGCTGGTGCCAAAAATTCGATAACGACTATGGTTCGCTTCTCGAAGTCAAGAAGAACCATGTCTGGCCTTGAGCGTGCAACAGAAACAATTGTCGGGAATATAAAGTTCCAGTATATGCGGCACTTCCCATTCTCGAAAATTGACTCGATCTCCCTAGGAGCATTTAAAGGAGCGATATTAAGGTTAATGCCGTAATAATAACAGAGATGGTAATAAAGCACTCTTACTGCCGCATTGTGGCTTTGGATGTAGGTCGTTCCCGCATGAGTTGAACAACTAGATAGTATGTGAGCTAAATGCTCGGGGTGATAAAATTTGATGCATTTTGCTCACCCCTAATACTGAAGTTAAGTCCGAGTGTTTCAGCATCCTCCTCCGCTGCTTTGTACAGAAAAGCTCCTTTGTCCACTTCTTCGTGAATCCTGACCATTTGAATAAGAGGGTCTCTAGCATTTGCGACTCTATGTGCTGTACCCAGAATAATCCTGTTGTGAAGACATTCAAGACTCAATATTCCGCGACCACCTTGACAGCATACGATGTACAGTCGCGGAACAGAAGACTTAAGATGCATGCTTTTGTTCATGTGCATAATCTTTCTTCTCCCGATATCAAGGGATCTGAGCTCGTTCTTCGTCCATGGAACTACTTCAAATGAATAAAGTACTACCGGAACGGGAAGCATGTTCGTTGCAGATACTTTGTTCCTCGCCGATAGTTCGAAAGACCAAATCTGCCGGATGAGATGTTTGTATCTGCTTCAGAGAGTATCCTTTATAGATGTCACATCCTGAATGCGGCTCTGTGGCACGTTCAGTTATGTATAAGTCTCTCCAGCGCAAAGGTGTCGTATAGCGCTTCTATCACCGAGCTCAGGATCTTCACGGATGCCATTCAGTTGTCCTCGTTTCAAATAAACCTTGGCGCATTTGTCTAACCCAAATTCCATTCTAATTTCCTTAGTATATCGTTTGACGATCCCTAGAGCTAGATGTAGTTGCGCTTTGCTTTTCGCATAGGTCTAAAGATCGTCCATCTAAAATACATGAGTGACCTTGTACTTTCGATCTGCAGGTTTGCCGACCAAGTACCGGTCGGAATGGCGAAGTGTTAGACATAGTGGCAATAATGTAAGGCAAACGAGGAGTGGGCTCATGGTGTCGCCCTGAAAGACACCTCTCTGAAAGGTGACCTTGTTAGTTGTCACACGATTTTTGCCAGATTAGATAGTAAATCTGGCTTTCCAAAGCGGGATCAATCTCTCTATGCACCTAATGATTTGCGGATGAACCTTTAAGCTTTCCAAAAGACAGATGATAAGTCCATGGCAGGTTGAATCGAAAGCTTTCCGATAAGCAATCCAGGCTAAAGATAAGTCACGCTGATAGAATGCTGCATCTTTGCAGACACATCTATCGATAAGCAGGTTCTCCCGTCATCCCGCTACGCCTTTCTTTGAGCCTCGTTGTTCATACATTTCTTGCCACAAATTTTCAAATGCCCGAACAATCTTATCATTTAGGATAGCAGTGAATATCTTATACGATGTGTGCAGACAATTGATTGGCCTGTAGTTCTGCGGGTCAGCTAAGTTGCCTATTTTCGGCAGGAGTATTGTGCGCCCTTCTACCAACCACTCCGCAGTTGGCTCTTTCGACTTTAAATATGAGGTGAAAATACAGGCTCCTTGAAGTTATTTACATTTTCTGAGTCTTCTTCCAGTCTATGCTGCACTCCGTAGACTTCTCTCCAAAATACTTCGACCTCCTCTATTTGGGCGGGTGGTCGACAGTAACAGGAGGGTCTTGGAAGAGTCGAGATATGTCACAGAGAAACTGTTTTGATTTTCTCTGACCCACCTTTCCCTCCGCTCTAGACTTCTCTTGGCATCATATAGTATCCGTATTTTTTCAAGAATATGCTGCCTGATGTTCAGCAGCTGTGACTTATTAAGTGTATGATAACGGGTCCGGAGTTCGCGCACGAACTTTCGAACCTTGGCGGTAAAATTCCTTCCAGATGTGATGTAGTCAATCACACACTGAATGCGGGAGGCGTACTGTCTTGCCCAGCCTATCTTTATGGCAAGTTAATGCATTCGTCTTTTGGTCTTATGATCAGCCGTTGGTTTTGTTTTACGGTTCGCATCGACCAAAGCTCTCGCTGCATTATACACACAATAATTGATAGCCCAGGGATCGCATTCTCCGAAAAAAAGTCCACGAAGCTCGTCATCCATTTCAGCCAGATCTGTAGGCTTGAGAGAAACCTTGGCGTTGATGTTTTTCCGGGTCATAAAGCATCGCTCTTCCTCTATTGGATGCCTGGCCACGGTTGGTCTTAGTGTCGCCTCTCTTTCTCTGTTGCCGGCTTGTTCTAGCTGTGGTAGAGTAGGCGTTCTGCTCACATAGCCCCTTTTTCGGAGTAGTTCGGCATGTTTTCGCATACGTTGATGCGAAAAATGCGATAGCTGCGGGTGTTTCTTGCACCAAAGAGCATGCAGCCGTGCCATGTAACCCTGTTCAGGGGTCACAACCGCATCGTAGCACTCTGGCAAGTCGTGATTCAGTCGCTCCATCCATCTAAATGTACCGAGATTCCGCCGATCCATCGCATTGAATCCATTTTCACTGGCTCCCCCAGCTCTAGAGTGGTCGGCATTGTTGGCCAACCCATTGTCGGGAACCCTGCGCGTTCTGTTGTGTTGAACCGCACTTACTACAACTATGTTTGGTGTTGTCGTTGTTCGTCCCTCCATGTAGAGCCCCGCATGCAAGAGATGATGTTTTCGTGACCTGAAGAATGTTTGACCTCAAAATCGTATTTTTGAAGAATCACACTCCATCTAATTAATCGTGATATTAGCAAATTAGCTGTATTTAAAAATGTTAATGGTTGTTGATCCGTAATAATCTCAAATTTATTCCCGAATAAATACGTTCGACATTGAATTGTTGCATATATCATGGCAAGAAGCTCTAATTCAGTAGTTGTATAATTTAGGTCAACTTGATGGAGGCATCTACTAACAAGACTGACAATATAATGATTTTCTGCTTTATCTGTTTGATAGAATATACCACTGATGCAATCATTAGAGGCATCGGTCTGTAGTTTGAATTTTATACCTGGAATGTAATGCTTCAACATAATATTGTAGACAAAATTATTTTTTAAAGCAATGTATGCTTGCTGATGTTCTGTGGTCCAGACCCAAGTACTGTTTTCTTTTTTAATATCACGAAACGCATCGAGATAATTAGAACAGCGTGCAACAATTTGACGTTTTTTCTTGTAGAACCGCAAAAATAGAACATAAGTCATTTAAATGATCACAAAAAGTACCCCAAGATGTTATTAGGAGATCATCTATATAATTAGTCAAACAATAATCAAATCTATTTCCTAGAGCACAGTTTAAAGCTCGAATAAAACCCGAACCAGCCGTTTTTAAGCCAAAGGGTATTCGGCAAAAACGATACACCTTATAGTTATAGAGAAAAGCTGTATATTCACGAGAGTCTTAATGCAAAGGTATTTGCCAGTAACCATTAGCTAAATCTGTCGTCGAAATATAACAAACCCCATGAAACTTTTGCATTATATTATTGATTATATGCGGTTTCTCATTCTCGGATTCAATGGCATAGACTTTTTCAGTATAAAATATCTCATTGTAAAACTTAAAATTTATCTAAATCACCCTCATTTTGTTTTGCAAATTCATCACAATAACTGTCAGCATCCTGAGACCGAGCGCCAGAATCAGTACATTCATGAATTTCAAACAACCCTGCTAAAATATTAGAATGGTGATCGAAATATCACATAAATCATCATAATAATTATAAAAAATTGCCTCACTTGTTACATCTTTTATATAATCACATACAGAGTCATTCTTGGAACAACATTTGTGCTTATCCATATGTTTTTCAAAAATATTTTCAGTGTCATCGTTATTATGACCAGTACAATTTAAATTCATATTATCACAATTACGTAAATCATCGGTTTCGATAAACTTATTTTCATTATTCAATAAATTAATCTCATTTGTTTGATTAGTTTTTGTCCCAGTTGATCTTGAAGAGAATGGCACTTCGTATTTTTGTTTACCATTCATATAAGGAATTCTTGTGTCGAGTAAAGTGTCAATATCTGAGCCCGAGATAATTTGAATAAATGTATACTCATCGCTGTTAGCCGATAATACTCTCTCGACCGACGCGCGACCGTACAACGTTAATTCCTGAGGAACATCATAACAATCTATAATTAATTTTTGATTTTTAAAACCTAAAATCACTTTATTGTCTAAAAGCCAATTATTGCCAAAAATTATTTTGTTACTCAAACCGGGAACTACCAAAAAGGCTACTGATTTTATATATTGACCAATTTTTATATTTAAAACAATTTATTTTTTTATTCGCGTTGGTTTTTGTCCTATTGCACTTAAAAAAAACACCATTTTTTACAGGTAAATCTAGAACGTTTCCATGTTGCAACAATTAATTATAAGAGCTTTCGAAAATACACGTTACCTGACTACCAATGTCAGCAAGTGCAACAATGGGAAAATTAAATACAGTTATTGAAATCATTAGACATTTTTCTAATTTTGAAACATGCAAAGTATTTTCAGAATTAGGATTTTGCATTATCTCATTTTTTAGGTCCTGAAATAATTTGTACGGGTCTTGACGCGTCTTCGGACCAGGATACACCGCGCCATTTTCTAGTTTAAATTATTGACATTCATTTGTTGCATTAATGGGAGAGGAGTCACGTTAAAATTGGGTAAAACAGATGTATTTGAAACTTGAGAAGACACACTTGGTTGAAAAGACATAGAATCAATAGAATGATCCACCGGTGCATGTGCACTTGCATCGCCATGATAATAACCAGAATTAAGTGAGCGATTGCTGCACTGGTACATGTGAGGACAACCCGCATATCCCGTTTGGTTATCATGTTCGAAATGACTCGAATTACTATGACATATTTGTGAACTGGATTGCAAATCACGAATTTTTGTATGAAAGGCAATGGGGTTCGTCCATTCTTGTAGAGCCCCGCATGCAAGGATAAGGCTGCGTACTCTGAGAGGTCGCCCGGTATCCCAGAGTCACCGTTCTAGACACCTCACCCAGGTGCCATTCAGCTTTCGGCACAATGTTCACACCTCCGCTTGGGGGTTAATTCTTTCGGGATGTAACGATTTTATCTTTAACCTAACATAAAAATTATCTCTTTTTTTATTTGAAAGTACGAGACCGAAAGATTTCAACAAAATATGCAAATCGATGCTAAAATTGAACCGTTAAAGATTAATTAAAAAGTAAGGTGAGAATCCTGAAAGGAATCGGTAAAAAGGAACAAAGAAACGATAATCAGTTCTCATGTATTAAAAATTCAAGTTTCTAGTTTAAAAAAATCCCATTTAACGTACAACGATGTATAAGGGTAAAATAAAGAATTTTCCAAATTGCTAAAAAGTTAAAAGGACACGTAATCGCCTGATTCTTAGCACCATTATAAATAACAAAATAGGTCATCCGAACATACAGGTCACACAAGATTCACACATAAAACAAAAGATAGACAAGAAAAAAAAGCACCTAAATCAAATTGAGATCATTGCAGAAATCAGAGACATGAAAAGGACACTTATCGTGAGTAGCGATGCATCGTTTTAGTGTTGAGTATAAGCCATTTTTCCTGCGTCTATGTTTCAAGATTAGTAAAAGAAAGCAGCACAGAAAGAAGTCACAGTAGACAAAGGATTAGAGAAAACGAATTTCCAAATTTTTAATCTTGAAAATTAAGTTGAACCCAATTAAAGAATCAGAATAATTCGCCACGCTGAAACACAGAAAGTTTCGCGTTTTCAACTACCAGTATTAACGGCTTCACTCAACCCTCTCAAAACAGTTTGACATAATTCAAAAGAAAAATACCTTAAAATAATCGGCTCGTTGTTATTACAATCGCAGCGACTTGAAATTCACAAATGTGGCACATAGGCAAATAATTTTATGGGCATTCACATTAAATAACTACCATTTGGCAGAAAACAGATAATTGTCAACCACACTCGACGGTAAGCAAACAATAAATGAACGCCCAGAAAGCCTCATTATGATGTGCGATTTTCCGGCTCACCGTAAATCATGCCTCTGTTTTAATTTGTGTTCGTTCTCTATTACATAATGTGACAATGATGGGTAAAGTTGAAAAGGCGGAAGCCTTTACAATAATTTTAGCCCCAAATCACACACATGCATACATACATGTGGCATTACGCGTTCGGTGGCTTTGTCATAGGCCCTTTGGTTTGACTCTAGAGGAATCAAATAAAAAATGTATGTATGTGTGTGTATATATATTTTTGTTTGTTATAGCATCATACATTATTTTCAAATATCAGTACTAAAAGGTTGAAAAAATTAATATGTCGTTAAAATTTAAACGCATAAATTTTATTAAACATTGTTTTTAAATTATTGTATCATTAAACGAGATTTCCAACAAATCTTTTCACTACAACTCTTACAATTGTGTTATTTTGCAAAATTTTAGAATTATATCTGAAAATTCAATTTCTAATTTAAAAAATAAAAAATTTTTAAAAATAAAACGATTTATTAAACTGAAATATTTCATACAAAAATTGAATGAAAATGTTTTCATCAAATGTGCGTCGTTATATCATTTTATTTTTAAGAATTCTTTGGCTGAAGTGTTTTGATATTATTTAAAATAATCTTTACCTTACCGTGATAGATAAACGTTTATTTTTCAGCCTGTTGGGCTTTCAAATTGACTTGCTTACACAATCCGCTCGCTTCTATAGAAAAACCTTCCTCCCTGCGCCTCGCCTCGCAGGCATATCGCTCTTTTCTCGTTGTGACTCGCTTTGCCAGCCTCTGCCTCCACGATTAACACCTAATACTTAACTACTATTTACAATATTTAAATTTTCTTACACCTACTTCCTTTCCTATTCACAATCTTTCCTTCTCCATTGCCCTTCCTCCTTCCTTCTCTTCTTCTCCATCTTACCCAACAACTCCTTTACTCATGCTACTGCCCTTTTGTTCCCCCTTTCATGCAACAATACCTCCATGCTTATGCCACTCCTTTCCACCTCTTCACATTCCTCCAACCAGTGCACAGCTTTTGCACCCCCTGCCCGCACAATTCACACATTCTCTTCTCTCTAGAAAGCCAGAACCTATTAAAATTCTCCATGCGACCGCACCTCATTCTTGCTATAAGTTCCTCACTTCCTTGCTCTTCTTTCTGACACAAATATTGCGATATCTCCTTTGCCATAATCAATACATAGTTCCCGTTAAACCTTGACTCTTTTATACTCTCCTCTCCTTCTGCCTTCTCTCTTTCTCCATGCCATTATTTTGAACCAATTCATATGCCCTCCTTCCTTCTTTGTGCATCCTTTTCACTTCATCCATCTGCAATCCATTCGTTCTAAAATATCTTTTCCTTTCCACTTCCATCTTTGCTTCCCTACGTCTGTTCATTTTCTCCTACCAACACTCCCTAACCAGTTTACTTCCCTCCTGTTTCAAACATTTCTTCTCATATTTACACGCTCGACTACTTGTTATAATCCCTAAACTCGTTCTTCCTGTCTCCCTCCTGATAATATAGTTCGGCGTATTCCCTGCCAACCCCAGTGTCCACTTTACATACCTCTCCTATATCCACTACGTAAAATAAAACACTGATCACTAACGAGTCAAACAATTTCATTCTTCTTACAAAATCGGCTGCGAACCTCTTCCCCAGCCGCCACACCTGCTTCATCACCACATTTGCCCTTCTCATCCTCTCTTTTATATTTCCATCTACTCCCCCATTACTTCAAAACAGAAAGCCCAGGTACACAAACTCTTTCACCTCATGCACCGCTTTGTCCTTCAACTTCCACTCCCTTCCCTTATCTCTCCCACCTCCTTTCCTGAACACCATAACCTTCTACTTGTCCGCATTTAATTCTAACCTATTTTAGTCCAAGTATCTTCTCAAACTTTTCACCATCTATTTCAAAGTCTCCCCGCTCTTTGCTAGCACCTGCCTCATCATCACATTTGCCATCACCACATTAGCCAGGTTTCCAAGCAGGAGGACTGGGGCTCGATCCCTGTGCCGGTACCAATGGAATTTTTTCTATGTACATTGAACCGGGGCTCTGGTGGTTCGAAAACCACCTTAAACTGTAGGTCCCCTCAAAAGAGGTCAGCGTCCTCCCAGGGAAGAGGCTCCATGTCGAGGGGACTGTCGCACGCTGGTCCCTGGTCATTTTCGAGCAATTTACATGGGTGTGGCACAATATACTTCTTAGTTTGAGCGCCAGGGGGGGGGGGGACTTCACGGATTCACCCACCCACCAATACAATACCAATACCAATGCCCTCATTCCTTCGAAACAGGAAGCTAAGGTACACAAACTCTTTCACCTCCTGTACCGCTTTTCCATTCCACTTCCACTCCTCTTCCTTATCTCTTTCACTTCTTTTCCTGAACACCATTTCCTTCGACCTGTCCGCATTTAACTCTAACCTATTTTTGTCCAAGTATATTCTCAACCTTTTCATCATCTCCTTTAAAGCCTCTTCGCTCTTTGCTAGCAGCACTATGTCATCTGCATATGCGAGTGACCACATCCTGACTCCTCCCACCCTAACTCTTCCTACCACTCCGGCCGCTAGCTTACTTTACCTATCCGCGATCAAAATTTCAAAAAGCGTTGGGCTTAGCGGGCACCCTTGCTTCAACTCCCTATCCATCCAGAATCCCTCTAAGAGTCGATCCCCTCCTCTCACCCTATCTTTCGTCTCCTCATATACTTCCCTTACCCTCTCGATCAGGTCCCTCTTCACTCCCCTCTCCACCATTGCCTCCCACAACCTCCCCCTAGCCGCCGAAGAGAAGTCGACCTTTAGATCTATAAAAAACACGTACAATTCGGCATCCTTTTTGGTTAGTTCTCTATCCACCACGTGCTGCGAGACGTAAATATTTTCAATACGAGGGTGGATTGATAAGTTTCCGGCCTGACCAAGAGATGGCGCCACTAGGCCTACCTTGAGGTGGCGTTCTATAGTACCATCCTTAGATAG
>NC_046665.1:33946569-33959213 GCF_010883055.1 Belonocnema kinseyi | reverse complement strand
TGTATCAGCCTTGGAGGAGATTATGTTGAGAAATAAAAAAAAATTCTTAAAAACGTTGTTTTTCTTGGTCAGGCCGGAAACTTATCAATCCACCCTCGTAGTATTCCTTCCCTCCCTAAAGCCCGCCCGCGTCTCCGGCAATATTCTTTTCCCCTAAACATTCTTTCGCAGCCTATCTGCTAACAGCATTGCGTATATTTTGTACGCAGTATTCATTAGCGCAATTCCTCTATAATTTTCCTGCCTCTTTCTATCCCCTTTCTTATTCAGTGGTGCGATCAACCCCTACCTCCACCCTTCTGGTAATCCCACCTCCCTCCATACTTTTTCATTACCCCCTTCAGCCTCTGCCTTACCTCTTATGTGTCAAACAGCCACGCTTCGTTCTCAACTGCGTCTAGCCCTGCTGCCTTAGATATTTAAACTTCCTTATCTGCTTCGCTATCTCCTCGTCATTCAGCTCCTCTCCATCTCCCTCTCTCGTTCTTCTAATCCCCAAGGCTCTCTTCCATGCATCTAACCCCTGAAATAAATCCTTCAAAAATGCATCCATTCGTCACTCATATCTTCTCACTTGTCCCCACCATACGTTTCCTAAACATACATTCCCTATCCCACTCTATCACCTCTCTCGCCCATGAGACCCTCTCCCCTAACGACACTTCTTCTCCACCAAAAACTTAATGACTGATGGTCTGATTCCACCCTCCCTTCCACTACGAATTTCTCGATCTTCTCCCACCCTTGCATATTCATAATCACATAGTCCATCACCGATACACCCATCTCACTCGCATACATGTATTCTCTTTCATCGTCCCCTTTTACCATACCATTCGGTACCACTCAGTCTCTATCCTCCACCCAGTCTCTTAGAATCTTACCCTCTTTATTTATTATCTTATCCTTCGATTATCTTTCGAAGCTGTCCCCTTACTGGTACAGGCCCCTCCTCCCAATTTTCGCATTAAAGTCCCATCCTATCCTTATTGTACAGTCACAAACTTATACATCAAATTCCTAAATATACCTCCAGAAATCCTCATCTTTCTTCATTACTCCTGCTACGCAGTTCACCCCTTACAACCGTACTGACCTCCTAGACTTCCACCCTCACAATCCACTGACGCCTTCCACACAAACTCCGGAAAAACGTCTCACCACCTGTCACTGCGCACTTTCTCACTACCGCCATCAACATGCAAGTTCCTTTACCTTACAGTGTAATAAATGTTCTTATCAAATCTACATCGCAAAAATCTTTGCAGAATATAGAAATAATTATTTGACAAAAATATTTTTAATACTTTTGTAGTTTTATTAAGGGTAATTTCAGAAAAATATTACTTTTAAAGACATTCTCACATAATTTTATTAATTATCCCACATAGCATACATCCCGAAAAAACCTGATCTTTTCTTAAGACTTGGTCCAAGTAAACGGGAGAAAAAAACAAGTCTGTTCCATATTTAGGTCTATACTTAAACCTAGGTTAAAACATAGGTTCATGTCTGCCGCAATCTTTTGATTTTAAAATTCAGGCTATTGGAACGAGGAGCTATAAAATGGTGAAATCGATGAGACGCTCAAAACTTACCAGCGTTCAATGACAATTCGGTTTTGAGATTTTAAAAATGCACTCAGAATTTTTTCCCGTCGCCGAAAGGAGTTCCACGGTTGTGGTATATGCGCTTGCTATCTAATTTTTCGAAACAAATCGCGTAAGAGCTACAAAATGAGAGTAAAGTGGTTAACAAAAATACACGAATGGAGATTAAAGCGACCGACAGCTGTTTGGCGCTGATCAATCAGCGATACTTGACCGTACTACCAAGCATGTGTACTGTCGACAAAGTTTCTCTTCTTGGCTTAAATTTTAAATAAAAATAAAAATGTGATTTGTGTTCTTAATTTTGTAATTGTTTATTGACATGTCTTGCTTGGCTTCGGAATAGGAAAACTGTGAAAAGTGATAAAACGTTGCCGCCGTAAACTCGCTAATAATAATTGATAATAATTTTTCAATATAAAAAATATATTATTTATTGATTCATTTACATATCTTGTTGTGGTGTAACATGCAAAACACATATGGAAATAGCGTATTACGTAGAATCGTATAAATAAGTTAAGTATTATACAACCTATTCTCGCTTTACAGAACACTAATATTAATCGCATAAATTTATTATTGAAAATAACAACCTTTCATTAAATGCCTTATAGAAACCTATAGAAATGGACAAAAGGATATATAGAATCATATAGAATTTTTGAAATCTATATGGCTCTGTATGTTTCTACTCGTATATATCCTTTTGTCCATTTGTACAAGTTTCTATAACCCAGCAAACATGTCCTGTATCAGTTCCAGATAAAAAAAGGAACTGTGTAACATATGTTACACTATGTAACAGCACTGTTTGATCTAGAACTGTGCCGTAATAGTGTTATAAGGAAAATCTAGAACCCTGTTACGAGCGTATTTTAGAACAAATTAGGGACAAAGATTAATAACTGTTCCAGAACAGTTGTTACGTTATTTTTCTAGAATTGACCAATCACAGACGTTTTATAACATTTGTAGCAAGTTTGTTCTAGAACTGTGCCGTAATAATGTTATATCGTAGTTCTAAAACCCTGTTATAAGTGTGTTTTAGAACAAATTAGGAACACAGATTAATAACGATTCCAGAACAATTGTTACGTTATTATTCTAGAACTGACCAATCACAGACGTTCTGTAACATTTGCTTCAAACTTGTTCTAGAACTCTGCCGTAATAGTGTTATATCAAAGTTCTAGAACCATTTTACAAGTGTGTTCTAGAATAAATTAGTAACAAAGATTAATAACGGTTCCAGAACAGTTGTTACGTAATTGTTCTAGAACTGACCTATCACAGACGTTCTGTAGCAGTTGCTCCAAGCTTGTTCTATAACTATGCTGTAATATTGTATGTCAAAGGACTAAAATCCTGTTACGAATGTATTCTAGAATAAATCAAGAACAAAAATTGAGATCTGTTACTGAACAGTTCAAGCACTAACGTTCAAGCGCTTATGTTCTAGCACTAATAAGAAATCACAGATGATCTTTATTATTGCCTAAAAAAACATTTCTGAGTCGAAATGTTGTCACAGGCTTATACTGTCCAACATGTCGAAGGCATTTTTGATTAGAGTTGGATTTTTTATTTGATCATTTTTGCACGGGGCTGTCCCGGTATATATCATCAGTCACGGACGCATTTTTATAATGCAATCAAGTGATCTGATGAGAGCAGTCTGCCCAGACATATTGGACAAATCCTGGTTTTTACCCCATCATTGACGGACTGTGTTGCAGCCAAGTACACGATGGGGGGACCTACAGCTTAAGGTGGGTTCCGAACCACCAGAACCTCAGTAAAGGTACATTGAAAAATTTCTAGAGGTACCGGCTCAGGGATCGAACCCCGGACCTCTGAGGTGAAGTCCGAGTGTCTAACCAACTGAGCTACCGAGGCTATATTATTATTATTATTATTATTATTATTATTAATTTTATTATCTGTGTTGTGCCGTCTGCATGTTACTTCAACGTTCTGTGGAAAACTATTATATTGAATTTTTTAAATTAAATAATAAAATAACTATTTTCATAACTAATAACGGGAAGAAATAATTGTACTATTGTAATGTATTTTTAAAATGAAATGTATTTAAAAAGAAGCAACGCAGTTTTGTAATTATAATTGCAGAAGATTGATATTCTTTATCAGAACACAGATAAACATTTATGAAAGGATTAATATGTTTTTTAATAATAAAATTGCATAAATATAAACAAAAATATATGTTTTGATCGAATATCATAGAATAACATATTCAAATACATTAATGGCACGTGCACAGAGATATAAGTAACTAAGTATGAAAATTCAGAGGGAAAATATATGGTCCACATCTTTACGATATCATTACGACATGGGCAAGACATCGTAAAGATGTCGTAAGGACGTTCGCCAATTTTTTGCCTCGTGGAGATAATTTTGCTAAAAACTACGTTGAAAAAAGTAAGGAAGAAAAATAAAATTCTGAATACCAAAGAATAATGGAGTTTTGACGAAACACAATATTGAAATTTTGCCTCCAATATTTATATATACTTTGTCACACTTAGGTTAGTTTTAACCCAGGTTATTTTGACGTTGAAGATACCTTTAATTTCGTTCGTATTCCTGGCTTTCTAGATCTACCTAGTCCAATTATCATCTAAATATTTTCGACTGATTAGCTATTCACTTTTTTTTGCCCGTATAAATCAATTGCGAAAAGTTATCTCGCAATCATAATACTTGAAGTTATAATTTGAACGTATGATATAGATTTTTCAGTCATTGTAAGGACAGAAAGCTTTACTTTCCACAGGGATATAAATGAAATTATGGGGCATTTCTCGATATTTTTGAATTATTTCTACACATTCAAAATAATTTCGCTAAAGTCTACGCTGAAAAAAAAATAATAAAAAAAAATTTAAGATTAAAAAAGAAATGTAAGTACCGAGAAATAATGGAGTTTTGACAAAATATAATGTTTACATTTTACCGCCAGTACTTTTATATAATTTGTAACCGCCCTGGCGGACCGAAGGAAGCAAATGGAGCCTCTACAAAGTACCCGTAAAGACCCCATTGGGTCTCCATTCGTTTCCTTTTTAAAAAACACAAAAAAACAGCAAGATCAACTTTTAAACTGTTGAAATTGGGATTCTACGTTAAATTTTCTATTAGAAACTCACGGAGTAATCGCAATACTTTTTTTTCAGCTTTAAAAATTTTCAAAAATGTCATCAACTTCTGCTGAAGGTGACTTCAAGCGCATCCAGAATAGCTCAAGCAGTATGTTGTGCGCAAAGTTTAAAAATAAAATTCTCTCTCACTTGCATCGTAGCGTTGTTGTCTGAGGTTTCCACTGCGTGGCGCTAGCATCCAGACAAAATTCTTAAAGTTACCGACGGAACGCTTATTTTTTGTACTTAAAACTTTTGTTAAATTACTAAAAATTTAATATCTAACCAACAACAACGTGCGCGTCATGTGTGTTACAAACGAAAACAGCAGAGGTCGTATTGCAGGCAAGTGCACTTACTGAGTTCAATCCGATTAGGAACAATTAATACAATCAGTAACAATTTAAACCGATTCAACTTTTGATTACTCTTAATCGTTATTAATCGTGTCCAATCGATTATTTCTAGGATAGCTGTCTTCACACGAGATGCGATCGTTGTGCTACATTCCTAGTAATGCATATTAATTTTCTTAGTAAATCTATTAAAAATTCGAGTTGAGGTACCTGTGGACCCTACCTACCTACGTGTCTACTGTAGAGCTGAAAAAAAATGTTTCATCCCTAGGGATGTAAATGCAGTGTTTCAGCCCGTTGTACAGGTGTCGAAATTAGAAGTTTCAATAGATGCGCTATGAAAAATTCATTAACAGTATAATTTATTCAAAAACTGCTACATTTATACAATTTACAAGGGGAAAAATTGTTTAAACTCTTGAAAGATATAATAAACAAAAAATATAACTCTTAGCAATCATGAACTGTATCATTTATGGGAAAAAATAATAACTCTCCACTATTTGTGCAATGTTTTTCTAAACAAATAATAAGTGTTTAAAAATCGAGAATTAGTTTGAAAATTATTAAAAAGCGATGTTTTGCCGAATAATAATCATTCATGCCAAAGCAAGTTTTTAAAAAAGTGGTTCGTAATATGAATTGTCATAAAAACTGCAATTTTCCATCTTTCTTGGCTTTTTCCAGGTGTATAGTAAAAGGGGGTTGAGGGAGTAAAAATTAAAATGCATTGGGTGTCAATTATTCTTTGAACATTCATTAAAACGTAAGTTAACTTTAATTTCTAAAAAGTTTATAACAAGTAGTTGCCAGTCCTTTTTTTAACTTTACCTTTACTTGTGATTCTATTCTTTCAAAGAAAATGAAACACGTAATCAGCATAACTTGAAGCACATAGAATTTTATTTTAACATTCCGTTAATAGTAAATTAATGTAAAAATTAGAGAAGTTAAAGAATATAGTAAAAAAAAAGAGTAACTGCAGTATTTTCTTCTACATAATATACTTTATTTATGAAAATTGCAAAAAAATGTGTATGTTTCTTAGACAATATATAAAGAATTTTTTCAGTTTTTTTATTACGAGATTTTTCAGATTTAAATCTTCAACAGAATAATGGCAAATATTGTAGTCAATCCGGTAAATAATAAGTTAATGGCAAAATTAGCGAAAATAAATAAAATATGTAGTTTCAAACCCCAGACCCAAATAAAAAAAAAAAGATGTTCATGATGCAAAACTAATCGTAGGTGGCAGCACCGAACCGAGTGCTCGACTCACCGTTAATGAGATACGAATTTCAGTAAAAGAAAATTTGTGAATAAGTGTAAAGTACCATTTCTACCTTGTCAACATAAAAAATACAGTTTTGAAACTTTGTTAGCAATTTTTATCATATAGCATTCGTAAGATGTTCATAAATCTTTTCTGGCTGTCACTTGTAAAGTGAGGTTAGGATTACCATAGTTCACTATATATCCCATTACATGTAAAATTTGCACTAAAAGTATACATTACTCTCAAATATAAGCAGTACACATATATTTAGTTTTTATTTACTATCATATATTATAATTATAAGCAACCGCATACCAAGCGCCATATTGAATTTCGCCTCTCATCGACAGCGGGTCTAGTACCCGTCTCTGTGTTGCCACTGTTACATCTGCACTTCGTTAAAAATGTCCGACACAAGCGCAAAAATTCAAACTTATTCAATCCAATTAAGTCCATGTAACGAGAAGGTCACGTGACCAAACCTGGTCTTCGATTTTTCTTTCCAAACTTACGTCTAAGCGAAATGAGGTATCTCTCTGAAAGTTTGGAAAATGAAAGTGGAGGTAATAAAGTCCATGTCTTTGCTTTGTTCCGGTGGGAATTTTGAAAAAAAAATTTTTTTAAGAAAATACCAGTGGAAGTTTTCTTTCCCAACTTACGTCCACACGGAATGAGATATCTTGTTAAAAATTTGGCACGATAAATGGAAGGCATGCAAGAATTTGTCTCTGGTCCTAAATAATTAGAATAGTGAAAAAAGTTTTTTTTTAATTTCTATTTTGGAGAAATACCGACCGTGCTGTCGTCAAACCCTGCAAGCAATTTGCAATGTTGTCAATGGGCTAGTTATGAGGTTTATATTTATCAAAGTGGGATAAAACAACAAAAATCGCTCACGAATATTATGCACCAATAATGCAAAATCTAATGCTTGCACTTGAAATGCAAATAAACATATTTGGTCTGACATACGTATCAATCTGGTATCAGCTGTGTCAAAGCAGCTCTAGCGCAACGAGTAGACAACTTCGAACTCTTGGGGCTCTGTGGGTAAAACAGATTGCATGATTACCGTCAGAGAAAGTTAGAAGTCAAACTTCTTCTGTAAAACCTAAATGCGTCCGTCGATAATCATTATTTGCATAAATAAACTTTTTTCTTCCTCCAACTCTTTTCAAGGCCACAAACGATCCTTTAATATTTATTAACATTTCCCGCAAAAAAATTCCGCGTTATTTAAACTTTTATTTTTCAATATGTCCTTTCACGTTCGGGATCACTGCAGCATTACGGCCGTTGAAACGACCTCCTGAAATTTTGGATGGTAGCGAAATAAAATAATAAACAACAAATGATTTGAATATAAGGAAAAATAAAATTATTTATTTAATTTTGTTGGATTATTAATTTTACATTGAGTCACGCACTCACAATCATTTCACCGAACGCTCGCTACTTCGCGAATGCGTCCGAGCCGGGAGATTCTAATTTTAAAAAAAAATGTCTTCAACTTTTCAAGGCGAATGAAGTGTACAAAACGAAAATCGACGATAGACTGACTTTTTTTGCGCCTCCTTGGTGGCTGCGCTACCCCGTGACATCGCTGAGTCAAGTCGAGTTGAAGGCGGTGTTTCACCCCCGCTTAGCCAATCGCAGTTCTAAATCTACCACCTAAAGAGATTTTCCATTCTAACGCAAAGGGCCCACGGGGCACGAGTCACGCCCTATGAGTCGCTGGAGTGTGAAGTTCGTTCGGCGACAGTTTCCTGAGATACTTGAGAAACTCGAAACAAGAGCCCGTTTTTTATATATAGCAAGAAGGGTCGAAGCTGCATAGCCAAGACCCCTTGGTGGGTTAATCTTGAACACGTGTGGCGGTACTTTAAGTGGTTATCGTAAATTTTAACAGAGATTTTTGTAAAAGCTATAAAAATCAAAGACCGAACACTGAAAAGAACCAAGGACCAGTTTTAAGTTAAAGAATAGATTTCCTGACATTTTGATTGCATGGGAAAGTTGAAAGGTATTAAAATTGAGGGTGGTCTGTTTCGAATTTCTTAAGTTAACAACTTGCAGATGTTCGTTTTTGTACGTTGGACGTGACTTGCCCGGATATCGTAATTTGTGCGGTTCCGTTTGGTCAATTTTATCCTTATTTATGGAGTTTTCAAAGAGTGAGAAAGGGACCTAGTGAATTTCTCAAGAGTTTCAATTGCCTTCTGCGTTCCTAAATATTAACTCATAATTTTGTAAATATCTCGTGAAATGCGTGTTTCATATTCTCATCAAATTCAAATTAATCGCGCAGGCTGGTAAGGTAGTTCTTTCATATACCTACGAGCGCTGTAATAAAATCAAACGTGAATCGCAACACGTTACACCACCTAAGATTAGTTTTGCATCATGAACCTCATTCAATTTGCTGCCGAGATGTTACAGACTGCTTCGATCCTTCTAGGAGTTCCTACATAATCAGTCACGATTACCCATAATACAATGAGAATGCTTGTAAATTTTATGATAATTAGTGCAACTTTTATTCTATACTTGGTACAGGCTCTAATATTTTCCTCTTCTCGTTCAAGATATTATTGTTAGTGTTGACTTTGATTCAATCATATAATTAACGATAAAATTTCAATAAATCACAAAATACAATCTTAACCTTGTGTCTTTTTTGTCGAATTTATTTGTCTACCACTCTATGTTTTAGAAGTTCGTTTCAACAAACGTCTTCAGTCGCCATCTCGAGCTGAAAGAACATTTCTACCCAGTGTCTCCAGAACGTGGGATTTTTGGGCCCCCACCACTCTCTCATCTGGGAGAGACACATTCAAACGTAACGTGTCCGTGAGGCGGCTCTGCTACATGTTGCGTAGGCCAGCCTCCTGTAGAGCCGAAAATGCACGAGCACAAGCCCGAGCCCCCCCCCCCCCCCCCCCCCCCCCCCCCCCCCCCCCCCCGACTTCACGACTCGTTTTCGGTGGCTAACTGGCTACTTGGAAAGTTTTTAAGTAAACTGAATTTCGCAGGGTGTCAAGAGAATGAAAATTCAGGCAATTTTGCTATGTTCTATAATTTTAGAAAAAAAGAAGGAAATTAATTCTTATCAAGCCTTCTTGCGCAATTTTGTTGCACATTTTTCCTTAAATTTAAAATTAAAATCTGTAAAGATTTTTTAAAGAATTTTGTAAGATTTCATGAAAATGAAAAATATTCTTTTAAATTTCTACGAATAATCAATATAATATTTTATTTTGAAAAATTTATTTTAAAAAATTCCAATACATTTTAAACTATGTTTAAAATGATCAATAAAGAATCTGAAGATTTTAAGTCATCTTTTTCATTTTGCGGAATTTTAAAGAAAATCAGGACAAATTTAAATAGTTTTTAATGATTAGAAGGCTTCGAAGGTCCGAGAAGATTAGAAACAGAACTTTGTCAAGATTGGTAGGAAAATTTGTAATGGCTTTTTATTTTAAAAAACGTACTTAATGAGAATATTAAAAAAGGATTTCAAACATGTGAAAGGATTTCCTAAAAATTAAAAGAAGACTGTAGAAGATTTTAAAGCAAAATGTTTCAATTTTATAAGATTATAATAAATAGATCAAAATCGAGTAAGTGAAAGAAATATTAAGAAGAACTGAAGAGATTCAAATCGAATTTTAAACTTAAATTCTGTTAGAAAATTATATTTTTAAAGAATTCAAACATAAACTTTAGAAACTTTACAAGAATTCCGAAAGATTTCAAGGAGGTAAAACTATTTTTCTTATAATTCCTGGGAAAAATTTAAAAGATTATGAGTCAATTTTTTCACATCTTGAATTAAGGAATATAATTCTTATTAGACCTTTTTGTGCAATTTTGTTACACAATTTTTTTAATTATATGTTGCTTTAAAAATCTACTTTAAATTTGAGAAAGTTTAAGAGATATTTGGAAATTTTGAAAGGATTCAAATAAAATTAAAACTTGTTAAGATTTTTCAAGAATTTTGTAAGTTTTTAAGAAAATGAAAAATATTATTTTAGGTTCCTAGAAATAATTAAAATAATTTTTTATTTCGAAAAGTTAATTTTAGGAGATTATTATAAAGCATTTCAAACCATTTAAGAATACATCAAAAATTGTTAAAGTATCTGAAAAATATTAAAGGCAATGTTTTTTTAATTTTGCAAAATAAAAAAAAGGAAAAATTTGAATAATTTTTAAAGATTAGAAGACTTGATAAGATTAGAAAAAAAAATTATTTTCCTAATTATCGTGTGAAAATTTTTAATGATTTTTTATTTTGTAAAATGAGCTTTAAAAGAAAATTAAAGAAGATTTTTAAGCACATTAAACAATTTCCTAAAATTTCGAAAAAGAGTGTAAAAGGTTTTAAAATCAACATTTTTTAATTCGATAACATTAAAATTTTTTTTAAAGTGCGAATAATCGAATAAATTCAATAAATATTGAGTAGAATTGATGAGTTTAAAAAAGAATTTAAAGTTCAGAGGAGTTTTAGAAACGTAGGATAAACTGATTTAAAAAACTGAAAAACCTAAGAATTCTTGTAGAAGAATAAGAATGATGCGCCTGGAAATTGTGTACAATTATCAGTCTTTAAAATTGAAATTTGAATGATTTTTTTTTTAAATTACTTTCAGCACATTTTTTCTAAAGCTGCATCCCCGATTTTAATCGCAAGAGGTTCAACTGTTTCCAATCAGAATAAGTAATTACATGAATTTTGATAATTCAAAAAATGTAACTTGGAATAAGTTCAATGAGATTTTAAAAAAGTTTATTTTAATTACACATAAAATTTTTGTATTATTTATAAAAATATGGAAACATTAAAAATTTTAGTATTTAAATACACTTAACATTTAAGATTTTTATTTTAAATTTTGATAAGATATAATAGATATGTATGAAAAATAAAATAATAATATTAAAAAGTCAATAAACGAAGGACTTTCAGATAATGAAAGATAATGAAAGAAACTCCTTGGGAAAAAATGTAGATAATTGTTTTGGAATGAATTCTAACAGAAAATTGAAAAAAGATTTTCAAAACATTTTTTATTAATTCATAAAATGTTTAAAAAGAACGTAAAATATTTTGAAACAAAATGTCGTAATTTTTCCATATCACTTAACTTCAGAAAAATTAAGGAACATAATTCTTCCAAATTTGAGCAGGTTTAAGAGATATTCAAAAATTTTGAAACGATTCGAAAATAATTTAAAACTTGTAAAGATTTTTAAAGGAATAATTAGCATAATTTTTTATTTTAAACAATTAATTTTAAAATATTATTTTTAAACATTTAAAAACATTGCAAAAGATTTCAAATATTCTTAAAGCATCTGAAAAACTTTAAAGGCATTTTTTTAATTTTGCAGAATTAAAAAAAAAATAGGAAAAATTTGAATAATTTTTAAAGATTAGAGATTGGAAGTTCTGACAAGATTAGAAAAACATAATAATCAAGTGAATTCAGGAAGTATTTGGTAGGCTTAATGAGATTCAAACAAAATTTAAACCTAAGAAGTGTTGTAGAAACGCAAAATCAACTTTAGGAACTTTAAAAGAATCTCGAAAGGTTTCAGGAGAATAAACAAAGTTTCTTCAAATGCTTGGGAAAATTTAGAAGATTATATGGAAATTTTTTTCTACATTTTGAATGATTTTTTAAATTTTTGAGATAAAAACTTAAGAGAGTTACTAATATCTTGTAGAATTTAAAACGTTTTAAATAGATAATCAATTTTCCTAATATTTTTTAAAATCCTATAAATTAAAAATAAGGTCTTTAAAATCTCCTAGCATCTTTTCTGACACATCTGATATATTCGAAAATCTTTTTTTTTTCATTTTCTTAAGAATGTTATAATAATTATTCACATGTAAATTTTTAAACAAACTGATAATACTTATTTTCTTGTATATGAAATCTTTACAAAATCTTTAATGCCTTAAAATACTTATCTCAAAATTACAAAATTTAGCTTTTCAAATTTTATTTTAATTGTAAAATAATTGTGATTGGAAATTGATTGTAAATAATTGTAAAATAAATCCAATAACATTTATTTTATGAAGAAATATCTCATGATTATAAAAAGAGAGAAAAATTGTAAAGGTAAGTCTTTGTAACATTTTAATAACTAATTAACATATTTTAAAATTATTTTTCCTTGATTCTGGCCGAGGGTCATACATGGTACAAAA
>NC_046665.1:33941928-33946469 GCF_010883055.1 Belonocnema kinseyi | reverse complement strand
AAATTCCTGTAAATAGCTGGTGTTTTACAAATTTTAGGATATTTGTGTACCATGTTTGACCTTAGGGAATATATTTCAGGAATAAAATTATAAAAATATATCTATTATGAAAAATCGCCTTTCAAATTATAGTTGAAGTTGAAGAAATAGATATTTCTGTTATCGTTTTTCAGCTAATGATTTTTCACTAAACGTAAAGCAGATTAAAATACACTTGAAAAATAAAAATAAGAATGTTCAGAAATTCATGAAGTGATTATAGCTTAAAATAGCATGAAAAGAGATGTATCAAAAAAGAACCTAAAGGACTTTAAATGATTTTATTTTATTGGATTAAAAAAAATATTAGAAAAATTCGAGTCTTTTTAAAAGATGTTTAGGTCATTTAGAAGTTTGGAAGATATCAATGAATATTTTATACATTTTGGGAAATTTTTTCAATTTTTTAAATATTTCTAATACGTTTAAAACAAAAAAATTCGAAAGAAATATTTTTAACTTACTACATTTTTCTTGAAATTTAAAAAAAGCATTCTGGATGTAAAAAACTTGACTTATATAATCTTCTAAATTTTTCACAGAATTTAAAGAAAAATAATTTTATCTGCTTGAAATCTTTCGGAATTCCCTTAAAACTTCTTAAATTTATTTTTTGAAATCTTTGAAAATCTACATTTCTAAAAAATTTAAGTTTAAAATTAGATTCGAATCTCTTCCATTCTTCTAAATATTCCTTGAATTTACTGGATTATTTACGTTTTTTAAAATCTTTAATCTTATGAAATTAAAACATTTTGCTTTAAAATCTTCTACACTCTTCTTTTAAATTTTAGGAAATCGTTTGATGTGTTTCAAAATCTTTTTGATTTTTTTTAAAGTACATTTTTTTAAATAAAAATTATACAAAATTTTCAAACGATTCTTAGAAAAATAATTATTTTTTTTATTTTCAGACCTTCTAATCTTCTAATCTTTAAGAACTATTCCATTTTTCCTGATTTTTTTGCAAGTTTTAACTATTTTTTAATAGTTTCAAAATTTATGAAAATCTCGTAAACTTACTCAAATTTGAAAGCAAATTTTACAAACTAACATAAACATAACAAAAAATGGTACTACAAAATTGCGCAAGAGGGCTTAATAAGAATTAAATTCCTTTTTTTTTAATTATATAATTAGTCAAAATTACGAAATAATGTTAAAACATTGTGATCTATTTTCAAATTTTCTCTCAGAATTCATTCCATTCCATTTTTAGTTGAAAAATAATATTTTAATTTAAAATCCAATTATATGTTTAAAAATTGAACTATTCTGTTGTAAATTCGATTGTGTATGTGTCTTTTAAAACATTTTTCAGTTGAAAAATCATTTCTCCCATCGAAAGTTAAACTATTTTAAAATTGAAATTTTTAAAAATACCTGTTACGGTTGATAATTTAACTGTTTTCTTCAAAAATTCTTCTTTTTTGGTAGAAAATTATTCTCCTTGTTTAAAAATTCATCTATTTTAATCCAAAATTCATTTCTATGGATGAAAATCCATTTTTTGGTGAAACTTCTTTTATTTTGATATAAAATGGTTAAAAGTTCATCTATTTCTTTGGAAATTTATCTATTTTGTTAACAAAAATCTTTGTTGTTTTAAAATTGATTTCAAAAATTGTGAATTTTTGTTTTCGGTAGAGAGTTATTGGGTTGAAAATTAAATTATTTGTTTGCAAATTTTATTTTTTGCTTGGAAATTTAAGCATTTTGTGGAAACTTTGATTTTTTGGAGTTGATAATTATTTTTCAACTGAAAATTTATCTGTTCAATTTTTCGTTGACACATTATAATTTTAGTTGAAAATTAATTTCTTTCGTTGAAAATTTTATTTTTATCTGAAAATTTAACTAGTACATTTTTGATCGAATACTTATTGTTTTAGTTTAAAATGCGTTTCTATATATGAAAATTGATCAATTTTGTTGATACTTTTTTTTTCTTGAAAAATTTTCTTTTCAGTTATAAATTTATCTTCTTTGTTGGTCAATTATTCTTCTTTGAAAATTCATTTGTTTTAGATAAAAATTGATTTCTTTTGTTGCAAATTCGCATTCATTTGGGTTTAAAATTAAATTTTTCAACTGCAAGCTTCAGTATAAACTACAATGTTTAAGTTAAAAATTGTATTTTTTAAATTAATTTCTTAGGTTGAAAATTTAACTATTTTGTCGAAAATTTATTTTTTATTTGTGAAAAATCAGTTGTTTACTATAATTATGACTAAGGCATGCACAACAAAATTTGAAACATTTTAGACCCAGAAGTCTTGTCTCCTATATCTATTTACATAAATTCCATCATATTTGCCTCTTCGTAATAAGCATAATGGTTCTAAGGTAACTCAGGATTTCAAAACCTGAATAGATTTGAGCATGATCTAAGAATACACGGTCTAGCTCAGCGATTCCCAAACTTTTTATGCACTTTCTGGGGAGCGGCAGGGGCCCCACCCTCAAATTTTTTCACAATACTGGAACCCAAGTGAGACACTGGACGCTAGTCGTTCGTGCTCGGTTGCTTGCTTCGCTGACCTTTTCGTTGTTAGAGAATTAGAGCCGGTTGAGAAAAATGAAAAGTTGGTTAAATGTTAATCAATAGAATTTTAATAAATTCCGTTATATTTGCTAGATTATCAAATAAACGTTGAAAAAAAGGTAGAAGAAGATCGGACAATAACTTCAAGAGTTATCGCACTTTAGTTGCATTCACAAGATTTGTAAATATTTCATTTATTAGTTCGGATATTAACCGATTTTCAAAAACTTTGTTTTCATTTTCTTTAAATTATATTACGAAATTCATTCAGCCAAGTAAAATTTAATTGAGCTAAGTCTTTATAATTTCAGTTATTGCAAGTTCATAACAATGAAAGAGTCATTCGTGGTAGGTACACGAAAGTCGAGGAAAGTAGCCTTCTGGTCGCAGCGGGGAGCCTGCCTCGGAGCCTGCCTAGCTGCCCGGCCCGGGGTGGCATCCCCCTGCCGGCGGCAGCCTCATCGGCCGGCGGCACTAGTTTGGGAATCGCTGGACTCTAGCTACATGCAACTAAAAAAGTTATCCAATAAGGAGCAACTCCACCACTTTTAACCATATTGGATAAGTGAGCGCGCGAGAATGATGTATATTTGAAAGGAAGTAAATGCAATGAGCAAAAATTGCAAGTAAAAGATAAAGAAACTATATAGTTTATAAATAAATTAAATTAGTTTGAAAATAATGAAATTTTTGAGATGCGTAATATAAAATATAAACAAATATATAACATCTAACTTGTAATATAGAAGAAATACTTTGAAATATAGATAACATAACCTCTCAAGGCACCTGAGGAATTGTACCTTTTAACGCGAATGAAATGAAGTATCATCCACCTAAGGAGAAAAAAGAATATTGTTTTCGGGCTGAAAGCAGAAATAAATAAATGCAAAATAATCGATATCATATCCTGTATTATGATAATATCCGTTTTTATATTTCGCATACACATAAGCACAATACACATAATACGCATACACATAAGAACAAAAGAACCCTCTCAGGGTACACAAAGTCACATTTTCAGATCTTATATTCATATGAAATAATTATTTCAATGGTATTTTCAATAGAAACACCACTACAATTTTCACAAAGTTAATCTTAGCACGACGCGCTTTCACAAACGGATAGCGTCAGCAGTGTGCGCTTCTTGCACCTTATTTGAATATTGAGAACTTTCACAGGTATTGACATTGATTTACAATGTAGCCATAATTCATGATTTCAAATCTTTTGAATGTAGACCGAGGCGCTAACGGTTGCTATGGTAACCAAGATGGCTAAAAGTGGTGGAGTGCTAATGGGGACGAAATCGGGGAAGCTGATGACTAGACCGTGTATTCTTAGATCATGGATTTGAGGAGCAGCTAGATCGTCATTCGTGAAGTCGGAAGAGCTCAGGTTGCTGCTCGTGCACTTTCGGCTTGACCCGAGGCTGGGCTTCGCAGCATTTAACAGAGTCAACTAACCGATGTGACGGATTGCGTATTGCCGTCGATTAAACTCGTTGGTTTTATAATCTCAGTCGATAAAGAAGAAACTTTCTTTATCGTTGGATACGAGTTAATTTAAATTCGTATAAAAAATTAATAATTGTTTTATGAAATTGCTTATTAAAGTTATTTAGGGTGTTAGTATAAATTCTTCAACATTCTCTCTCTCACTCTTCTTTAATTTTAGGATAAAATAATTTGCTTAATATACCTAATAAGATAAAATAGTATACATGAAAATGTAGCCTTATTAAAAGTCACGTACGCCGGGGCCTACGTGGTCACCTTAAGACGTTACGGCATTCGTTAGCGGGCTCCTATTGGTCAGGCTCAACGTCAAGGGTTTGCACTTGACTCCTCTACTCTAATGCTACCCTTGCACGTAATCCAAAAATGCAAGGTTATAAATATATGTGACTCGGGGAGGAACGGCAGATATCTTTGAATCGTTGATATTCATT
>NC_046665.1:33940562-33941828 GCF_010883055.1 Belonocnema kinseyi | reverse complement strand
CGCGCGCAACTCAGTCATTTACAGCGTCTCCTACTATATTCACACGGACATAGCCATGTCATAGTATTGGACCGCATCTCGTTTCAGATCTGGGATCACTGGTACTGCAGAGAGTGCAGTGTGACGTTAGCCGAAGCAACCGAGAACATTTAAAACTAACGTAGATATTATCCAAGGTAGAAACAGTGTCTCCAGAACGTGGGATTTTTCGGCCCCCACCACTCTCCCATCTGGGAGCGACCATTCTAACGTAGCGTGTCGGCAAAGATATCTTTGGTGTCGGATGTTACGTCCTACCTTTCGGATCCAACGAATAATATAAAGAATTATTCTTTGATTGGTGGATTCCTTTTCTAGTCGTAAGATTCGCTGCTGACTGGCGTTGATTTGAAAATCAACTACCGCGGTTATTTAAATACTTATAATAATCACAGGTGATAAAATTAAGAATCTCACAAGTTAAAATGTCATTTTAAATGAATAACTTTATTCACTAACTTTGCACATTAATCCATGGGACACACACAACAGTTAATATAAACTTATTATTATGATTATTATTAAATTCTATATCTAACTTTACTTAATGTTACATATAAACTGGATTCGACGACTACACTAAGTTGCGCGGAACTTATACATGTTACATTCTACTTCCTATAGCAAATATTTAATATTTAAGATCTCGAGTGACGCGGGTTCAATGAATATCAACGATTCAAGGATATCTGCCGTTCCTCCCCGAGTCACATATATTTATAACCTTGCATTTTTGGATTACGTGCAAGGGTAGCATTAGAGTAGGGGAGTAAAGTGCAAACCCTTGACGTTGAGCCTGACCAATAGGAGCCCGCTAACGAATGCCGTAACGTATTAAGGTGACCACGTAGGCCCCGGCGTACGTGACTTTTAATAAGGCTACATTTTCATGTATACTATTTTATCTTATTAGGTATATAAAGCAAATTATTTTATCCTAAAATTAAAGAAGAGAGAGAGAGAATGTTGAAGAATTTATACTAACACCCTAAATAACTTTAATAAGCAATTTCATAAAACAATTATTAATTTTTTATACGAATTTAAATTAACTCGTATCCAACGATAAAGAAAGTTTCTTCTTTATCGACTGAGATTATAAAATCAACGAATTTAATCGACGGTAATACGCAAGCCGTCACACCTTATCCCTTATTTTAAAAGTTGTTTTATTATTCAATAATAGAAATAACTTTTATATTACTGAGAATTTCCTTATATTTTTTT
>NC_046665.1:33938197-33940462 GCF_010883055.1 Belonocnema kinseyi | reverse complement strand
AATATTTATATAATTTATATTTTATACATGAAATAACATAACCTCAAAATATACGCATATCAAGAGGCATATCCGAATGATAACATAAACAATGTGTGCGCCTGGACTTTATCTCAATAATCGGCCAAGCGTGAACGTAGAGAAACACGAAAGAGAGGGGAGGCTGAGGACCGCTGTGACGGTATCGAAGCTTCCACGACGAAACAAAAAGACAGATTAATCTGGTCCGCGGCCGCGACTCGTTCGTTAACTTGAAACTCGAATAAGATTTTTTCCTGTAAAGATAGATTTCAAAAGACCAGACTAATAAATCTTGTTAATTTAATTAATTATGAATTTATCAATTTAATTATTTAAAAATACCCTTTTATTTAATCCTTTAGTTATAACTTGTTAAAATTTTCAGAAGAAGATTTCATGGCTGGAGTTGGGTTTTCAAACCCTTAATTGTGGAAACGGACTTGCTGTTAATTTATTCTTGGAAATTATAGAAAATCTTATTTTGCATACTTTTATTAATTATTCTCTTATTAAATCTAAAATATTTGACCTTTCGCGCGGTAAAAGACTGTCGGCTTGTTACAGCCTTATCGAGGTGCTGCCCTCATCGTACTACGAAGTAAAATTCTTGTTTTCTCATTCTTCGTAAAATATGACGGTAAAGCAGTAGAAAAATATTTTGAGGTTAGAAAAGTTTGACATGTATGTATCGCTGAATTTTTTCAAATCTGAAGCTTGATCCAGGTTTTCGGTACAGTCTTTCTAATTATAAAAAAAATGTTTTCGAAAAATCATATTTTTTATTTTAAAAAAGGTATTATAGAAAGACATTTCAAGATAAACAAGTGCTGAAAGCATTTTTCTTTGACAATTTTTTTTTTAAATTGAAATAATCAAATACTTATACCAAAGAAACAACTTTTTTAATGTTTGAAAGTATTTAAACATTATTGTTTAAATTTAAAAGAATAATTAAAACAAAATATATTTCTGGATAAGATATTTTAACACTTTAAATATCAAACAAAAATTTATTTGATTACAATGTTTTCTTATCGTAGTTTTAATAAATAATTAATATTGATTAAGAAACAATTTTATTTGGGGAGTCTTATTATTTGGAAATTTTCAAATCCGTTAATATTATAAACTGTTCAGGAATTTTATTAGTTTTGGAATTGTATTTTTTGGGACAGAGAGTTTTTACCGAGTCGGGAATTTTATTTTTCGGGATATTTCAGCCGTCCCCATAGAATTACAGAAAATTTGCTCTAATTATAATTTCGGCGCTCGATCTTGTTGATTTTTTCCTTAAATTAGATAATCTCAATTGAAAATTTAAAAATTCGCTGCACATCCAATTTTTATTCTTGGGTCTTGGCAATTTTTTTCTAATCCATTTCAGTGACTGGTAAACAGGGGTGATTTTCTCTTAGAAAATAAGTGATTAAACTTTGAAAAAATTGGGTAGGCTTTTTTGACATCTAGGTATGTAAAAAAGGTAAACTGCAGAAAATTTAAAAACTAATTTAAGAACTATTTATACTCTTTCAAGATACCAATACAATTTACTAACACTAATTGTAAAATTTTTAGGCCTTCAGTTTAGGAACTTGAATTTTAACGTTAAAATTGCTTCATTTTCAGAATACAGCCTTATTGTTTGAATTTTCAGAATTTTTCGAAATTGTGAAAAGGCGAAAAAGTTTGAATTTAAAATTTAAAATTTCTAAAATACACCATTTTCCATGTTCATTTGCAATCCAGCAAGTCACTTTCTTTCGCTTCTTTTGAAAGTCGATCCTTTGCTTTCAGTTTTCTTTTTAAGCTATACCTTGAATTCAACGCATTTCAAATTAAATTTTTGCAGCTGCATTTAGATTGAATTATACAAAGGTTTTTTGTTCTATATATAAATTAATTAAAACATTTTATTGGTTTTTCACGACTGTAATTTATAACTCTAAAATGGAATAATTGTAGCTCAAACATGAAAAAGTATAGACTAATTTCATATTTAAAGAGAATCTATCACATATATTGAACTATTAAAACCTCTGACCTTTTTTAAGGTTTTTAAAACTCTTTTAAAAACTTTTTTTTAACAATTTTGATTGTGATTTCTTAATAAAAGAATAAGTGCTATTTAGTCTCCAGAACAGTTATTTCAAAAATATTTAAAGCCTTAATAATTTAGACATTTTAAATTTGTAGTCTTCAGAATATATTGAATAATTTCAAATTTAAAGCTATTTAAATATTTCA
>NC_046665.1:33917745-33938097 GCF_010883055.1 Belonocnema kinseyi | reverse complement strand
CCCACAAATTATTTTTTTTGTAAGAAAATAACGCCTGATTTTTGTAAAAATTAACAAATATATATTAAAGGTTCACTCAAGGTCATTTTTGTTCAAAAAGATTGTTCCTGCATAAATTAACTCTTATTGTTTCCGATTTTGTTCTGCAACTCAGAGTAATTTTCTGTGAAAAATATTGATTTACAAAGAATATTTGTCAAACAATAGAATGGATTTCTTCGCCCGAGATGCAAACGTAAATTGTGCTATAGTAAAAACAACTGGAAAAATTTAGACGAAAGCCAAATTTGATAAAGAAAACAAACCTTTGTCAACCTATAAATACTAATTTTATTCCCCGAAAGATTTTTAAAAAATCTCTTCGAAACACTTTTATTGCAAATATTTAATTGAAGAAAAATATTTGTTATAAAAATAAAAATAGTACAATTTCTACATACAATTCTTAAAATAAAAAAATCTGTGTGTCAAACCACAATCCAATCCGAATATTCTTTCAAAAGTTATCCGATATACAGACAACCACAACCACAATAACGACGACGTAGACGCCAGAGAGACAAACAGACCCTGACGTAAAAACTTGTTTTTCTGACTCACGGGGCCTCAAAACGTCGACATTTGATAAAATACGAAAAAGTTATTTTTCATAAAAAACTAATACCTTCTCATTCTTAATGAGAATGTAGATATTATCAATAAGATCTGTAGAAAATCTTTCAAAGAATAAAATTATTGTACCGTAAGTTACAACCGAAAAATTGCAATTTCAAAAAAATGAAAGTTGTTTTAAATATTGAGCTAGACTCGCGACCGGGAGAAATCAGAGAATGAAAGTAAATTTGAAAATTGAACTGCAGTTTGAGTATTAAAAATTAAACAGTGATTGATTTTACAAGGTGATTATAGATCTGTTCAAAATGATATAATTCACATATTTTAATGTTAAAATTTAAACTAATTTAAATGCAAAGCCTTCGTAGTGACACAAGTGTAAAGTTCGAATTAATGGCTTCTTCATTTAAATTTAAATTTTTAAATTAAATTATTAGGGGCTGAATGCAGCGAGAAAAAGGCTTTCAAGATTAAGCAGCATATAAATTATTGAACTTTATAAATGTATATATGATGTTTGGTTCAATGTAAATAAATATGAACATTATATTAAATAATATTATATCCATTTTCTCATTTATGATTCGTGTCATTGACTTTTTATCAAAGGATTCCCTCAAATTATTTGATTTGAAAATTGATTCCCTCAAACATAACAATGTTTTCTAAAAAACTTGAAATAATTAAGATTTTAAATGTAAAAGGGTTCTTTATTTTGCAACTTAAGTTGTCGTCTTACATATTCTAATTATTATTATATTTAAATTGGATATAAGTAATATATTTTTTATTAATTCTTCTGATCATGTGAATGTTTTAAATATTTTTGTCATTGATGTCTTAAATATTATTAATTTTTTTATTAGCTACATTAATAATTTCAACAATAAATAATGTTGTTCAACTAGAACAAATAAGAAAATCAATAAGATCATCAAAATAAATAATAGAAATATGAAGTTCGAACTGCTTTACAAATGTATCTCAAAATTAAATTTTATTGGTATTAAACTACATATCTTTAGGACTTTTTCTTTTTTGAAATAATTAGTAATAGTTACTCTTATTTTGTCATATAATATTTTTTGTTTATTTGCAAACAGCATCAAGTTTTTAATTATTTTTGGTTTTTCTTAATGCAATTCAATGAAAAAGACAGACCTACTTTTTGTGGCGCCATCTGTTGGCTTAGTTTGACCGACATTTCCACTCCGGATAGTAGGAAAACTACTACACATACACATACACGATCGTGGCAGGGGGCTGCTCTGTACCAAAGATATACTTGCTCTATCTATATTCAATTTAAGAAAGTTTGCAGCAAGATGGCCGTGGTCACTCCTGTTCACTCCTGTCAAAAACAAATTAAACTGACAAGCGCGTTTTCACCAGTAAAAGTCGGAAATTTAGTTAAAAACTTCTATTAAATATTCGTAAGTAATGACTTTCATTTCTAATAAGTGGATATTTGAGTGATTTAACACATCGCTCTCCAGTGGATTAAATTTTGTCTATTGGGCGTGGCATCGAAGCATGTTACTAATTTTAGTATAATAATTTGTAGGTGTTGTAATCCCATGCAACCCATATAATTATTTGCCTTTTTATTAGTCGTTAGTTGAGAAGATTGTTTTAAGAGTTCGTCCAATCGTTTTTTTTATTCCGTATATTGTTTAGGCGGTTTCTAATAAAGTTAAGTTGAGGTTAAGGTCACGCAGTGTAGAGTCAGTTCCAATTAATTTATTTATTCCCTCGTAATTATGCCTCATATATTAGCTGTGTGTAGTCGCCCCTAAAAATTGGGGGAGTTGGAAAGAGGGAGGGGACAAGTCCCAAAAATTGGGACAAACTAGGAAATTTTGGACAACTGTTATTTTGACAGTTGGCACTCAACCAAATTTCAATAACAATATTTTGTCTTTGAACCTTTCATCCTGAACATAATGATACAAATTTTTTTAATGTGCAATTGTCATTTTTAGAATCACAGACTGCAGCTGAAAAACAGAAAAGACGCTGCACATAAATTTAAAAGAAACAATGCCTGTTTAAAATAACCTAAGATTGACTAGATTTAAATGGCTACTATGGAGAAAAAATCGTGTGCGGATCTTCTGAACTTGGAACATAATAACTCAAAAAATGCGAGTTCAGATTCTCTTAATTCGGACAGCAAAAGTAGTTCCCTGAACTCTAAAATGGGGCAAGAATCGGTAAGAAAATTTTCTATGATATTTCAATAAAAATTTTAAGCCTACAGTTTTTTAAACAAAATAATTCTCTCCTTACTTGCAACTTACATGCTAACCTCAGGAAAGTTGGAAAAAGGCATCGCATTCGAAAAGCTTTTCTACAAGCTCGACCTCAACTGATAATAATATTGTTTCTGCTCTAGAAACCAAAAAAGAGAATCCAGAAGTATTTGATCTGGTAAAGGCGGTTAAATATTGATCTAAATATCGATGTACTATTCAGTTTGATATTTTTGGTCCATATTTACTATCATTGTGAGCTTATTTGTCTGGAAATTTTTTATTTTTCTATTTCATCGTCTGTTTGCTCATTTCTCAACCATTTTTATTTTTAATATTAATTAAATTGAATATTTATTTAATTCTATTTTTAGTTTTACTTCCTAATTCTCAATTGAAATACCTTGAAAAGTCCAGAAATCTCTCTTAGACGTATCTGATTTAGAAACAAAATGAACAAATGAACGTTTTATATCAGAACGCGGAAACGATTTATTGTATTTTGACGTGGCAACAATGATTTTTTGCAATACAAAGTGGCGTATGTTATGAAGTTCTTTTGAACTTGAAAAATTCATTTTGTAATATTTTCAAATATGAAATCATTCAGTTTATAGTACGTGGCTCTAAAGTGCTTCGTTTTTAAAGATGCTAATTTTTCGATTTCAAGTCCATCAACTGTAAACATAGTTAAAACAACTATATCTTGTTTAAGCTACGCTATCTGTACAAAGATGCATGAACTTGTAATTTTCCAGATTCTAAAATTCTATTAAAGTGGATATTTTTGATGTTATAAAACGAAAAAGAGGGTAAAGAATGGGACTCGCTTCCAGACTTACTTTTCTTTTCAATCAGAAGTCTGCGAATTGAGAATAGCTATAACATTAATTTTTTTGTAATGGATTTGTCTGTTGAACTTTTCTTTTTATATATGTCAAGTTTGAAAATATGTGAATTAGAATTTTGGATAAAATTCTTCTTTTAGGTAACGGGTGGGACATGTACGATCAGGAAGTTAGTTTGGAAGGTAGTTTGAAAGGAGTAGGATTTAGATAAGTTATCAAAGTTTTAAATCAATGGAAAAATATATTTTATTGCCAAAAGCTCAGGGTTAAAACGTTTATTCTAAGTACATTCTTATCAACATCTATATCTATAAAATTAATACTAATATCATACTACTTTTTTATTTAATTTTCAAAATCACTTTCGAAGTACACATCGCTGTATTTTAAACGTATGTGTGTTGTAAGGTGCCTAAAACAGTCTTGCATTCTTTGAGTGTCACTTTCACTTTTAAAACATTATTCCACCTTGCATCAAGGAATTTTTGATTCTCTAACGTATCTTCAGTCGGTGCATAAAAAACGGTCGTTTTTACAACATTTTTCGCAACAAGATAATAATCTTTGGCGGATATAGTAAATATCTGAATTGTTAAATATTGCTAATTTTAACATTTTTATTTTAACAGTTTGGGTCATCTTCCGTAAACTAAAAATATTTGGACAACATCGGTCAATTAAAAACTTTCAAATTGATCGTTACAATTTTTAAGTTTTTCCTTTTATAACTTTTTGGTTTGTACCTAACTGAAATTCATAAAAAAGAATTCATTTCAAATTGGGCATTCAGTCCATACTCAAGCCAGAATTATTTGCAACTCAAATATGTTGTTCTCAAAGGGAATATGTAATTTCTTAATTACACCTCATTGTAACAAAATGTATTCGAATCCTCGTACGTCTGTCAAACTCCAACGAAAAGGAAACAAAAGATTGTATACTTTTTAAATAACCGATAGTCTCCATTTTTTCTGACTTCATTATTCTTACATTAAAACCTTGTTAAAACTATTGAATTAAACCCTTTTTTACAATAGTACTATTTTATCGTCGAGGAAAAAATAAATCTTCAAGGATTTTATACATATTTTCGGAAAAATCTCTAAAAACCGTCGCCATTTTGTTAATTTTAAACTTTTTTTTAGAATTTTTCCAACGAATTTCGAAAGAGGACAATAAATTCTTTTTAGAATCAAAAATAATAATGATAAATATTTAGATTAAAAAATATCAAAATTGTAACCAAAACTTTGACGATTTTCTGATCATTCGAGCTTTCCATTGTTTAAATTCAAATTGTTAATATGCGTTTCGTCTTGTTTCGTTTGAAAAAACAAAACATATCTGAGTGGCTAATGATTCTGTGACTTGAGCATGGACTACCTGCCCGATTTGAAGTGAATTTGGTAATAAATAAAAAATATAAAGCATTCGATACAATATGTGATGTGACTGTTTTTGATAGAGATGCATGATATAATTTTGGTTAGCATGGTTCAAAATAATCAACATTTTGCAAATCAGCACTAACTTGTGATTAAATATTTTTTGGACTGTTTAGTGAAAATCCAATAAAATTTAATTGCTAAAATAGAATCTGCCGACTGGAGACACAGGGCCACCTCTTCTGAACGGAGAAAGAATGCGAGGAGTTGCACGAGAGGTGACATATCTCTGCCCTTACTCCGGACCAGCTCGAGGATGTCTGAGTGTGACAAACTACAAACTCCACTTTCGAAGCACGGACAGGGAACCACCGTACATTGTAGAAATGCCTTTGGGAGTCGTTAGCAGAATTGAAAAAGTTGGCGGAGCATCCAGTAGAGGAGAGAATTCTTACGGGATTGAAATATTCTGTAAGGACATGCGCAATTTAAGGTTCGCCCATAAGCAAGAGAATCATTCCAGGAGGAACGTATTCGAAAAACTGCAGCAGTATTCGTTTCCAATATCTCACAAATTGCCTCTTTTTTCCTTTGAATACTCTGAGACATTTCCAGAAAATGGCTGGAATGTGTATGAACCGATTGCTGAATTGAAAAGAATGGTACCACCTTTTTCTTATACCAATTGAACTTTGTAACAATAGTGAGGCGTAACAAGTTTACAGTTAAATACATTCTTACAGGGAGTCAATAACGACATGTGGAAAATTTCCAAAATTAACGACACCTACGCGCTTTGTGACAGTTATCCGGCGGTGTTAGCTGTTCCGACTGCTGCCACAGATGAAGATCTGCAGTCTTCGGCAGCCTTTAGAAGTAGGGGGAGACTACCCGTCCTAGCGTGGATTCATCCAGAGAGTCAAGCAACTATAACTCGTTGCGCACAACCACTTGTTGGAGTCGGAGGAAAAAGAAGTCGTGAAGACGAAAGATACATTCAGCTGATCATGGATGCAAACGCCCAGAGTCATAAGCTATTTATAATGGATGCGAGGCCAATGGCCAATGCGATAGCTAATAAAGCCAGGGGAGGAGGATACGAAAGCGAAGATGCTTATCAAAATGCTGAACTCGTTTTCCTGGATATTCATAATATTCATGTGATGAGAGAAAGTCTCAGGAAACTGAAGGGTATGTTCCGTTTTTCATTATTTCCTCCATTTTTTTGCATTCGACCCGTGAATCGGATATTGTCAATATTTGAGTACGCGTGACTGTACCACTGACGTTTGGGCATAACTGCACATAAAGTCAAAAAATACAGAATATTTTGTAAATTTGCTTCTTAAGGCCATGTGAAGAGTGAGTCACGTGACCAGATTCCTACCTACCGTCATTTTTTTATTTCCCAACTTATTTTCACACGAAGCACCACATCGAGTTGAAAATTTGGGATAATAAATAAGGAGCACTAAGAAAGGTGGGTCTGATCCTAAATTTTAATAATGATTAAAAAAAGAAAAAAAAATTATTTATAACAAAAAACTTTTTTCATAATTATACAAATTTAGGACCAGACCCATAATTTTTAGTGCTTCTTGTTTAGTATTCAAAATTTTCAACTCGATGTGGCGCTTCGTGTGACTATAATTTAGGAAATAAAAAGTGTCGGTAAGGTAGGAATCTAGTCACGTGACCCACTCATCGCATAGCATTAAGGAGATTTATTAGAATTGTAATAAATAATGTAAGATGTTTACTTTTTAATTGAATACTCATTATTCAGATTGAGGGATTAGATGTCAAATTTTCGGCAAAAGGCACACTTTTGTATATAGTTCAATGTTTCTATAATTACTGCAAATATTAACTGGTCTGCATCTCATAAGAATGAAAGTGTCATGATTTACGAGCAATTCACTGCGCTCCAGGGAGTCTGCCTCGTGAGTTTTACGAGGGTCAATGGAGAGTGCCTCGAGAATCCACATACGGCTACACAGAGTGTCACTGCAATTTTTCTTTATTGTTCTCTCCAATTTTATTTTTAAACAAAATATAAACATTGCAGCCAAAAACCGCTTCGTGGCCGCCGAGGTATCAATATTTAGATGACGTATGCAAGAAATCAGACAAAAATATTAAAAATTGCGGCAACAATCTTACATTATTTGTTACAATTCTAATAAATCCCCTTAAGGGCATGTGACACAGCCAAATACATATATTACCGACCTCACTTTATCAGCTCACTGAATATTTTTTTGAGTCTAAGAACTATTTTTGTAAATAAAATATCGAGCTGAAACTTTGGAAAATGTATTAGAGTACAATAAAGTACGTTTAGGTACTGCATTTTGGTAGGAACTTCACTGAAAATTATTTCATCTTTTTTCTGGACCTCGACATTTTTTGAAGTTCGAACTTTTTTTATACATAAAAGATCGGTCTCAAACTTTGAGAAATGCAAGAGCCGAAAGTAAACTACCTTAATGTACAAAGCTTAATAATAAAAGATGTAAAAAAATTTCAACTATCAATTCCAACGGCATCAGCCGGTAACGTTGTACACGAAAATACGAACCCTTAAGAGCCTCGTCTAGTGGCCGCCAGGGTTCGTATTTTCGTGTTCAACGTGACCGGCTGATGCCGATGGAATTGATAGTTGAAATATATTTTTGTACATCTTTTATTATTAAGCTTTGTACTTTAACGTAGTTTTCTTTCGGTTCCTGCATTTCTCAAAGTTTGAGACCGATATTTTATGTATAAAAAAAGTTCAAACGTTCAAAAAATGTCGAGGTTCAGAGAAAAGATAAAATAATTTTCAGTGAAGTTCCTACCAAAATGCTGTACCTAAACGTACTTTATTGTACTTTAATACATTTTCCAAAGTTTCAGCTCGATATTTTATCTACAAAAAAAGTCCTTAGATTGAAACAAAAATTCAGTGAACTAATAAAGTGAGGTCGGTAATATAGGTATTTAGCTGTGTCACATGCCCTTTAGGGCATGTGATACTTACAAAATTATGGATTTTACTGGAGTGATAGGTTCCCCTGGCTTTTTTCCTACAATAATAAAGATCTGGTCTTAAAAATTTGGGGAATGATAGCGAACATGCTAACGGAAGTCCCCGCACTCTTCGCTTCAGGAATAATTTAAAAAAATTAATTTTGCTATATTTGAATAATATGTGTGTATTTTGAGGTTATGTGTGTTACAGTTCTCTCTAGATTTACTTCCAAACTACAAAATATTTTTAGCCGAAAATTTGGTACAAGCAAAAAAAATAGTAACAAATATCCCGGAACTAACCTAACTAACATAAATTTTTTATTTGGCAGACTAATTGTTTTCTTATTATATCCCTAGAAAAATAGTTCGGGGATGTCTGGGGAAAAAATCCGGGGGAACTGAACCCGATTTACCACACAACAAAGTATCACATGTCCTTAAGATATCACCATCCTTTCAGACATACTCTTCCTGTCGTGTTGATAGTTAGAAGCATTTTAGCTTACTTTATTGATATCAAATTTTGCAATGTTTCGCAGAATTGTGTTTCCCTATCATCGATGAAGCCAGGTGGTTGTCTGGAATCGAGTCGACGATGTGGCTGAAACACATAAAAAATATACTCGCAGGAGCCGTTAGAATTGTAGATAAAGTTGAGAATCACAAGACCTCAGTGATGGTCCATTGTTCAGATGGATGGGACAGGACATTGCAGGTATTTTCATTTAGTTTTCTGGAATCACAGGGCTCGTCGGAGACTTTTTCTAGCAACCCCACTATTATCTCGTGATTGCCCGCTAATGCTACTATTTATTCGCGATCTATTATAACATATTTTCGAATTTCTGCGCTGATTGACTAAAATAACGTCTCATCAACCTCAGTACATACATATATACTGGAAAATAGTCCCAGAGGCTAATATACCAAAATTTATTTATAATACTTTCAATTCATCTATTTTTTACTTCTATCTTACGCTTCGGATTATACGACGTTTTCCAGGTTTTCAACAAAAAATCTTTCAAAATTATTGCACTATTTATTGTTTGACCATATAAAGTCGAAAAAGTTTAAAATCAAATAATTTTAAATTAAATTATTCAAATGAGCAAATGTATATTTCAATCATACTGTTTCAAAATATCAAACAATGCTAGACCTAATTGTCAAAATATTTTAATTTCATATTTCTTAAACTATAATTATATCATATTAAAATAGTTTTATAATCATCAATTTGATTTAATCACATGCAAGAGCTAAAAATATCTGATTGAAAACGTTTAAAATTAATAAATTTGCATGCTGTGCGGGCAAATTCTCTTCGTGCGCTTCACTCGCAAGTTTAAGGGCGTCTAGAGCGCGCTCGATAATATATTCATCTCGCGCTACGCGTTCGGATACTTTCACTTCCAGCTTGTTATGCTTGATTTAGTTTTCAGGCTAGTTCATATACAGAAGCGTACTTGCAAATATTAATAAAATTGTCGAAATCTCTATATTTAAACAGATTGTTAATTTTGTATTGCATTCTCATCAGAGAAGGTATTAGATTTTTATCAAATTTGACGCCCCCCCCCCTATTTTTTGTAAAATGTCTACGTTTTAAGAACCCCTGAATCCGAACAATAGGTTTTTACGAATGTCTGCCTGTATGTATGTCTATCTGTTTCTGAGCATCATAACTGTTGAAAAAATTAATCTATTAGATTGGCCTTTGATACACTCTTTTAGTCTCTTAAACTAAAATTCAAGTTCTTTATCCAGCCATTTTGGATAAAATGCCAAAAAGTGAGCGAGTTTTGAATATTTTTGAAATCGATGTTTTTTTAATTTCAAAAATTCTCTGTACGGATTTCATAGTATTCAAAAAGGTGAACAATTTATCCTAATGACTTTTTTCCATAAAAATAAAAATTACCAGAGTTATAGCATTTACAAAATTTCAAAAAACACACGAAAATTATTTTAAATGCCCTATAATATTATCATAACAACTTTTCGAATTTTCTTGAAAAATTCGAAAATCCAAATTTTGATAGCATAAAAAAATAATGGAAAATCGAAAATTACATTTTTTCATTCAACAATTTCACAGTATTTGAAAGATTCTCAAATATATAAATGTGTTTTAAAAAGATTTTGGTTTCATACCTAAAGAAAGGTCGTTAATTTGAAAATGAAACATATGAACTCCTATCTAACACAACGCTACAGAAGTTTGGTGACCTCAGCATAAAAAAAAACCAGCTATGACTCGGTTGAAACTAACCCCCCCCCCCCCCCCCCCCCCCCCCTCATTAATCGAAGTTTCTTCGGATGTTTCAATTGTCAAAGTCTAGGCAACTGAGGTCAGCGATATAATTTAGAAGTTAGAAAATGATGAGTCTGTTGTGTAGACCGTATGTGTAACGTGTACATCGTAAAAATAACATTGGGAATGAGCAAATTCAGTTTATGATAAAGCTACAGAAGTTGCAATAAAATGTTTAATAACAAAATTTTTTTTAAATGATCATTTTTTAAACGAGACAACGAAACTACGTGTGTTTTAATGCTAATGCATGTTATAAATTGTAGTAATATAAATTTATGGAAATAATATACAATTCGAGGGACAAACTCATGTGCATAGCGCGAGGTAAATATATTATCAAGCGCGAAGTGCGAGAACCAACAGTCGTGCCCCCTAAGCGCGCTCAAACTCGCGAGCCGCACACGCAGCGGGTGATTAGCATGTGTTCGCGATGCGGGCAGATTTTTTTTTATTACAAAGAAAACTAATTTACTTAGGGCTCATTACAATACTCGGGCTTGTTTTTTTATTTGTATTTATATAATTATCTAATACACTCGAACTTGGCTAAGAAGAAACTTGCTTTGAGCCCTACTTGAATTGATACCATGCGGCGGTTTCGAATGGAAGGAGTCGCGGGGGGATGTTCCGTGATTTGATGAAAACCGACGAAGTCAAATTTTATCATTTCAAGGATAATGTAAGAAACTGAGAATTAGAAGTTTTGTTGTAAATTAGTTGCAAACCTAACAATATTTTAATGTGAATCGCTTCAATAACATAAACAATGGCAAGTAAGAGCAATCATCTACAGTCAAACCTCGTTTATTGCAACTCCTTCAAAACGTAAACACCTCGTAATTGGCTATACGGAACATGTGATCATCAGCGGTGGGAGTTGGGAAAGTTACGATAGACGAGTATATTTGATTGCAATAAACGAGGTTTGTAATAAACGAGTCTTTGAATAAACAAGGTTTGACTGTATTATCAATCACGAAAATGTCAAATGTAAAAGTTTTAATAGTTTAAGATGTTAATTTTGTTTGTCTACTTGGTCATAATCAACATTATTAAAATATTGATTAATTTTTAAGATTTTGAAAAAAACGCTCTCTAGCTCCACTGGGATATGAGCCCAGGTCCTTTAGATTGCCGGCCTGATGCTCTACCAACATCTTACACTATAAACTACAACATCTTAAACTATTAATTAATTTCCCTGGTCAAAAAACATAAATCAATAATAAAAGTAAAAGTTTTGAAAATAGCTCAAACTAGAAATCCTTTCCGATTCTTAAGTTTTCAAATAGAAAGTTTTCCAAATTAAAAAACCGTTTTATAGTTAAAAGTATAAAAATTCCGGCAACTCCGCCAGTTTTTCTGGACGACTAGACGCAGTCATTTTTTAGCTGTAAATGGGCAATTGTTAACGAGAGATTTGCAATTAAAACATTTTCATAATAAATTCAAAATTTCGACTATAATAATAGTGCTAATATGATTTTTTCATGTAGGTTTGTTATCACATGCTGAATAGTTTTTAGTTCAAGCAAACTGACATTAAAAAGTACCTGTTATTTTTGTAAGCAATAATTATAAATGCATCATTTAGCCAAGTTTTCTTTATTAAAGCACCGTTTTTTTGTTTTCTACAAAATATTAATAAACTGTTCGTGCATGGTTCTTAGTTAAGTAAGTCAACATACAACATTCATTATTAAAAAATGAACGTTTGAGCCGCTTTTCAACGTAAAAAGTATCGTTTCTTCATGGAAAAGTGTTACTAAACATATTCTGTATTAGATTTAGTTACATTGAACCAGTATTGAACTATTTATTTCATTTTTGTAATCATTTATTATAAAAAAATGAATATTTTAGCCTTTTTTAAACGTACATGGACCATTTCTTTACGGAAAAGGATGACCAAATAGATACCTTGTGCTTTACATTTACGTTTATTTTACCAGTAGATTTAAGAAGGTTTCTAAATTTTTAGGCATTTATTAAAAACAACTGAAAATTTGAGCCCTTTTTAAAGCTACAAGCACCGTTTCTTCACGAAAGAGATTATTAGTAATACTTTTCCGTTAAAAAAGGCATCCTTTAAATTGAAAAAGGGATAAAGTTTTCATTTGTTTATAATAAATGTTTATAAAAATAATAAACCTTTGTAAATAGAGATCAATTTTAACAAATAGTTGTGCGTGAGAAGTGAATTAATATATTTTTTTAAAATAATGGTACAACAAAATTCTCGAAAATTTGCATTTATTAAGAAATTTGTTTACTGTTAATATTTCGTAAAAATTGCCCAATAGTAGTTAGAAAAAATCCGCCCGTTTCACGGGCACATCCTCGTAGCGCGCTATGCGCGCGGCTCGCTTTGCTCGCAAGTTTGAATGCGCCTAGGATGCGCGACTGTTCTCGCGCTTCGTGCTCGCTCTTTATATGTTTCTCACATCTGTGCACAGATTTTTTTAAACTAAAGGTCAAAACATGGACAACAGTAATTTGGTGCTAGTGACTTCTTTTTTCTTAAAGCTCCTTCGGCTTTAACGAATACATGCTCATCACGTATCTCGTTCCTCGCACTCGAATTATTATTTCAATAACTGAATTTGCTCATTTCCAATTTTATTTTTGCGATTTAAACGTAGCACATACGGTCTACGCACCAGCCTTACCTTTTTTTAACTTGTAAATTAAATCCCTACCTCAGTGACCCACGAAACTTCGATTAATGCGGGTTTGGGGCCGGAGGTGGGAGGCGATTAGTTTCAACCAAGAGTCATAGCTGGTCAGTGTTTTATGCTGAGAAGTTCAACCAACCTTCAGCAGCGTTGTGTTAGATTGGAGTTCATATGATCTCATTTTCACATTCCCGGCCCACAATGGGAAAAGCTGGCTGATTTTTTATTGTTAATATAGTTTTTAACGTTTAAAACACAAAATAAGTATTCTATCAAAAAGTGATTTATAACAAATTTGTAGATCTTTTAAAAATGTTCCATTTTTTCTGCACAAATTTTGACCTATTTTGCACAGTTTAACCGCAAAATGTAATTTTTTATTTTCCATTATTTTTTTATGCTGTCAAAATTTGAATTTTAAATTTCTTAAGTTAATTAAAAAAGTTGATATTTTCTTGTAGGGCATTGAAAAAGAAACATTTTTCTTCTCTCGACTTTTTTTCATATCGTGCGTTATTTGGCTTAAAGTGTTGATTTTCGTATGTTTTTTGAAATGTTATAAATGCTATAACACTGGAAAATTTTGGTTTTATCAAAAAAGTCATTAAGATAAATTGTTCATGTTATCGAATACTATAAATATCTGCACAGAAAATTTTTGAAACTTGAAAAAAATGTCCTCGAAATTTTTCAAAATGCTCTAACTTTTTGAATTGTTATCAAAAATGGCTGGCTAACGAACTTGACCTTTAGTTTCTGACACTCAAAGAGTGTACCAATGGCGAATCGAATAGATTAATTTTTTCAAAAGTTATCGTGCCCACAGCCTGACGTACATACATACAAACATACATACAGACACGTTCGTAAAAACCTGTTTTTCGGATTCTGGGGGTCTCAAGACGTGGAAATTTTTATAAAAACAGGGGGGGGGGTCAAATTTTACACAAATCTATACCTGCTCTGATGAGAACGTAAAAAGCCGTAAGTAATCAATTCCGTTGTACTTTTGTATATTTGAGCCCGATCAAAGTCAGTGATCTTTAAGGGTAGCTTAATTTTGAAGTCATTTATTTAAAAAATACCATGAATTTTCTTCGATAGGAAACATCAGGAAATAACTGGACATTTGATATATTTCTTTTATTGCTTATCCTGTAAAATATCAGGTAGAAAAAATTTAGAAAAAAAAAATAAAAAATAGAATTTTGTATCGGAATTCCGATTTTAAATATACTATAAATTGAAATGTTTTGCAGCTTACAGCGTTAGCGATGATAATGCTGGACCCATATTATAGAACTATCAAGGGATTTGAAGTTTTGATAGAAAAGGAATGGCTCAGCTTTGGTCATAAATTCCAACATGTAAGTACAACTTTTCTTTTCAATTTACCTGTGGATGTTCGAGTTTTGAATCCGTGTAAACTTTAAGCGTTACAAAATTTTTTGATTGTTCTAAATACATTAATTTCCTAAACTCATGTCTCTTTCAGAGAATCGGCCATGGAGATGAACATCACAGTGATGCAGACAGATCGCCTGTTTTTTTACAATTTATAGACTGCGTGTGGCAGATAAGTCAAGAATTCCCGAACGCATTTCAATTTAACGAGCATTTCCTAATCACGATTCTCGACCACCTATATTCCTGCAGATTCGGGACATTTTTATTTAATAGGTAGGTCTTAAAGTTGCAACTTTTTAAAGTATTGTTAGATGTTCTATTAAAAACAAATTATTCTCAATAGGGTTACCCACAACAGTTTTTGTTAGCCTTATAATTAAAACTTTGTATTATTGTAAGTAATTAATAATAAATAATTAATTGTGATTAACTATTTTAAGAAAACTTAATTAAATTAATTAAAATTGATTATTTATTATTATTTAATATTTGTGCAATAATGATACTAATACAAAATGTTATTGGTGATTATTATTATTGAACATTGAATTGAATTAAAATGTTGCAAATTGTTTATTTACAAAAATTTACACTTTCTCGGTTTAATCGTAAGAATGAATGAGGAAATTAGTTAGAATTATGGAATGCAAATGATTGTAGAATTTTTATGTGCAATGCATTTTATTTCTTTTAAGCTATAATTTAAAACTTTTTTAATTTGAATTTGAAATTAATTTCAATTGAAAAAATATTTTTTTTATAGTTATATATTATAAATATATATAGTTAAATTATGAAAAAAAGGATTTTTCAACTCAAATGGTGGATTATTAATCAAAATAAAAAGATGTAAAACTATTTATTTTCACTTGCAACTATAAGTTGTATTTTCAACAAATTAATCAAATTATCTTCAATTTTCGGATTGATTCCTGTGTGCCTCACTGTTATTTATCATCTATTGAAAAAAAACGGTCGTACAAAGATGATTCCAAAATACTTAGAAATAGGAAAATTTCATAACTAGTTTAAGCAACCCTTTTTTACTTTCACACTTCAAATATTGCATTTGCTTAACTATAATTTTTAATTGCAGTGTCTCCTTGTTGCATAAAATTGCTATTTTGTATTGTAAAAAAAGTACAAGGTGATTGTACAATATAATTTGCCCTAAGCTGTACTAAGATTTACTACAAAAATATCTGCACAAAAGAATGTGTGACTGAAAGTACTATGGGAAATTAGGTATATCCGAAAATTTTTATGATTTTTAACAAAACTCTTAGGGACATCGCTATCAATGCCTCTTGTGTCGCCATTTTGTTTCTTCGATTTCATTCATATCGATGACAGGTATTCGATTGTACTGAACTCGATTTTTAATCGAAGATCATTGGAAACAAATCAATTAAATGTGATTATATTTGTTGTGATATCTACAAGAATCATTATGATTGGCAGAGGTTGAGACTTGTTAACAACATTTTTTTAAACATAATAAAATTTAATTCTTTTGGTTCAGTCGAGTCAAAGATATTATTTTGGTCGAGTATTAGTGCAATAGAATGCTTACTATCGATTGGGCTTATCGATCGCACAACTGGAAGCGAGTGAGTCAGTGTGCAAGTGACAATCTTTAGATCAAAATGGCGCTTGAGACAAGCAGAGATGAGATGCTGTCAGAGCTTTTCCAAAAATTCTTGATTGAAATCACAAACAAATTTCGAATATTCCTAATTTCCTATAGTGCTTTCAGTGAAAACGTAATTGTGCTTGCTTACTTTTTCAGTAAACCTTGTTTTTTATTGTGAACATGGAAATCGATAAAAGTGACGCTTCTTATGCCTTTTTGTCATTCAGTCTAGCTCAGTGAAATTTATATTTCGCATGGTATATTATTTTTAACATGCAAAAAATGAATTTTGTAAATAAAGTATTATAGGAATGATAGAAATGAGAGTTGGACCAATGGAATATTTGAAATTTGGAATATTTAGATCTGGTTTTTGGGAATCGCCTTTGCTGGATTCAACGTTATCAATAGGATTACTTTAATTTAAAACGCTTTATAGATAAAAATAAATTATTATTACGAGAATATATATTTTTTTATGTTTTGCTGTTTTCGAACCCTTTCCGAACCTTTTCGTTTCTGCCAGCAGGGTTGTCACGCCGAACAGTTTTTTACCATTTTTTTCGTTCGTTTTCTTTGGGTATAGATATAAATAATTTTCCTGGATTTTTGACAGAGGTGTATTTACATTTAAGCACAAAATCCTACTGGTAGCGCTGTTTTTTTTTTCGTTTTTATAAAAAAAAAAACGTGAATCGCATGGCTTATTTACAAGCTTTTGAAGGCGTATCACGCCATGTCAATATGGCGGAAGGGACGCAACAGAAATAGGATTTTGAAATGTGCACATCTTTTTGCTTTTTATAATATAAATTCAAAAAAAGTTTTTTTACAGTATGCTGTTATTATTACTGATATTGAAGAATATAGTTTAATATGCTAAGGCTAAAAAATTAGTGGACGCCGCTTTAATTCCTTTTTATTTGGTTACAGCGAACGAGAAAGAGTTCAGGAAAAGGTGAAAGAAAAGGCCGTCTCATTATGGTCTTACATTAATAGCCAATCATCTTTATACCAAAATCCACTTTATTGGGCAGGACCTAACTATCATTTGGTCTTAATGCCTGTTGCTAGTATGCGATATATTAAACCTTGGAAAAGCCTGTATTGTAGATGGAATCCTAGTATGCGACAACAGGTTGGCTCCAAAAGCAATTTCATATCTTGCAGAAGCACTTTTTAATTTCAAAGTTTGCAGTAATTAAAAATTAACACAGATTTTTTTAAATTTAATAATTTAATTTATTTATTAGGATCCTGTGTACCAACGAACAAGGGAACTTTTAGTCTTGAAGGAACAGCTGGAAAAACAAGAGGAGGAAGGTCGACGCGAGCAGGCTTCTAGAGCAAATAGATCTTTGACATCTCCGTCACAACCTAGAATACATTCCCCAGTTCACTCATAACCCAAGGTCTCATGCAGACATATAGTATTGCAAATGAGATAATGGACCTTTCAATAATTCAATTGATCCTGTATATGATAATTTCTGACTGATTCAGCTTCGCTGTGTACAAAGTGTTTATTATTAAGTCGATTTACTCGTAATGTATTCAGACAAGAGACTTCGATGTCCTTTAATTGTGCAACCTTTGGTGCCGAAAATATAAGTGATAATGTGTATGATGAGATAATGCACAAAGCTTTTCGTATCATATACTGTTGACTTGCAATTATTTTCATGTCAACCTAAGTTTAATTTTCAGGGTAGTCTCTGGACTGGAAAAGTAGGCGGTACGGTTCACGATCGGGAAGCGTGTATAGCCGCGTAAGCATGCAAAAAATGCTCCCAAAGGAATGAAACTGTTGAGTCAGCGTCATCACATGCCCTTAAGACAAAAATAAAGTTGACTTATTTCGCCAAAAAAATCTTTCTTTTACAAGAATCACTGAAGCTAAAGTCCACCGGATTTTCGAATTTGCCTACTTTATCTGCAATATATTCACTTTTGTACCATGCGCATTTAAAAAGATTGGTACATACAATAGAATCACACTCAACCCCAAGACATCATAGTGAGTTTTGACATAATATCTCTTTTTACGAAAGTACCAATCTCGGATACAATTGATATTATTAAATCTTTCACAAACTTCCCTTCCGAGCCTGTACCTTCGATAGAACACTGTCTCAATAATACTTACTTCTCGTTCATTAACCAATTCTACGAACAAACCTCAGGGGCAGCAATGGGATCCCCAATCTCACCTGTAATAACCAATGTCTTTATGGAAGGAACATATCTAGAAACTAGAATCTTCAACCAAGCCATACTTAAAACAGAATTCTGGTTCCGTTACGTTGATGACACATTTGTCATCTGGCGGCATGGACGCGATGAGCTAAATAAGTTTTTCGATTTTATCAACCAATTACATCCTAATATCCAGTTTACCATGGAAATAGAACAAAATGGAAAATTACCTTTCTTGGACGTATTAGTTTACAAAAAATCTGATAACACATTAGGACATGAAGTTTACAGAAAACCCACGCATACAAACAGATACCTACATGCCTCCTGCCACCATCAACCATCTCAAAAACAATCGGTCATCATCTCCCTTGCATGCAGAGCTGTCTCCATAACAGACAATGATAACTTAAAAAAGGAATTACAAAACGTTAAACAAATCCTAATACAGAACGATTACCCAAACAAACAAATTGATAAATCAATAAGAAAACACACTCAAAAAAGCAAGCCAACACAACCTACGAAAAAAAGAGATAGAGAAAAATGACCACCACCTTATCCTACATCCAAGGTGTCACAGAACAAATAGGAAGAATTCTCAACAAACACAACATCCAAACCATATTTAAACCACCTGCGAAAATAGGGTAACGACTAAATAACCCTAAAGATAAAAAGGCACCCCTCAGTAATCCAGGAGTATATAAAATCCCTTGTTCTTGTGGCAAAGTCTATATTGGAGAAACCTGGAGAGCGGTGAGCCAACGTATGAAGGAACATGAAAGTAAAGTGAGCCTAAAACATTTCACGCAATCAGCACTAGCTGAACATCATATCGAAACGGGACATAACATTTTATTTGATGAAACAACAGTCATTGCAAAAACACACAACAAATTTCCAAGAAAACATAGAGAAGGAATCGAAATCTTAAAAAACCCTAATAACATCAATAGGGACAATGGATATAATACCAATCCGATTTGGCTTTCCGTTCTCCCTGATTTTTTAAAAAAGACTTGATTGGCTAATCAAGTTCGACCAGTCCCCACCGTGGGGCGCTCTGGCCAATCACAGGCATCGTAGAAAGTATACATAAGAACTTCATGACCTGATACCTCTCAGTTTCAGGTCAGCCCTGAAGATGTGAACTCCAATGTTCACGAAACGTCGGCAAACAATTTGTAGTTTTTTACACGAGTGAAACCCGAAATATCTCTTTTTATCAAAATGAATCATCGTGAAAGCATAAAATCTATTATAAATAAAATAATTCCTCATTTTTTTGCGAACACAAGTCGTCTTTGAAATCCTTGACATCTTTTAAACCTTTTGAAATCTTTGTCAATTCGTTGAAATTTCTTGATGTACTTAACATCTTTGTGAAATCTTGAAATTTCTGTGAATTCCTTTGAAATCATTCTCAATTTTTGTAAAATATTTGGAATCCATGAAATTTTTAAAATAACTGAAATCTTTGTAAAATTTTTATGACGTATTTGTGAATGCTTAGTTTAAAATTTATTTGTGGAACCTTTTGTGTTAGTTTGAAATCATTGAAACGTTTAAAATCTTCTCAAATTTGTTAGAACCTTATTTGATAGTTTAACGTCTTTGAAATATTTGAATTCTTTTGAAAGCTTAACAATTTTTGGAAATGTTCAAAATCTTTGTGAAAACTTTGAAATCTAGTGTAAACGTCATTTTTAAATCTTGGAAATCCTTGCAATCTTTATGAAATGTTCGAAATCTTTGGGAAATTTTCGTGAATTTTTTTGAAATCTTTGTGAATTTTTTTATTAGTTGAAATCATCGAATTCTTTGAAATTTTAATGAAATCTTCTAAATGTTTTACAATCTTTGAAATCTGGTGTACAGTACCCTTTTTAAAACGTTTGAAATCCTTTAAATAAATTAATTAAAGCCCTGTAAAATAGTTGTGAAATATTTTTAAACTAGTGATGTACACTAGTGTGGTCCAAACAACCGACTTTCGAATAGAG
>NC_046665.1:33913162-33917645 GCF_010883055.1 Belonocnema kinseyi | reverse complement strand
CCCTTGTGGACCCCCAGAAACGCCCAAAAAAACTGAAATTGACATTTTTGGCAAAATTTGCACATAAATGCTCTGTTTTTCCCTTTTTTGCCATAAATTATTTTTTTTGTCAAGTGCTATGATTTTTTTAAAACTTTAGTAAGCTTTGCTGCTTATTATAAAATATCTACGTCATTTAGATACTAGTAAATTATTTTCTAATAAATTCTTATTGGTTTAAATAAATTTTGTTTGTTTAAACAATTTTCTTCGAAACTAAATGTTTTAAATTTCTGTTTTTCTGCAATCATTGTGGTAATTTGTCATTGTAAAGATCAAAATTTTTTGTCTAAACCATTATCATATTGTTTAATATATTTTTTAAACATGAATGTAACATGTCATTGAAAATTGTGATTCAAAAATCTGATTTTGGTCTCAAGTCAATTAAGTATTTCGCTTATCGTTAAATATTTAAACGTTAAGCAAATGCTTTGAATAACTAATATTTGTTCATCAATTGTTTTACATTCGTCATGAAAAGTTAATTTTTTTAGTAAGACTTCATTCTATAAAAATTACATTCAATTTTGTCGTTCTGAAATTATTTTTATAATTTTTTCCTTTAAATCAACCTCGTAGACAAACTCGTTTGTCCTCTGAAAGCTCAAAGTAATTTTTTTTATGTTGATCCCGCAGATTAGCTGTTAGTATTCTCAAAGGAATTAGAAATATTTGTATTTTTTGAACGTCACTGGAAATTAAAACACAAAATTTTAAGTAATTTAATGGAAATGATTGACTAGAGGCACCTTAACAAATTCTTAATATCTCCCGCAAGCTAATTTTATATCCAGAAACCTAAATCCCATTGTTCCGAAAACCAACATTTCCCCATGTTAATCTTATGGGATTTCTAGGGCCTTTGCAGCACGTCTTAATATTAACCGATTTGGCTCAAACTTGGATGGAATTTTTTTGCGGCAAGCTCACAAAATGGGGGGAGGGGCGGCATGCCGCCTAATCCAAAAAAATGTCAAAAGCTTTGATTTTGGACCACCCTAATGTACACGCATCTTTTAAATCATCCATATCCATAAAATCTTTGTAAAACGTTCATAAATCTTTGTAAAAAGTTCAAAAATCCTTTCAAACATTTTTAAATCTTTAAAATATATTGAAACCTTCTAGAATCTTTAGCAATGTTTTGTAATCTGATGCTCAATACCTGATTGGGAGACTATCGGAGCTATTCAGATTTTTCAATATAGGGTTTTGCAATTTCCTCAACTGAAGATTACAATTTCTGTTAGCGTCTATCACAGAATTTAAAAATATCTCTTATTACCTTTCACTTTCTCTTTGGCTATATTAATTTGTAGAATATTTATATTAACTTTTGTACCTCAATCTATTAATTCCTATAATAGCTTGTATACTATTTGAATATTTCATTATCAATTTTTCTTATTCTGCATTTTAATACATAAAATATCAATCTTTGCTATTGAACATACCAATTCTTGTTCTAAATATATTAAGTTTTCATATTCTAATTGTAAAGTTTCGTAATTACGTTAACAATAATTTTAATATTTACACGATTTCCCTTAATCGTAATCGACTATATCAGTTATGAATATTGAAATATCAAGTATTATTATAAATATTCTTCGAGTGTATTATGTATTATGTTAAGCAAATAATTATTTTATCCTAGCTTTAATAAATAAGTTCGTATATTCATGTATCTAATACTCATGATCGTATAAATTATAAATCATGATTCATGGGTAAAAGATTTGACGCAAAAAGATTTGATTTATTATTTGAAGATTTGAATCTTGCCGTCTTGGCAAAGATATTATAAACGTAGATGCGGTGCGGGCTTAGTTGCCCGCCATAAATATAGATGGCGCGTCAGGCGAAAAAAGTCACTTCCCCTATACCCACCGCTCCTCGTAGAAAACACCAATCGATATAGTTTGCCATGAGCCACTTGGAGCGCTGTAAGCAACTCTCGGCACACATTCGAGGCGCACTGATGGTAAATTTAGCTTGTACAAGAACCATTTGGGTTGAAAGTAAATTGCCAATTAAAACATTTTTACATTTATAACTTTGCAAAACTTGGTTGTTTTAATAAATACCACAAATATAAGTCAATGAGTAATTTATATTACGGTTTCATATATTTTCCACAAATTCTAAAATTATTAATTATAATTTTCATTCTATATATTGTCTATATACAGTTCTTTAATATTATTTAGTTTTTATTTTTGTGGTCTGCAATTTCTACGGACTTTTGTAGACTATTCGTCTAATTAAGTTCTCGTATGTATTTTCCAATTTCTTAATTATTATATATTCTAACGTTTTTATAAAAATATAATTATAATTCAAAGTGATAGGAAAATTGTTCTTTCGGGTTTTAGATGTTAAGACGACAGTTCCAAGCCAGATTACGTTTCGCATTGGCAAACAAAATTAGACGAACAGAATTTCACTGGCACATTCATAAAAAATATATTCCATGAAATATATTTTAAAATAAACTTTAAATCATTATAATTGATACAGGTGACTCGAAATATATATATAATTCAAAGTATTATTTAAGTTTTTCAGGAGTTCTAAATGCCTCAAAATCTTCAAGATTTTTCTACAATTTTATAAATCTTTTTAAATTTTTGAAATATTTTCGACACTGTAAACTTCCTGAAATAACAAATCCTGAAACCTGAAAATCCCGAATTAAAAAATTCTAGAATAATGAAATTCTGGACAGCTTACAATATTATCGAATTTGAAAATTCCCGAATAATAAAATTCCAGTCCGAATGCTGTCTAATGATAAAATATACAAACTAGAAAATTCCCGAATTGCAGAAATTGAGAAAATAGTTATGTGGTCAATATTATTTATTTATTAAAAATACAATAATCAAATATTTTTATTAATGAAATTTGGTTTAATGTTTAATTTTTTGAAATGATTGTTTTAATTTACAATAACAATAATTGTATAAAAATGTGATACAAACATAAATTTAAAACATGTGAGCTTCAAGTGAAACAAACTTTGCAGGATTCAATGCAGGCTGATTTAACGCGACTTTTATTTTTTAAAATAATAATTCTATTTTCGCGAGCGTTTTCTGTAATGTACAAAAATAAAATGGACATTTTCAAACAACTTTTTTTATCCAAAATTACATTTGTTCAAATATTGTTATTTTTAATTCAAACAATAATTTTTAGAAACTTTAAACATTAAAAAAGTTTTTTCCTCGGTAAAAATATTTTATTATTCTATTAAAAAAATTTTTGTAACAATTCTTAAATTCGGTAAGATTGTAAATTGTCGAGAATTTTCCAATTCGGGACTTTTTTATTTCGACAATGCATTGTCGAAATATAAAACTCCCGAATTGGGAAATTAAAAATAAAATTCCCACATTACTGTAAAAATTCCGAAATTATAACATTGCAATGTTATAATTTCGGAATTTTTACAGTGATGTGGAAATTTTATTTTTCGGAAAAAGCGACTGAAAAATCCCGAAAAATAAAATTCCTGACACTGTAAAATTCGTACATTGAAAAATAACCAATAATAAAATTCCCGAAATTATAAAAGTCCCGAAATATAAAATTCGAATTGGAAAATTCACGAAAAATAAAATAAATAAAATTCCAAACAATAAGATATCACCGAATTTTAAAAATCCCCAAAGAAAATGCCTGAATCATAAAATATCCGAACTAGAAAATTCCTGAATTTAAACAATTTAAAAAATTGTTTATTAAATATTATTTATTTATTGAAAATACAATAATCGAATACATATTTCTGGATGAAAAAATTTGTTTGAAAATGTGCATAGTATTTAAAAAAAACATAAAAAAGTTCTGAAAAATCGAATTTTTTATTAATAAAAAATAAAAAATAATAAAAATAAATTTTGATAGAAATCGTTGTTGAATTGAATCCCGCAAAGTTTGTTTCAAAAATGTTATTATGTAGGTACGAAGAAAATTTAGGCAGAACATTTTTTTCTTTCAAAGCACACATGTTTTTTAACGTATTTTTTAATACAATTTTTATAAAATTATTATTCAGGTGCCGGAGATTTCATTTTTTGGGATTTTTCATTCATCCCTTTCGGAATTTTTGTCAGTGATCCCATATTTTTATATCTCCTCTTAAAATTATGTAATTTTTCAAAATATAAAGTCAACATTTGAAAATATTTCAAAATCATCAAAAATATCTATTCTCTTTTAAATTATTTCAAATCTTTTAAAATTATTTTAAACATTTTTCGGAACTTTTAAATATCTTAGACTAATTCCCATTTTTCCTAACATTTTTCTAAAATCCTGCACACAAAATTGCTTTAAGAGCTTCCAGATTTTTTCTAATATTGTAAATCTTTTGAAATATTTTTAAACATTCTCTTTGAGTTATGTACTTTTTCAAAATAAAAAATCATTTTAA
>NC_046665.1:33910272-33913062 GCF_010883055.1 Belonocnema kinseyi | reverse complement strand
AGAGGGAGCTCTTCTTAATATTTTGACACCAAAATCATGTCGATACACCTTACCGACTGCGAGTAAAGCCACCCACGCTTTAACTTGACAGACTGTATGGTACAAAAAAATATGAACAAATTATCTTGATAACTTTTCTTGATAAAATCAAACTTACCAAAGTTAAGATATTTTCAAAATCCAAAAAACCAAACGAAAATGGACATTTGAAACAAAAATAGCTTGATTTGGAAAAAAGTCAAGAGGCGAAAAACGCTACTTTTTCAAGGCCCCATGATTATTTTATCACATTCTCATCCATAATGAGAAGAGTTTTATGCGAAAAATGATTTTCGCGAATTTCATTCAATTTCGACGTTTTGAGGATCCTTAACTCAGAAAAACAAGTTTTTACATCGGTATCTCTCTGGCGTCTACGTCGTCGTCTTTGTGGTTGTGGTTGTCTGTATATTGGATAACTTTTGAAAGAATAGTCGGATTGGATTGTGGTTTGACACACAGATTTTTTTATTTTAAAATTGTATGTAAAAATTGTACTTTTTTTATTTGTATTACAAATATTTTTCTTCAATTAAATATTTGCAATAAAAGTGTTTCGAAGAGATTTTTAAAAAATCATTCGGGGAATAAAATTAGTATTTATAGGTCGATAAAGGTTTGTTTTCTTTACCAAATTTTGCTTTCGTCTACATTTTTTCAGTTGTTTTTACTATAGTACAATATACGTTTGCATCTCTGGCGAAGAAATCCATTCTATTCTTTGACAAATATTCTTTGTAAATCAATATTTTTCACAGAAAATTACCCTAAGTGATAGAACGAAATCGGAAACAATAAGAGTTAATTTATTCAGGAACAAGCTTTTTGAATAAAAATGACCTTGAGTGAACCTTTAATATATATTTGTTAATTTTTACAAAAATCAGGCGTTATTTTCTTACAAAAAAAAATAATTTGTGGGCAGGGGGCAAATAATCAAAAAATAAATATAACTTGAAGTTGTATAATTTTAATTTGTAACTAAATGATTTGAGAGGTTTCAATCTAAAATTATCGAACATTTTCGATTCAAAAATTCAGATGAAGTATTTAAATAGCTTTAAATTTGAAATTATTCAATATATTCTGAAGAATACAAATTTAAAATGTCTAAATTATTAAGGCTTTCAATATTTTTGAAATTGCTGTTCTGGAGACTAAATAGCACTTATTCTTTTATTAAGAAATCAAAACCAAAATTGTTAAAAAAAAGTTTTTAAAAGAGTTTTAAAAATCTTAAAAAAGGTCAGAGGTTTTAATAGTTCAATATATGGGATAGAATCTCTTTAGATATGAAATTAGTCTATACTTTTTCACGTTTGAGCTACAATTATTCCATTTTAGAGTTATAAATTACAGTCGTGAAAACCCAATAAAATGTTTTAATTAACTTATATATAAAACAACAAAACTTTGTTTAATTCAACCTAAATGAAGCTGCAAAAATTTAATTTGAAATGCATTGAATTCAAGGTATATTTTAAAAAGAAAACTGAAAGCAAAGCATCGACTTTCAAAAGAAGCGAAAGAAAGTGACTCGCTGGATTGCAAATGAACATGGAAAATGGTGTATTTTCGCATTTTCAAATTTTAAATTCAAACTTTTTCGCCTTTTAACAATTTCGAAAAATTCTGAAAATTCAAACAATAAGGCTGTATTCTGAAAATGAAGCAATTTTAACGTTAAAATTCAAGTTCCTAAGCTGAAGGCCTAAAAATTTGCAAATTTTACAATTAGTGTTATGTAAATTATATTGGTATGAGTATAAATAGTTCTTAAATTAGTTTTTAAATTTTCTGCAGTTTAGCTTTCTTACATACCTAGATGTCAAAAAAGCCTACCCAATTTTTTCAAATTTTAATCACTTATTTTCTAAGAGAAAAGTACCCCTGTTTACCAGTCACTGAAATGGATTAGAAAAAAATTGCCAAGACCCAAGAATAAAAATTGGATGTACAGCGAATTTTAAAATTTTTAATTGAGGTTATCTTTAACTTTGTGATAAAAAAAATTTCCATATACATTTCTTTTTAATAATACTGTAGGAAAAAATCAACAAGATCGAGCGCCGAAATTATAATTAGAGCAAATTTTCTGTAATTCTATGGAGACGGCTGAAATATCCCGAAAAATAAAATTCCCGACTCGGTAAAATTCTCTGTCCTAAAAAAATACAATTCCAAAACTAATAAAATTCCTGAACAGTTTATTATATTAACGAATTTGAAAATTCCCAAATAATAAGACTCCCCAAAAAATTTTGCTGGCAAATTAATATATAAAAACACGTTTTTTTAAATTAACATTTCGATTTTTCAGAAGAACTTTTGTGATTTAAAAAATACTATATACATTTTCAACCAAAATATCTTATCCAGAAATATATTTTGTTTTAATTATTATTTTAAATTTAAACAAAAATGTTTAAATACTTCAAACATTAAAAAAGTTGTTTCTTTGGTATAAATATTTGATTATTTCAATAAAAAAAAAAATTGTCAAAGAAAAATGCTTTCAGCACTTGTTTATCTTGAAATGTCTTTCTATAATACTTTTTTTAAAATTAAAAATATGATTTTTCGAGAACAATTTTTTTGTAATCAAAAAAAGATTGTACCGAAAACCTGGATCAAGCTTCAGATCTGAACAAATTCAGCGATACATACATGTCAAACTTTTCTAACCTAAAAAAATTTTTCTACTGCTTTACCGTCATATTTTACGAAGAATGAGAAAACAAGAATTCGACT
>NC_046665.1:33909011-33910172 GCF_010883055.1 Belonocnema kinseyi | reverse complement strand
TCTTCACTAGAAACCCTTGCTCTGGAACCTCGGAGGCTCAAAAAGAGGAGACCGATTCTTGATATGAAGGGCAGAATTAGACTAGCTTTTGATTAGAGAAGTTGTTTTTTTCTCTTTTCTCTTCCGCGAGTAGCTATTCATATTTTGTAGCTCGACATTCATTACATTAATTGTATAAAATAACCTTCCTCTAAATAAATGATAAAAGTGGACGCTTGTGATTATTTTTCTGTTTAAACCTGTTATTTTTTTTACTCACCTATCTTCATAGGTCTTAAATTTTTTAAACGGATCCACGTTTACCTTTCGAGTCCGGCCGGTAATATCGCGACATATATAGAGGACGCGATACCCGGGTTGTGACAGGACTGTGACAAGCCGACAGTCTTTTACCGCGCGAAAGTTCAAATATTTTAGATTTAATAAGAGAATAATTAATAAAAGTATGAAAAATAAGATTTTCTATAATTTCTAAGAATAAATCAACAGCAAGTCCGTTTCCACAATTAAGGGTTTGAAAACCCAACTCCAGCGATGAAATCTTCTTCTGAAAATCTTAACAAGTTATAACTAAAGGATTAAATAAAAGGGTATTTTTAAATAATTAAATGGATAAATTCGTAATTAATTGAATTAACAAGATTTATTAGTCTGGTATTTTGAAATCTATCTTTACAGGAAAAAATCTTATTCGAGTTTCAAGTTAACGAACGTGTCGCGGCCGCGGAAAGGATTAATCTGTCTTTTTGCTTCGTCGTGGAAGCTTCGACACCGTCACAGCGGTCCTCAACCTCCCCTCTCTTTCGTGTTTTTCTCTGGTTAGCCTGCTTTACTTGCTCTACAAATCCCTACTCTGAAAAGTGCCTAATTCGTCGTCGATTTCATAATACATCTTCTCATGGGAAGAGAGTACGTGACTTCACGCTTGGCCGATTATTGAGATAAAGTCCAGGCGCACACATTGTTTATGTTATCATTCGGAGAACCGACTTCTCGGAGGTCTTATTAATCGTTTCAACCAAAATCAAACAACTTTCTAATCAGTTCTTTTTTAACGATCTAGTGTAACACCAGGCATTAGCCCCTCCCAGAAGCCCTTAAGAAAGTAGAAGGGAACCGCCTATATAAGCATAGCATTAGACACATTAGCCATTACTCTGT
>NC_046665.1:33904992-33908911 GCF_010883055.1 Belonocnema kinseyi | reverse complement strand
TTGAAAATTAAAATTCGAAAATTTTTTCTAAAGCCTCCAGGGGACTTCGTTTTCGCACGAAAAAATTTTATGTGTCCTTATTGCATCCGGACCCACAATTGTAAGAAAAATTTTGGTTTTGAAGTAATTAAAAATATGTTAGAAGTTTAAATGATTCCCTAATATTTATAAAATATTTATAAAACGACGAATTTTCAAGAAATGGTTAAATATTCTATTAAAAAAATATCTTTTAATTTAAAAACTCTGTCATTATTTGCAAGATTACATGATTTTTGCACTTTTCCCACAACATTTTAAAATTGCAATGACCCTGTCAAGTCTTCCAGGTTTTATGTAAAAGAAATAATTAACTTACGTTATGTCCCATTTGTGTTCTGAATCATCATTCATACCTTTCCAAACACAAAAGTTATAATTAGCCTTTCGACTGAAGCGTACTTTAATAAATTTTTCTAATTTCACTACACAAAAAAAACTTTAAACAAATTATTGAAAAAAAATCGGTTATGAAAGATTTTGAATTACATGCTTAGAAAGTTTTCTTTAACTTTGAATGGTTTCAAGAGAATGACACAATATTCTTAAGATTAATATGAAAATTTGAAAGGATTTTTTTGTATTAATTTTTTGATAAAATTTTTTAAAACATTTCTATAGATTCAGCGAAAAAATCGGAATATTTAAGACGAGTTTTTTAATTTTTTAATAATTTTTTTAAATTTTAAGAAAAATTCGCTTCCGTTTCAGACATTTAGAAATTTTAGAAGATTCTGAGTGATTAAAAAAATATTTCCGAAAATTTACCAAATATTTTTTAAAAACAACTTACATTTGTAACAAAAAAATGAATTTTATACTAAGATTAATTTTCAAGCATTAAAAAGACAAATTAAATAGCTCAATTCTCAACCTAAAAACAACGGATTTAAAAAAAGTTTAATTTTCAATAAAAAGAAGAATTTTTAAACAAGAAAATTAATTTTATAAAAAAAGCAACAAACTTGAAAGCAAAAATTTAAAAATTTTCAACCAAATAGATGGATTTTTTACTGAAAAAGATCAATTTTGAACAATAATTAAAATACTTAAATTTTCAAAATCAACAAATTTCTAAAAAGAATTAAATTTTTAATGAAAAAGATGATTTTTTAACCGAGAAGACGAATTTTCTACCAACAAAAACAGTGAATTCAAAAAATATACAGTAATCACTAAACAACAAAAAGTATTAAATTTAAATCAAAATGTTTGTTATTTTCCACCATATTTTATTTTTTTTATCGTTATGTATTAAAAGAATGATTAAAGTTTTGATTAATAGGCTCTTAAATTACTCTTTGAATACCAAAAAACAGTTATTTTTTCAAAATGCAGTACCTAAACGTACTTTATTGTACTCTAATACATTTCCCAAAGTTTCAGCTCGATATTTTAATTACAAAAAAAAGTTCTTAGGTTCAAAAAAACATTCAGTGAACTGAAAAACTGTGGTCGGTAATATAAGTATTTAGCTGTGTCACATACCCTTAAGATCATTCAGATACTTTTATGTTAACTTTTCAATCTAAGCATCCCAAATTCACCTAACATATATGCGAAATTACCCACTCTGATCTTCTCTACTGACATTGACAAACTGGAAAAATGCCGCCCTGTTTGCCCGCTCAAGCAGAACCGTCTATCATCTATTTCAGTTCATAAACTGGCCTGAGTAATTGGGGGCGCTTGATTTTAGTTCGCAAAAGCCTCAGGTAATAGGTGGCGGTGGCGAAAATCGTTCTAAATTAACTACATGGGATCGCCTATCTCCCACCTCATCTCTGTGTACGTTTATAATATCTTTGGTAGAAGTGGCGGGAATCGCAAGTTTAGTAGTAGACTGAAGTTTAGTTTCTTCATCATCTAAAGTTTAGTATCTTCATCACTTTCCACTATTATTGAACTTGTGTCAGAAGTGGGATTCCACAAACTTTTCGCGGTGGAATCCCTTGAAAATAAAAAGACAAGTGTTTGAAACTGTATAAACAGTGAGTGAAATAAACTAAGTTGAGTGAGTGATAATTTTAGTGAGTGATAGGTATAAAAGAAGAAGGATTCTGAAGTTCACTACCCACCAGGACATTCCAAATTCACTAAGAGCATTTTTAAAATTATCCAAGGATATTTGGGAATAAAAATAAAAGATTTTAAAAGGATATTCGAAAATTTTTGAAAGGACATTTTTTCAAGACATTTTGGGCAAGAGGAAAGAAGAAGACCATTATTTCCTATCTATCGACCCACCTTCGACTTCATTCGTCAAGAAAGAGGTCAAAAAGCGGAAGAAGATAGGAAAGGTCGTGAAGAAGACGTGTGACGACTTGGGAACCGGAAGAAGACGTGTGATGTGGATCATTGGAGGAAGAGGAATGAAAGCCGCGACACCCCCTCAAGGTTTTTGTACGGATTTTTAGACCTGGAGGCATAGGGTACAATCAAAAGGTACCGAGATCGCAGACAGTAATCTGAAGGGACTCGTAGTCATCCCCCTAGATCACTGCAAGCTAAGAAGAAGAAAAATTATATATACACATAAAACAGAAGGACAGCACAAGGAGAAGAACAGGACCTTCAAGGACGAGCCTTATCGGCAATCTTCTGGAAAAGGACATCTTACGAAGGAGTCTGGAATTTAGGCATCCGAAGAGGTTGATTCGCGAGTGTTGGTGATTTTATTTTCTTGTGAAATCGGTGAAAATGTTAAAGTGAATTTTTGAAATTATAAAACGTCAGCCATCATCGAGACCATCAGAAGTAGTAAGTCGATTTGCCTTTTATATTGTTCTGTTGCGAAGCCAATCTCGGGTTAGACATTTTTTGGAAAATTTGCAATCTAGTTGTTCTATAAAATCTGAAAAAAATAATAATATTAATATTTGTATTTATATTTATTATTTTGAGGTGATATTTACCTAATTATTGACAGTTGAGTCAACAAAAATTTCATTCAAAATGCGTACGCGAAGTAAAGGGAGCAAAGCTGCAAGGGGTGGCCGAGGAGCAAGCGCTGTGGTAATCACAGAGAAAGCTGGTGATGCTAGGGTTGTAGGTCCACAATCAGGGCAAAGTTCGCGAGGGACAGGGCAGAGATGAGGTGCAACTAGCTATCGGTCAGTTGGCAGTCTTGGAGTGGGGATCGCACGTGGTCGTCCCACTGGTTCCACTCAAGCAATTAGGGATAATTTTGACCTAGAGTATGAGGAAGAAATAGAGCAAGCTGATTCTGTTGTTGATTTTCACTTAGAAAGGGAGGTTAATTTAAGAAAAAATATGGAAAATTTAGATTCAGAAATCGCAGCACGGAATCCATTAACAGTTTATCGTGCCCCTGCCCGCTCAAACACTTCACGCTGTTCTTGCTCAAAACCTTCTTCGAGTGCGAGTATTTCCGGTATCTTTGCGCTCCCGGATAAGGAACCAGGGAAACCAATTCCTTTCAAAACCGCTCTCACATTTATTCCAGCAAAATTTGACGGAGAAAACATGTCAGTGGGCCGTTTTATAAAGGATTGCATTTTCGCGAGAAATTCTATTGCAGCCGAAGATCGTAATCATTTATTTTTGGTAGTGCGTTCTAGGGTAGTAGGAGCTGCGTACAATGCCCTTGCAGATCGTGATGTAAATTCACTAGAGGATCTCTTGAAACACCTTAAAGTTACTTATGCTAAGCGTCGAACCTTGAACCAGCTTAATCAGGCTCTTTCTAAATTAGTCCAGCGCGAAAAAGAAAATGTTAGCGAATTCGGTGCCCGGGCTAGTCAGCTTTTAGCTAACGTGATCGAATTACTAGAAGATCAAAATTCTCCGGAAGACGCTCAGTGCCTGATTAGGTCGGCGAGAAACACAGCTTGCGAAAACTTTGTTTGCGGATTAAAAA
>NC_046665.1:33903440-33904892 GCF_010883055.1 Belonocnema kinseyi | reverse complement strand
AAATTAAAATTCGAAAATTTTTTCTAAAGCCTCCAGGGGACTTCGTTTTCGCACGAAAAAATTTTATGTGCCCTTATTGCATCCGGACCCACAATTTTTACTTTCTAAAACATTTAAAAATTGCTGAAGACATTATTAATTCTTTCTAAGCATTTTTAGAAATCTTTTAAAATTTTCTCTAACAATTTATTTTAAAAAACAAAAAATCCTTTTAAATGTTCATATGAATCTGAAGAATATTCTTTCATTATTTTTCAAAATTGTCAAAATATTTTTAATTTGTTCGAAAACCTGACTGATTACATTCTGTATGAATATGATTTTAGTGGATGTTTTCCGTTTGTTATTTGCTGTAAGGCCGATAAATGTTGAGCGAAATATAGATTTTTTGAGATTTCGAAAGAAAAATCTTGTTAAGAATTTTGAAGATTTGAAAAGGATAAAAAAATTTTTTTAAGCTTCATCAGAAAATTTACAATTTTTTATTTTTAAAGTTAACTTAAAGAGAATATTTAAAAAGATTTCAAGATTTTTAAAGAAAATTATCAAATTTATCAACAAATAATTTTGAGCGAATATTCTACAACTTTTTAAAACATTTAAAAAAATTGTAAAAAAAAAATCTGGAAAATTTTAAGGTAATTTTTATAATTTTGCACAATGAAAAAAAATAGGAATAATTCGAATTTATTAAAAACATAATTTTGAAACTTTAACAAATAATCTTAATATTGAGAAGACTTTTAAGAGATAAAAGAAAATTCACATTTTTGAATATTTTGAAATAAAATTTTATATTCTTTTCAAGAATTTGTAAAGGTTTTAAGAAATTAAAAACTTTTAAGTTAAGATTCCGGGGAAAGTTTTCATTTTTTTGAAATTTAAAAAAATAATTTTTAAAGAAAATTTAGAAATATTTTAAAACTATTTAAAACATGAAAAATGCGTCGAATCGAGAATCCGGTAAAACAAAAGTATCAACACTTAAAAAATTCCGAGAAAGATAAATACTATATACCACCCAGTTCACGGTCGTGAGACTTGGCCATAGGTGTGATTTATTGCGTATATTCTGGGAGCTGATGTCATTTTTAGTTGACGGCTGCTGCCAGTAGGATCACGCAGTGGTTGTTTGATCTTTTTTTTATTTTTATATATAATATTTTAGAAATTCATATAATTCGATATAATTTTTTATATATTTCAGAAAATTTAAAATTATTAAATTAGAATAGTCCGCAAAGTGTGATTTTGTCTTAAATTCGCCCAATTTGTTCAAATGATATTGGTAGGGCGAAGGGGAACCTTCGATTCTTTCAGATTCTTAGCACCTCCAGTTCGCAGAACCGGCGCACAGTGGGGTGAAATCGGAAAACGAGGTTCAAAATGACATTTAGAACGCAATTATGCACCGATTTTAGAATTTTTTTTTTAAAAATTCAGAACTAAATT
>NC_046665.1:33902007-33903340 GCF_010883055.1 Belonocnema kinseyi | reverse complement strand
ATCTCTGTCACTCCTACGGCATTCACCTTAATATCGCTCCTCTAAATGCTCCTAGGGAAATTGAGTCAATTGTCGAGAATGAGAAGTGCCGTATATACTGGAGCTTTATATTCTCGACAATTGATTCTGTTGCTCACTTGAGGCCTGACATGGTTCTTCTTGACTTCGAGAAGCGAACCATGTTCGTTATCGAATTTTCGGCACCAGCTGACAAAAACATCATAGCCAAGGAGAATGAAAAGAAAGAGAGGTATCGAGACCTTATAAGGGAGTTGCAACGATTGTACCCGGAATATTCTGTTAAACTGATCGTCCTTATTATCGGCGCTCTTGTAGGTGCCAAGCTTTCACTTGCTAATAGCCTAAAAAGCATCCCTGCGTGTCAACTATAGGCTAGAACACTTGCGGGAAAAATGCAGAAGGCGGTTGTCCTTGGGTCGCTCCGTGTTCTTAGGGTCCACGAGGCTTTTGCTGGATCGTCGTATTGATTCCTTTACAGACTGTAACCACCTATCTCACGGTTGTGAGACGTGGTTATGGCTGAAATTTTACCGCGATTTCGCTGGAAGCGGGTGCAATTTTTCAGATTAGCACCCGCTCCCGGCGGAATCCTGCGGTTGTCCTTATGAAAAATTTTTAAATATATACATATATTTTTTTAAACATACTTCTAAATTTTCAACACTTTTAATTTATTTATGATCAATATTTTTTTGTTAATAAACTTCTAAGTTTACAATTCAAATTTTGCAGACTTGAATTCCATCAAGTGGAAAATTACTTATATTTCATAGTTGAAAATAAGATTTCGAAAGTCTTGAGTTTGTATTGATTCCATTTTCAAAACTCTAATCTACAAAATTACAATATTTAACGTTTTGAAATTTTTCTTTTTTCTAAATTCCAATCTGAATCTTTTAAAAATTTCAAGAGATTTCAAAAGATTTTTAAGGACTTTATATTTTTCAGGATGTTTTAAAAGATGTCAAGGAATCTTTAATTTTTTTATAATTCAATGGAGTTTCAAATAATTTTAACAATTTTAGCAGAGTTATTTAAAACAATTTCAAAGTATGGTAGAAATCTTTAATGAGTATTTACTCATTACTTGAGCGTATTTTAAAAGGTTCTAAGGAATTTTCATTTGATTACAGTAATTTAAAATGAGATTTTAAAGGATTTGAAATATTTCATGATATTTTTTAAATTTCAACAAATGTTCAAGGGCTGATGTTTCCTCTTACCATAAAAAAATGCATTTTCCACGATATTGAAAACAATTTTCGTTTTTTACTGTCCCTTTTCAGGATCACCCGTTTGGCTCTGCCCTACT
>NC_046665.1:33893338-33901907 GCF_010883055.1 Belonocnema kinseyi | reverse complement strand
GGGGAACAGACGCACACGGCGGTGTCGCCGGATTTCGCCTAGCAACACGCGCGGCGGAGCTACAGCGTTGGGAACCTTACTTTTTACTTGCCCCTCGTATATGCATATCACTGCATTTTTTCAGATCTGAAACCTGATCCAGGTTTTCGGTACAGTCTTTTTTTAAATAAAGAAAATGTCTTGAAAAATCATATTTTTAATTAAAAAAAAACTATTATAGAAAGAAATTTCGAGATAAACAATTGCTGAAACATTTTTCTTTGACAAATATATTTCTTCTTTAATCTAAATAATCAAATATTTATACCGAAGAAACAACTTTTAAAATGTTTGAAGTGTTTAAACATTATTGTTTAAATTTAAAATTAAAATAATTAAACCAAAATATTTTCTGGATAAGATATTTTGGTTGAAAATGTGTATAGTATTTTTTAAATCACAATAGTTATTCCGAAAAATCGAAATGTTGATTAAAAAACACATGTTCATTTGCAATCCAGCGAGTCACTTTCTTTCGCTTCTTTTGAAAGTCGATCCTTTGCTTTCAGATTTCTTTTTAAACTATACCTTGAATTCAACGCATTTCAAATTAAATTTTTGCAGCTGCATTTTGATTGAATTATACAAAGGTTTTTTGTTTCATATATAAATTAATAAAAACATTTTATTGGTTTATCACGACTGTAATTTATAACTCTAAAATGGAATAATTGTAGCTCAAACATGAAAAAGTATAGACTAATTTCATATTTAAAGAGACTCTATCACATGTATTGAACTACTAAAACCTCTGATCTTTTTTAAGGTTTTTAAAACTCGTTTAAAAACTTTTTTTAAACAATTTTGGTTGTGATTTCTTAATAGAAGAATAAGTTCTATTTAGTCTCCAGAACAGCAGTTTCAAAAATATTTAAAGCTTTAATGATTTAGACATTTTAAATTGGTGTCTTCAGAATATATTGAATAATTTCAAATTTAAAGCTATTTAAACATTTCATCAGAATTTTTGAATGGAAAGTGTTCGATAATTTTAGATTGAAACATTTCAAATTATTTAGTTACAAATTAAAATCGTACAACTTCAAGTTTTATTAATTTTTGGATCATTTGTCACCCCCACAAATTAGTATTATTATTTTTTTGTGTCAAAAAACTAACGCTTGATTTTTGTAAAAATTAACAAATATATTGTAATCTTATGGATGCTGTCAATATAGCATGCAAAGCGGTGAGTGCTCTAAATCCACCCTGAGGTTAACTAGAAGAGGGAGAATCTCCCCGGATAAATTTTATATGTAATATAATTTCATAAATGAGAGGGTTGCATGGAGTAAAAGTGTAAGATTTCAATAAACATCTATTTATTCAAAAATCCCTACTCTAAATCAAGTACATTATCTTTATTTTCCCCGGCTAATTTTATTTCAATCTTTGGTAAGAAATGGGAATCTCCCTAGAAATTATAATTCTACGACACAGTCTTATACATCCAACCTTTTAGGCTCAATATAATTCTAAAAATCTTATATGTAAAATGCTACTAGAGCTATCTCTTTATATTCAAATCTCAATCGAAAAATTCTCAGTATTTCAAACTTATTTTCTAGAAGGAATCTCTCCTATAATAACAGTACACCTGTTGAGAATGGTTAATGACCTGAGGAAACTAGCCCTACTGACCTAGTGAACTATATTCTTACGGTAGCTATCTGACTACGATAATAATCTTTCATAATAGAAAAGGATATTAAGTCCTGTAATAGATAATTAGTCTTTATGAGGTGTCACCATAAAAGGGTGATGCACCTGACGCACTACAACTAGCCTGAGTCGAGGCGTCCTTGGACTCCAGGTGTTTCTACCTACTTCCTGAGAGGGATAGAGAGAACACTCTTCTGAGTGCGAGAGAGAGGTTTACCTCAAGGCGACACTTTAGGGTCGAAAGTTTAGAGATGCCTCTACCGAAGGCTGACAAATGTTGAAAATTATTTTCTATTGCCTGGCACTCAGGCCTAGCCGTTTTCTGGACAGGTTTCGAGCGAATATTCACTCGTCCACTCCTAAGCAGCTAAGGTGAATGACAAGAATAATAAATCTTCACTGTCCAACTTCTTGGCCCCGGGGACGAGAAATTTATCTCGTTCGTGACGTATGTAGTCACAGTGAAAATTTGTATGCTTTAGAGAAAAGAATTTATTACCAATTATTTCTGGTAATCAAAATCTATAATTTTATTTTTCCGTCTTAATTTAAAAGAAGGTCACTGCCTCAGATATTCAATTTTGTGGAATCGCATACAAAAATCGCCTTGAAATAAAAGAAAGTTATACAGTGGTTATACAGTGGGAGACCTCGGAGTCTGCGCTCCTCTAAAGCTCATAGGAAGATGCAATTTTTCTATATATCTTCCCAGGAGTTAGACGTTTTGCCTGCCTTCACGCTTTATGACATAACCCGCTGGTTACAATATATTAAAGGTTCACTCAAGGTCATTTTTGTTCAAAAATCTTGTTCCTGAATAAATAGACTCTTATTGTTTCCGATTTTGTTCTGTCACTCAGGGATTGTGTTTTTCATAGAAAACATTTAAATGTGATTTTTTCACGTTTCTGAAATTATAATTGAAGGTCACTCGGGGTAATTTTCTATGAAAAATATTGACTTACAAAGAATATTGGTCAAACAATAGAATAGACTTCTTCGCCCGAGATACAAACGTAAATTGTACTATAGTAAAAACAACTGGAAAAATTTCGACGAAAGCCAAATTTGGTAAAGAAAACAAACCTTTGTCGACCTATAAATACTAATTTTATTCCCCGAAAGATTTTTCAAAAATCTCTTTGAAACACTTTTGTTGTAACAATTTAATTAAAGAAAAATATTTTTTATAAAAATAAAAATAGTACAATTTTTACACACAATTCTTAAAATGAAAAAACTGTGTGTCAAAGCACAAAAAATCCGACTATTTTTTCGAAAGTTATCCCATATACAGATAACCACAACATCAATAACAACAACGACGTAAACGCCAGAGAGACACACAGATACCGACGTAAAAACTTGTTTTTCTGATTAAAGGAGCCTCAAAACGTCGAAATTTCATGAAATTCGCGAAAGTCATTTTTGGCATAAGACTCTTCCCATTATGGATGAGAGTGTGATAAAATAATCATGTTGCCTTGAAAAAGTAGCATTTTTCGCCTCCTGACTTTTTTCCATATCAAGCTTTTTTTGCTTCAAATGTCACAAAACTGTTTTCTCAATTTCTGCAATTCGGGAATTTTCTAGTTTATATATTTTATCATTAGACAGCATTCGGCCTGGAGTTTTATTATTCGGGAATTTTCAAATTCGATAATATTTTAAACTGTCCAGAATTTCATTATTCTAGAATTTTTAAATTCGGGATTTTCAGGTTTCAGAATTTTATAATTTCGGGAAGTTTACAGTGTCGAAAATATATCAAACATTTTAAAAAATTTATAAGATTGTTAAAAAGTCTGGAAGATTTTGAGTCATTTTTTTGCAGAATTTTACATAAATTTTACGACAAAATGGGAATCATTATAAATATATTTAAAAGTTCTGAAAAACCTAAAGAATAATTTGAATTATATATATTTCGAGTAAGCTGTAGTAGTTATAATAATTTAAAGTTTATTTTAAAATAAATTTTATGGAACATGATATTTTTTATGAATATGACAATGAAATTCTGTTCTTCTAATTTTGTTTGCCAATGCGAAACGTAATCTGGCTTAGAAATGCCGTCTTAACATCTAAAAACCGAAAGAACAATTTTCATATCACTTGGAATTATAATTATATTTTTATAAAAATCTAAAAAAATCCATAGAAATTGCAGACCATAAAAATAAAAATAAAAGATAAATAATATTAAAGAACTATATATAGACAATATATAGAATCAAAATTATAAGTAATAATTTTAGAAATATTGGGAAACATATGAAACCGTGATATAAATTATTAATCGACTTTTATTTGTGGTATTTATTAAAATAACCATGTTTTGCAAAGTTATCTCTACCGTGGGTAGAGGGGAACTGATAATTTTCGCCGGACGCGCCGTCTATATTTATCGCGGGTAACTAAGTCCGCACCGCATCTAGGTTTATAATATCCCGATATCAAGGGAGCTAAGCTCATTCTTCGTCCATGGAACCACTCTAAATGAATAGATTACCACAGGACGGCAATCATGTTCGTTGCAGATACTTTGTTCCTCCCCGTCAGTTCGGAAGAACAAATCTGTCAAATGAGCCATTTGTATCTGCTTCGGAGAGTATTCTTTATAGATGTCACACCCTGAATGCGGCTCTGTGACACGCCCTGATATGTATAAGTCTCTCCAGCGCAAAGGTGTCGCATAGCGCTTCTATCGACGAGCTCAGGCTAGTCACGGATGTCATTAAGTTTTCCTCGCTTCAAATAAACCTTAGCGCATTTGTCTAACCCAATTTCCATTCCAATTTCCTTAGTATATCGTTCGACAATCCCTAGAGCCAGATGTAGTTGCTCTTTGTTTTTAGCATAGATCTTAAGATCGTCCATGTAAAATACACGAGTGACCTTGAACTTTCAATTCGCAGGTTTGCCGCAAAAGTACCCGTCGGAATGGCGAAGTGCTAGATATAGTGCCAATAAGTGCTATTTATATTTTCTGAGTTTTCGTCCACTCTATGCTGAACTTCCTAGACTTCTCTTCAAAATACTTTGACCTCCTTTGTTTTGGGCGGATGGTCGACAGTAACTGGCGGGTCTTGGAAGAGTCGAGAGGAGTCAGAGAGAAATGGTTGATTTTTTCTGACCCACCTCTCTCTCCGCTCTAGACTTCCCTTAGCGTCAGATACTATCTGTATTCTGTCAACAATATGCTGCCTGATGGTCAGCAATTTTGACTTCTTAAGTGTGTGATAATGGGGCTGGAGTTCGCGCGTCAACTTTCGAACCTTGGTGGTGAAATTCCTGCCAGATGTGATGTAGTCAATCACAGGCTGAATGCTATACGCATACTGTTTGCCCAGCCTTTCTTTGTGGCGATTTGTGCATTTGTCTTTTGGTCTTATGATCAACCGTTGGGTTTGTTTTATGGTTCGCATCGGCCAAAGCTCTCGCTGCATTATACACATAACAATTGATAGTCCAGAGGTCGGATTCTTCGAAAAAATGTCCACGAAGCTCGTCATCCATTTCAGCCAGATACTTAGCCTTCAGGGAAACCTGAGTGTTGATGTTTCTCCGGGTCATAAAGCATCGCTCTTCCTCTATCGGATGCCTGCGCTCGGTTGTTCTTATTGTCGCCTATCTTTTTCTGTTGCCGGCTTGTTCTCGCTGTAGTAAATTAGGCGTTCCGCTTACATAGCCCCTTTTTTGGAGTAGTTCAGCATGGTTTCGCAGGCGTTGATGCGAAAATTTCGATAGCTCCGGGTGTTTCTTGCACCGCAGAGCATACAGCCATGCCATGTAACCCCGTTGAGGGGCCACACTCGCATCGTAGTACTCTAGAAAGTCGCGATTCGGTCGCTCCGTCCACCTAAACGTTCCGAGATTCTGCCGATCCATCGCATTGAATCCATCTTCATTGGCTCCCCCAGCTCTAGAGTCGTCGGTATTGTTGACCAACTTATTGTCGAGAACCCTTCGCGTTCTGTTGTTTTGAACCGCATTGACTAGAACTATGTTTGGTGATGTCATTGTTTTTTCCACTAGAAGCTAGGAAAAGGGGTTCGTCCATCCTTGTAGAGCCCCGCATGCAAGGATAAGGCTGCGTACTCTGAGAGGTCGCCCGGTATCCCAGAGTCACCGTTGTAGACACCTCACCCAGGTGCCATTCAGGTTTCGGTACGGATTTCACACCTCCGCTTGTGGGTTAATTTCTTCGGGACCACCCCTGGACAATTGTCCTCGACAGCCTATTTAGTTTTGTGACCATATTCAGCAGAAACCCTTGGTACAGGGACCCTCTATCCGCAACCCGAGAACACGTTCGGTGGCTTTGTTATAGGCTCTTGGGTTTGATTCCAGAAAAATTTAAACCCTTCGGGGCCCCTTTATAGCTTCCATTCCATTATATATATAATGGAATGAAATCTTCTGTTGTGTCCTCTCAGGGTTTACATTTTCCTTGTACCTTTTTCTCTATTCCTTTACACACACCCCACACACTTACTTGATGGTGGGAGGGGGGCCTAAAGTTTATGGTGGGTTCCAAACCACCAAGATCAACAGCTTTAAGCTCTTAAACAACCTTTTTCTCTAGAGGTACCTGTCCCACGACTCTCCGAAGATGAAAGACTCCCTTGCGAGGTTAGTGTTCACCGAATGGGCTGCCGAAGCTCTTTCAGAGTGCGAGGTGGGAATCGAACCCGCAGGCCGACTAGCCGATATATATATATATTAATAATCGGGAGGGGGCGCAAACTCTATTTTCGCCCAGGGCGCCGAAGCCCCTAAGATCGGTCCTGATGCGCAACACTTTTATATCAAATATAATACATTTTTTATGTAACTGCAGTGGCGGATTGGTATGGGGGCGCAGCGGGGGTTTTTCGGGTGCGCCCCCCTTGGTTGGGGTTCCATAAGAAATTCCAAGGCCCCCTATAAAGATTATAATGTTCAAACAAATAAATATATTTTAGATTGTAAGGAAAAGAGTGAAAAGAATATCCAATAATATACTCGATTTACACTTGTGATCCTATAAGTAATACCAGTAAAGTAAGAACGTCTCCTCACATTTCTTTTAACCCATATTATTCCTAAAAAATTCATCAATACATGTTTTGGGTGCTATTCAAAAAAATATTTTTCAAATGAATAATAAATTATTCATATTGAAACAGTAAAAGGGAAAGGAATATTCTTGTCATCACGGCATTTTAAATTTATTTTTTTCCGATGCAATCCAAAATATACTTATTTATTTATAATGTAGATTAACTTATTCTAGATCAACTTATTTATGTAAAGAGTATGACTCCATTTTAGTTTACATATATGAAAGGGGGAAGTTCATTTAATTTATTACAAAATCTGGACTAATTATCGCCTGTATTTAATTATTTTAGTAGTTGTTAAGTTTAAGCTCAATTTTTATGCTAAAATGACTACTTAATAATCGAAAATTTCTCTAAAACAAGTTACTATAGCTTACATTTTAAGAGTTCGGATCAAAGGATATATTTCTTTATTTTAAAAATCGTAAAATATTACGAAATTTTGCTATACTTTACTATAATAACTGTTCTTATATTAGAATTTTAGAATTTTTTTCGAAATTTTTAATGTTATTACTATGAATTACTTATGTAAATGAAGGCTTACACCTTCGCAGCAAAAATACTTGGAAACTTGCACTCTGTGTGAGACAAGTTTCATGTTGCCCCCTCCATAAAAGAACTTATAGAAGCATGTAGAAGAAAACTCAATGCGCAAAGTATTGCCTTTTGTCAAGGTATATTTGCATACAGATGCATATAGAACTCGCACTTTTATAAGAAGTTTCTGTTGGTATCTTTACTTTATATTTGGAAATTCATCATTGATCCTCACAGACTTCCGGGTCTACATGGCTTTATATGGAATTACCAACAGCCACTGAGGTGATTTCTATATGCTTCTGTTGGTATCTAAATTTTCTTTCGGTGGATGTCCCATTGATTCCCAGAATGTATGACTATCATACACTATCAAAGTCTATGTGATCCTACATGGAATTACCAATAGCCACTGGGGTGGTTTCTATACGCTTCTGTTGATATCTTTATTTCTTCTGGGGAAATGCCTCATTGACTCTGATAGACTTCTGGGTCAAGTTGGCTCTATATGGAATTACCAAAAGCAACTGAGGTGTTTTCTATATGCTTCTGTTGATGTCTTTACTTCTTTTCGGTGAATGTCACATTGATTTTCATGGACTTCTGGTTCTACACGGCCCTATATAGAATTACCAACAGTCACTGAGGTGGTTTCTATATGGGGCATTATTCCTCAACTGCCCCAACTCAAAAAGTCATATTTTTCATTTGTCTCTAAATTCTGGGAATATGTTCGCCTACCCAACAGTAGTTAATCCACAAACTTATAGACCAGGATTATCAACCCTCCCCAAGTGAGGGGGGGGGGTTGAATTTTCAACCCCAATGCCTGCAGGGGTAGTTTCAAACGCCTGTAACTTCCTTTCTAATTACTATTGACTTTTTTACTATGAAAAATGTCTAATAAGAAAATGGAGAAATTGAAATTCATTGAGTTACAGAGCCGGTTGTAGAGGGAGTCCTCGCGCTCGCACTCGGGTGTTATGCGGCAGCATACCGCGGAACAGTTTTCAAGTATGCCATTTTTTTGTGTTACTCATATTGATCCAAAATTGCATGAAGTCATCGGAAAAAACTATTCAGTAATGTTATCCAGTAAGTTTGAAGAAGTTAAAAATTTTTAAAGTTATTATGAAAAAATATTAAGTAAAAAGCACTTTCTTAAAAATGAACAGCATTTTTCTGAAGATAAATGATTCCTCACTATTATAATTTATTATCCG
>NC_046665.1:33891957-33893238 GCF_010883055.1 Belonocnema kinseyi | reverse complement strand
GAAAGCGTGTAAAAAGCACTTTCCAAACCCCTCATAAAAATTTTAAATCGCGTAATTAGAAAGGAAGTTACAGGCGTTTGAAACTACCCCTGCAGGCATTGGTGTTGAAAATTTAACCCCCCCTCACTTGGGGAGGGTTGGTAATCCTGGTCTATAAGTTTGTGGATTAACTACTGTTGGGTAGGCGAACATATTCCCAGAGTTTAGAGACAATCGAAAAACATGACTTTTTGAGTTGGGGCAGTTGAGGAATAATGCCCCATATGCTTCTGTTGGTATCTTTATTTCTTCTGGGGGAATGCCTTATTGATTCTGACAGACTTCTGGGCCTATGTGGCTCCAGATGGAATTACCAATAGCCACTGGGGTGGTTTCTATACGCTTCTGTTGGTATCTTTATTTCTTCTGGGGAAATGCCTCATTGACTCTCATGAAAAAAACATATGAAAAAACATAATTCCGAATTTTGAAATTTACTTATATTTATTTATAAAGGAAACAGAGCAGTCCTAAAAACACACCTTTGATTTTGGGTTTGCACCGTCATCTGAGTTGAAATCAGTGGCAGAGTCAACAGATCGTGAAGGGAGCTGCACGAATTTTCGTGAGTTTAAATTCGCTACTTTTATTTTTAATTCATCCAAATTATCTAAATAAAAAAGCGAGGTGCATTCGTTTTATTAATTAAATGTAATATTATTTTACTATAAATTAGTTTTATAAATGTTGTAGTTGCGAAATAGCTTAAATCACAAACCACATACATATATATGCCACACACAAACATATTTATCACAAGAAAAGATATGCAATTCATTATTTTCACATGCATTTGCTTACATTTTCGTCATAATGAGGTGTTGTCATTGTTGTGACGACGACCAGTATCGCGAGAATTAGCAACTAGCAAGATGGGGCTATAATGGGCTACCAAAATATACGAACTCTATACAATTTGCAACAAGAATGTTCAGAATTAAAACCAAACGGACGAATTATCAGCAAACTGGTTGAACACTCAGTACTTAAATATACCTTTTCAAAAAAAAAGTAAATTTAGCACCAAAAAATCGGACCTTGATCAAAAATCTCAATTTTCAACCAATTTAGAACAGTTATATTCTGAATTAAAAAAATTATTTTTAACCAAAAACAAAACGAATTTTCCGCAGAAAAATTAAAAAGATTAATTTTCTAGCAAGAAAATGATTTGCTAACAAGACAGCTGATTTTCTACGAAAAAGTTATATTTTCTTAAAAATAGTTTAATTTTCGACCAAA
>NC_046665.1:33886662-33891857 GCF_010883055.1 Belonocnema kinseyi | reverse complement strand
TTTTATAGGTAGAAAAATTCAATGTACAATAAAGAATATCAATTTTCAAATATAAATAAAATAGTTACATTATATCCGAAAATGTCCACGTTTTGCTATTAAAATACATATATGAATATGGAAATGATATTATAATAACACTGCGAATTATAGGTATGTATTTACCATTTACAAGAAAGACGTATGCCTCCTCCCAGCTTCCATCGAAACACTTACATTGAAATATTTTGGTTTCTTATTATTAAGGTCGAAATTAGTTATATCATCCACAAACGCTTTTTCTTTTCTTCTAAGTATCTGTGCGTATCCGAATACCATAATTTAAATATGGGTATATATTTTTTTAATATACGACGGCTGCGAAATATTCCGTCGTTCTCCCGTTCGCGTTGCAAAACTCCCGTCCAGAAACGTCCATTTACTGCCCGTTTACCGCACGGAACGCGAAGGCAAATGGACGCCAGAAACAAAACGGCCCCTGCGGCTGGACGCATCTATTAGGTATTTCAGCTTAGGTGGGGGATATACAAGATATCTGTACGTCCAGGGTCAAACAATAATACTAAATGCATGTGACGGAACTTTATTTTTCATAAATCAAAACAAACATGTGAAGCAAGTAAAGGACGTTCGGTGAGCACGACCAGACAGGGGCTGGATCGCAAAGTCTCTCTGTATCTCTCTTAGTTATCTCTTTCACCATTTTCCTTTCACCTTTCTTATTTCCCTTTCCCCTTAGCCCTTTCTTATCCCCCTTAAATTTTTCTTCCCCCTTTCCCAATCCAATACACCGTTTTCCTTTTTCCTTTTAACCCTTTCCTTTTCTCAATTCCTATTTACCATTTCCCCTTTCCCTATCCACTATTTACCATGTCTTCATTTCCCCGTACTCTTCACCCTTTTTCATGTTCTTCCCGTTCCCCTTTTACTTTTCCCTTGTCCTATTTCCGCCCTTTTCTTGTCCTATTCACCCTTTCCTGTTCCTCTTTTTTTCCTCCTCTTTTTCTTTACCCCATTCGTTTTAGTTATTTCGCTTTGCCCTTTTAACCTTTCCTTTTTCATCTTTTCCTCGTTCCCCTCAACCTATCTTTTCTTTCTTCATTTTACCCTTTTCCTTTTTCTTTTCCCCTTTGCATTTTTACACCTTCGCCATCCCCTTCCTCTATTTTGCCGTTGTTTTTGAACTTATTCTTTTTCCTATTCTCTTTTCACTTTTATTTGTCTCTTTCCTCCTATTCCACTCCCTTTGCACCCTTTCGGGTGTCTCATTTTCTCCTTCCTTTTTCCTTTTACTTATTCCTTTTTTTCGTTTCTCTTTCCCCTTCCCCATTTAATCTTTCCATTTCTAACCTGTTCCCGTGCTCTTCACTCATTTACTCATTTTTCCATTTCCCCTTTCCGTTTTTTTCAAAAGGGAAAAGGGGGAAGGGTGAAAATTGAAAGAGGAAAAGAAAAGGGGAAAGAGGGAAATGGAGAAAAGAGAAAAAAGGTTTAAAGGAATGAGGAAAGGATGAAAAGGGAAAGCTTAACAGGGAAAGGTTAAATGGGCAAGAGAAACAGCAAAATGGAATGAAGGAAAGGACAAATGAAGGAAAACATCAGAAACTGAGAAGGAAAAAAGGGAAAGGAAAAGGCGAAAATGGGAAAAATAAAAAGAGTACATGGAAAATAAGAAAAAGTAGAGGGAACTTTACACCCATATAGATCTATATAGAAGTAGGTAATGTGTGCGTCGTCAGAAAGGTCCTACTTATAAAATCCATATAGAAACCACTTAAAATCCTGTTTGCAATTTCATATAGGTTACACGTCAGGAGAATACATATAAAACCATAAAGTGATAGGGAATTAGCACAACGTTAAAAAAATCTCATTTGTATATCCATATAGAAACCGCATCAAATCATCTTTGTAATTCCATGTAGATTACATGTTAGAAAGATATATATAAATCCAGATAGAAGTAGGTAATTAGCGCGTCATCAGAAAAGTTCTACTTATAAAATCCATAGAGAAAGCACATAAAATCCTGTTTGTAATTTGATATAGATTACATGTCAGGAGAATACATATAAAACCATATAGAAGTATGGAATTAGCACAATATTAAAAAATCTTATTTGTATATTCATATAGGAACTACATCAAATCTTCTTTGTAATTCCATATAGATTACATGTTAGGAGCATTCATATATTTCACACGTTTATCTTTTTACATAAAATAGATTATGAGATGATGATTTGTGGAGATGAAGAATTAGAATGTTAGTAGAATGCTCTAAATTTTATTCGCAGGTACCGTGAAAAATGTATCGTTTCAATGAATTGATATTATTACAACTCATTATATGCATTGGTATTGAAATAGATGTATTTTCATAGTCTTGTTTTTATAATTTAAATAAAAAGTGCGCCTTCTATAAATAAACTATTTTGTTAACAACGAAATTAATTTTTTTATTTTCCATGCTATTTTTTTACGAATAAAACGAACCTTAAAATAAAAACGACATGTTTCATAACAAATGACTAATAACGAATTTGGAGATCTATTGTGGGTCAATAAATTTGGTCCATTTATTTTTTTTCGTAGTTTCTGGCTTTTGTCCCAAAAATTCAATTTTTTTATTTTTTACGATATTTTTTTATGAATAAATCAAAAACTACGCATCCTTTTAAAATTTTATTCGCAAGTTTGTATTTTTCTTTTTTTGATGCACCATTTTTGATAATTTATTTCATTTTGTAACTTGCATGTTTAGACCACGAAACAGCACTTTTTATTTTTCATTATTTTTTGGTGTGATCAAAATTTGAATTTTCGCTTTTTCAAAAAAATTCAAATAGTTGTTATGACAGTCTTGCAGTGCGGAGGGGGTATCAAGTTTGACACACATCTAATAAGTTCTCGTTATAATCCTTAGAAACAGTTATTTCATTTCTCCATTTTATATACTTTATATACTTTAAATACTTTATATATTATTATTAAATACTTTATATATTAAATACTTTATATACTTTATATACTTTAAATAAATTTTATTTTATACCTTGTATCGTTTTCCAGAAGAAAATAAACTTATTTAAAGCTATCTTTTACGACTAAAAGAAAAAGCTACGCATCAAAGCAAAAAAATATTCAGAACCAAATTGTAGATTTTTTTTGTTTGAATAAATTTTGTCTCAGGCACAATTTTTGTTGATTCATCTCTTTTCGTATCTTGCTTTGCTTGGCCACAAAATGAAGCTATTGTTTTTCATTAGTTTTTGTGCGATCAAAATGTTATTTTTAAATTTCTTTTTAAATTTAAAATGTTAAGATAGTCTTGTAGGCCCTTCAAAAAGTAACGTTTTTATTTTCTGGACTGTTTCCCATATCACCCTTTGTTTGGCTTCAAAAATTCATTTTCGTTTGCTCTTTTGGATTTTGAAAATACTATAACTTTGGTAATTTTTATTTTATCAAAAAAAGTCATGGGGATAAATTGTTCATATTTTTGTTTACTATGAATAGTTCTGGATATAATTTTCAAATATTGGAAAAAGTGGTCTCAAAAATGTTGAAAACTGTCTAACTTTTTGAGTTTATATCAAAACTGTGTGCCAAAGGACAAGATAATCTGAACAGTCTTTTGAAAGACATCTAATATACAGACGACAACGACGACGACAGACACAGGCATTAAAACTTTTTCTTCTGACGCGGGGCCTCAAAACATCGACATCTCATGAAATCCGCAAAAGTCATATTTCACATAAAACTAATACCCCTAATGAAAATTCCTATATAGGTTCCTATATAGGAACCTAAATAGGTACCTATATAGGATCTTATATAAGATCCTACATAGGAATCTATACGTTTGACCTATAGGTGCCACCTATAGGAAATAGCATGGGATCCTATAAAGGATCCTATATAAGTTCCTGTATAGGATCCTATATAAGTTCATGTATGGAATCCTATATAGGATTATGTATATTTTTTTGTATGGGACTCTATCCAGATGTACAGTAGTATTCTATGGCACCTACGGCTGCGCAGAAGTTTTTCTGGTCATCCAGGAGCACCTAGAGACATACGTACCATCAGGTCATTGCCTATGTCATTCACTATATAGTGGCACCTATAGGTGAAACATATAGGATCCTATGTAGGATCCTATGTAGGATCCTATATAGGATACTTTTTAGGTTCCTATACAGGATCCTATATAGGAGTCTATGTAGGAATTTTCAGTAGGGGCCTTCTCATTATGGATTAGAATGTAATACATATGTTAACAAACTTTCTTATAAGGCACCGTATACAAATTTGTTAATACATTTTTTTATAATATTCCAGACATTGTAAAGCTTAGCGCGATTATTTTATACCATCAATCTCGGTAGCAAGCTATTTTTTAAAAACCATTTTGTTTATAAATTCAGCCGCACCAAGCTTTATAACATGTGAAATGGCTTCCAAGATAGCATAACAGTTTGCAACATAGATGAGCAGTGGACCTAACTATAGCATTTCCCTTCGTTTTTTATTCAAAAGCTCTGGACGAAAATGATTTATAATAATTAATAAAACACTATTTCATTTTTAGAAACCATGAATATTTTTTCAATCTATATTCTACCGGCCTATGAAAAAAAGCAATAACATCGGAAAATATTTCTTTTGTATCACTGAATTCATTTAAGATCGATCTGTTAGAATAATGTTTTAAATTGTTGATATTGTTTTAATTAATTGTCGAATCAGCAACTTAAAAGGCAGCATCTATACAAATTTGGGAGTATCTACACAGTCTGGGAAACTCTGCCTTAGAAACTGAAAAGAGAACCCTGGCGGACTAAATGAAGGGAAAGTATACGCTACAGTGTACCCTTATAGTATCCACACAGTATCCCTTTCGTATCATGTAAAAAAACTAAAAAAACAGCAAGGTGGGCATTTAACTGGTTGAATTTCGGATTCTACGTTAAATTTGCAATTAGAAAGTCACGGGGTAATTGCAATAGTTTGTTTTTGCAGCGTTAAAAATTTTTAAAAATGTCATAACTTCTGCTGAAGGCGACTTCTAGTGCATCCATGGTCGCTTAAGGCGAAACGGTAGGTTTGGCTGAGGACGGCAATGACTGCAGTGATATCTAAAAGAAAATCGGAAATACAGTCTAGTGCCCCCTGGCAATTATGAA
>NC_046665.1:33861853-33886562 GCF_010883055.1 Belonocnema kinseyi | reverse complement strand
ATACTTTTAACAGTGCAAAAAACAAAATTTGAATTAATGCATTATTTTGCGAGTGGTTTTGCTGAAACTATTTGGAGGAAGTTACCGTTTCACCTTAAGTAGTATGCTGCTATTGAAAGAAGAAACGCTGTAGCGTATCCTTTCCGTTCATTCGGTCAGCCAGGGACATAAGCCCAATCGCACTTGAACTGAGAAAATCTAGAAAAACTATTTGCTCAAGAATCTCTAAGATCGAATAAACTTTTGAATAATCTAGATATCCCATATAAATAGTATTGGGAACACCAACGCCATTTGAAGTAGGGAACCTTTCTATTTGATTCTGTCGAACGCAGCCGCAAAATACAACAACAAAACATACGTAAGTGACCCTGTGCGTTCCTTGGCTGCCCCGAACTTACACGAACGATCGTCGCTAGCACATAGTCGAATGTAACCAGAAGTTATTTCGCTTGGATTACCGATCACTTTTACAAGGCAAAAAACACAAAGTTCTTTGGGGATTTTTTTTATTTGTATGCTGATGACATATTACACGCCTTGTACACGTTTGAGGACACAACAAATTTAACTTATGTATCTATTTAGTTCTTCTCCTTCATTCATAATGTATCCCCTAAGGACTTACATGACTTCTATTTCTTACAATACCTCCGTCTACATTTTTTATACAATCTTATCCTTAATATTTACAGTTATTTGCAACTATTTACAGAGACACTCATATCTACCATATATCCTTATTTTTAGTTTTTACTGTAGCACAGTTTAAGACGTGTTAGCGAACTAGTGAACGAGCGATCGTAAGCGAGATAGCAAGAGAGAGGGAGAGCGAGAACGAGAACGACCCGCATCCTAAACTACTAATTCTATTACATAACCATTACCTATAATTCTTTATGCTTCTATTCTAAGTCACCTCCGTTTACGTTTCCTTTTCCTTCACTTCTCTTATATCTCTATTTTTGCATTTTTTCATTTTTTCTCATTCGCTCCTCTAGCCCCCTCCAACTCCTTCATCCACTCTTCCCCCAATCTACCCTTCCCTAGCATGTTTACCACATTCTCTTTCCAGATTCCTTTACCTTCCATTCCTCTTCTACATCCTTCCCGTACATGCGTCCATGTTTTCTCTTCCCATTCACAGATTCTGCACCTTCTATTCTCTTTCTTGTCCCAATACATTCCTTCCCTTACCTTACTATTCTTTTTCTGAATCAATTGGTACTGCTTCCTTTTTTATCCTCTTAAACTATTTATTATATTTTGATTCCTGAATCATCTCCCATCTTTTTATTAATTGTATTTCCCTCTCCCTTTTTTCGAATCTTCATAGTTTAGTTTAGTCCCGTCTTCTTTATCTCTATCATTAAAGAACTTCGTCCTTTCTTCTTCCCATCTTGTTAAATCTATCATCATATATTCCGGCGACCTCCAGTCTACCCCTAGCGTCCATCTTATATGCCTTTCGTGCATACTTTTAATCCCTTGCCTTTCTTTGCATCCCCATATCTCTGCTCCACAACCTGATACCAGCCATACCAGCGTATCAAATAACCGAATTCTCCTTCCACACATTTTTTTATTCTTTTTCCTATTTCCCCTGTCTATTTCATTACCCCTGCTGCTTTCTTTATCCTTTCTCTAATATAAGATTTATGATATCCATTTTTTTGAACGATATATCCCAAATATTTAAACTCTTTTAGTTCTTCCAACTTTATTCCCTGCCATCTCCTCGTCCATTCTTTCTTTCTTCTCCCTCCTTTTCTAAACCTCATTATGTTTGTCTTTTCTACATTTAAATTCAACCTTTTCCCACCTAAGTACTTCTCTAATCCTGTAATTAAGCTCACCATCCCTTCGTTACCTTCTACTATCAACACTATATCGTCTGCGTATGCCAGTGTATATATCTTTTCGTTCCCTGTTCTAACGCCTTCCCACCCTTTTCTCTTAAATTTTTCTTCCAAATCTGATATTAATATATTAAATAAAAGCGTCTTAGAGGGCATCCTTACCTGACTCCTGTCACCAACCAGAAACGGTCTCCTACTTGCTCTCCTAACTTTACCCAGTTTTTTGTCTCCCTAAAAGTTTTCGATACTCTCTCTATTGATCCCTCTCTTATGCCCTTTTCCACCATGGCCTTTTTTATCCCGTCACTGTCTAATGAGTCAAACGCCGTCTTTAAGTCCACGAACATTGCTATCATTGCCCCCTTTTCCCTTTTAATCCTCTTATTCACTAAATAGTTCAGAACATATATATTGGCTATCACCCCCATCCCTTTCCTAAGCCCTGTATGATAGGAAAGTTCTATCTTTTTTTATCAAATTCTTTCTTAAACCTCTCCGATAAAACAGTCACATACACTTTATACAATGTTGGCATTAGCGTCACTTCTCTTTAATCTTTTACTTCTTCACCTTTGCCTTTCTTCACTATGGACACCACTTATACTTCCTTCTATAACTCTGGTCAAACCTCTCCTCTCCATACTCTATTGCACATTATTCATGCCCATTCTTCTAATTCTGCCCCCTCATATTTCCATACCTAATTTGAAATCTCATCTGTACCAGGTGCTTTTCTATCTTCCATCATACTTAATGTCTCGACTATTCCCTCCTTTGTAAGGTCTTCCTCCCCGTCTGTTTCCCTACCATCGTTTCCTCCTTTCCTAACTTTTGTCTCTACCCCTCCATGTAATTACATAAAAATGTTTTCCATTGCATCATCTCAATATCCTGGTATACTCTTTTCCTTTTTCTTCTCTCTTCATTTACAACATTTCAAACCTCTTCTTCCGTCCTAGCCTTCTCCACCCCTTCTTCAAACCTTTTATTTTCCTCCTCTTTTTTCATCACACAACTCCTTGACTAATTTCTTTTTTTCTTGTGCACTCTAATATTTCTTTCATCCCTCAAATCATTATTTCCGCCTCCTTGTTTACATTTCCTTCTCCCATTTTAATATTCCTGACCTTTTTCTTAAACTGTTCTTTACCTTCCATTGACTAATCCCTTCTTCCTGGTATTTTTACTTTTACTTCATTTTTAGTCCTATTGTTACTACCCTTTATCGTCTAATGTCACTATTATAGGATAGTGATCCGAATCTATAAAATTTCCTAACTCTAGTTGCTTGATCTTCTCTCGCACCTCGTCATCTATCACCACATAATCAATTACCGCCCCCTTTTTTATCCTGCACGCGTATATTTCCCTTCCACATCCCCATCTATATTTCCATTTAAGATCAATCATCTCATCTCCTCTAGGCTCTACAACAATTTCTTTTCCTCCCCATTCAGTATCTTATCTGAACTGCCCCAACTTTAAAAGTCATGTCTTCCGATTGCTTTCAAATATTGAGACATTGTTTACCTATATGATAGTAGTATACCCACCAATTTATAAACTTTCACTACTGTCCCTCCTCGAACTACAGGGGGTGAAACTTGCATCCCCCGGGCAAAACGGGTATTTTCAAATGGCCATAACTTCCTTTTTAAAAATGAGAATTTTATTTTCTATGAGTGATTCCTGAAGGGTTTTTCATGCTCTTTCATTCTGTGATATCTACTGTTTTTAATTTTTTAATTTTTTATAAACAAATTTCCATTTAAAAGGTTTATTTAATATTTTCTACTTTTCGGGCAGTTTTTATTTTTTTAAAGTATTTTTAAACGAAAGCTTGACTTTTTTCCTATAAAAATGCTGTTTGGTATTTTGGGACTGAAAATAGTTATGTCGGACAGTCCAGCTGATGCACCGACCGACGTTGTTTCGTTCAAATTCGATTCATTCAAACATACTTTTCATTGAAAGGCTTAAATCAATTATCAATAATTTAAACTATTCATATAAACAATTTATACAGATTTCGTCCTTTCTTTGGCTGGATTAAACTTGGTCTCTTATATAGCCGAAAAACAAAAGACATCCATGTACACAGATTTTCATTTGTTTCTCATATTGTACCAAGAAACAAAAGGCAATCACATAGACTGTCATTTGTTTCTTCGCCTCAAGCAAAACGTTGCACTGCGTTACTCTTACACTGACTTCAGTCTCCTGAAAGGTAAAAGCAGCCAGCGTGTAGTGTTTAGAATTTTTCTGCGTGTGTTTTCTGTGATTTTCTATGTTTTGTTTTTGCTTCTTAGTTCTATACATTTATAAATTGTTTATTCTTCTTTTCTCTGGTTTTTGTTCATTTCGTTCAGGTTATAAGTTCATTTTCAAGTCCCTTTGCGAATCGCTGCTTTCGAAGCAAAGTGAGATCCCTAAAGACCTTTCATGGTAATCTAGCGCTGACCATGTCTTCGATGCAAAGTTTTCGCAGCAGATATGCAAATCTTTTCGTAAGGAGAAACATATAAAAGGAATTGATTTCAGGCTTCCTACGGAAAATCAGCTAATAGTGTGTCCCGATTTGCCGAAAGGCAGTAAAATATGTAGTGCTTGTAGAAAAGAATGTAAAACTCTCTATTTACAGCCATCCAGAATTATAGAAGAGCCTGGTATTAATGTAGAGGAAGAGGTAAACGAGGACACATATTTTTGCTTGCCAATGAGAAATGAAAAAGAAGGATGCAAAAATGAAAATCACTTAGCGGGTCTTAAAGTCCTGAATCAAGTAAAAGAAAAATGTCTGCTCGCCATTTCGCCTAAGTCTTGGAGTCAGACAAATAATGCGAGAATTCAGTGCATCTGAACGTGAAGCCAGAAAAGCGAAAAAGTTATTTACCAAAAGTGGAGTTTGTACTTTTCCGAAAGCCAACCGAGAACAAAAATTGGAAGAAGAAACTGAAAATTTGGTAATAACGTTCTACAAATATAACGAGAATATTCGACAAATGCCAGGTAAGAAAGATTTCATATCTGTCAAAAAGCTAGACGGTACTCGTGAGCAATTACAAAAGTGACTGCTTCTGAGCAATCTTTCAGAATTATATGCCAGATTTGTAGCCCTACATGAAAATGTGAAGATTGCATTTTCAAAATTCGCACAACTAAGTACAAAGCACTGTGTTTTAGCTGGAGCAAGTGGAACTCACACTGTTTGTGTCTGCGTTTATCATTAAAACGTAAAGTTAATGTTGAATGCGATTGATATTAAACATTTAACTGAGGGAATTGATAGACAATTGCCAGATTATCATGACTGCATTGAAGAAATCTTGTGCAGTAAACCCACTGACGCTTGTCATTTTAACGAATGCGAATCTTGTCCTGAGATTGAAAATTTTAAAAAGTACCTGACTGATCTATTGGACTTGAATGGTTTCGTCCCCACTATTCTGCGCTGAGAGCTTATGTGGTGTAGAGCGAAATTATGTGTTAAGTGAAACATTAGGTCGTGTGCATTGCAGAGAAGATAGTGGAGGGGATACAGGTACGGCCTCCGCCGTCGCTTCATTGAGCGTTCATCCGTCATTGTGTTCAGCGGGTCGTCTTACCGGAGGTCGTCTTGTTGGACGGCTAGTATATAAAGATGGAAACGAACTGAATTATTTTAACATGGCAATAATTTCAGATTGTTTCAGTCGTGATACTGTAGCTGAGTACACATTTCAAAAGCTCATCAACGAGTACCTCAAGAAGAAATTCAGCGTTGTTAACAAAATTTATTATGTGACAGACGCAGCTGCGCAGCATTTTAAAAATAAATATAGCCTTCATAAATCTTTTAAATCACAAACAAGATTTTGAAATTTATGCAGAAACACATTTCCAGGCAACTGCACTTGGAAAAGGTCCAGGTGACGGGATTGATGGAAATTTGAAAAGAATTGCGGCAAAAGCTAGCTTGCAGCGCTCAGCACAGAATCCAATCACAACTGCGATGGAGGTATTCAAATGGACTACGAATCATTTAAAGCAAACAGTAATTCTTTGCAGTTTAAAAGAAGATCACATAGATATGACCAAAAAACTAGAAGCCAAATTCACTGAAGCAATTACAATTCCCGTCACTATAATACCACGCATTTATTCCAAATGAGAACGGACAATTGCAACTCAAAACAACTTCATTCGCAACAGAACATAATCTGTTTCCGAAAACAGTCAAAAAACCTCAAGTTCAGAGAAGAAAACAATGCGTGAAATTTATGGCGCTTACAAATTAAATTTATTTATTATTGTAAAGCATTAAAATAAAAATATTACAGTTTATATTAGTCGCCCTAAAGCACCTGCTTCAATACATATCTGCGGTACTGAATTCTGGAATATGCGTCACATGGCACACGCCACTAACTAGCACGACGCCTTTCTAGCAGCAAGTGGAGGTCGGTAGTGGTGTTAAAATCCCATCTGGTTTTTGAGCAATATCCCTCATTGGAAAGGCCTGTCCTTCATCTGGACATGAAGGTTTCATCACTAGATACTTTTTTAGAGATACAAAAAAAGATATTCTCGCATTGTTCCGGGCCATTGCCTGGTCGTATCCTCGGTTGGATATTATTGCTACTCCCACTGAACCATGGCCTCCATCCGAGAGAGTGTGGCACTGCGCGATACTGGTGACGTAACCGTACAATTTGCTGCATTGGAGAGTTAGACTACAACTTAGCTGACAACCTAGCAACTTGGCTGACTGTAAGAGCCGGATAGAAACATTATTAGAATACATTGGAAAAGGGTAAAAATTTAACCAAAATTATTTTCGAACACTGAAAAGGGTGCTTTAACGCCATCATGCATCACTGAATACCGACAGGGTCCTTAACAAGACTATTTTTGTGACCCGTTCTGCGTTAAAAATTAAAGAAAATATAATACCTGTCATTAACATAGGCTGAAAGCGACTTCAAGCGCATCTACATAATCACTTGAGTTGTATGCTGTTACTGAAAAAGATGCGCTTGAAGTCGCCTTCAGCCTATATTAGTGACAGTTATTGTATGTTTTTTATTTTTCAACACTGCAAAAAAAAGTAATGCAATTACTATAAGGGTACGCTGTAGTGTATCCTTTCCGTTCCTTTGGTCCACCCGGGGGGTAAGTGTAAAGGGGGTATGTTCAATCTTGTTTCTGTAAACAACATTATTTTTGTGACCAGTCAAAGGGGTGCCTTTCCATTCCCCACGACACATTGGAAGGGATACTGGTTTGAGCAAATATGTTCCTGTGACCAGTAAAAAGAATGCCTTTCCGTCCTCCATGAGACATTAGAAAGGGGTAGGGGGATTTACCAACATTATTTCTATGCCCAGTAACAGGTTTGACTTTTCGCCCATATGAGACGTTCGAAAGGAGTAGGGGTTTGACTCACATTCTTTCTCTGTTCAGCCACAAGGGTGAATGAGACATTGAAAAGGGGTAGGAAATTTACCAACAATGATTTTGTGACCATTCTTTGGGATGCTTATTTGTCACCACAAATCGTTGAAAAGGTGTCAGTGTTTAAGTAAGACTCTTTTTGTAACCAGTACCAGGGTTGCTTTTCCGCTCCACAAGACATTAGAAATGGGCACGGAATTGGCCCTCATTATTTCTGTAACCAGTCAATGGGACGCCTTCAGGTCTTCCATGAGATATTATAAAGGGGTTGTGAGAATAACTAACATTATTTCTGTAGCCGGTCATGAGAGCGTCTTTTCAGGCCTATGAAACGTTCAACAGGGGTAGGTATGTGGTTAATATTGCTTCTGCGGCCATTTCCAGGGGTTCCTTCCTTCCCCCATTAACAATATTTTCATGATTAGTCACATGACTGCTTTCCCGTCTTAACCAGACATTGGAAATTGGAAGGGGTTTGACTAAAATTATTTCTGTGACCAGTCAAACGATTGACAAAATGTTACTTTCCAACCCCTTCGAGACATTAGAAAGGGGTAGGGGGTTTACCAACATACTACTGTTAAACATTACAGAGGTACCTTCCCATCCTCTACGAGGCATTAGAAAGAGGTTCTGCTGTGATCCACATGATAACTGTAACCAGCCAGAGTGGTGCCTTCCCGAACAAATGGGATGTTGGAAAGAGTATGGCTTTGAGCAACATTTTTTCTGTAATCAGTCACAGGGGTGTCTTCCCGCCCCCGATGGAAAGTTAGAAAGGGATTTGCCGCACATTGGGAAGGAAAAGGGGTTTGATTTAAATTATTTTTGTGACCAGTCAAAACGGGAGATTGACTTTTCGCTCCCGGCCTTCACAGGCAGCCACCGGCTGAGGGGAGCAAACGTCTCCTTCCACTGCACGGACTACGTCAGTAAGTCCACCAATGTCCAGCCCTTTTCTTCCCCGCCCTTCTCTCCGCCGCCCTTTTCTTTAGAGATACACTGTCCTGTGTTTTCGAAATGTTGAAATTGTCGAAATATTTTCCATTTCACTGAAGCTTTGAAAGAGATTCAACTTCAAACCCAGATTAAATGTAACCGTTTTCATTTGCCTAATAAATTTCAGAATTGTAAATCGAAACGCAAGCATTCATTTGTTTTAAAACAAATTAAAATGTATTTGTCCAAAGAACTTTCTAGATTGACCTTTGTTGAACTAGTATCGCGTTATTATGGCGGACTCAAAAAGTAAAAGTATAATTAATAATTCAAAATTAAAAAGTACATACATATACTCGGGAGCAAAAAGCATACTACCCGTCAGAGCAGGGGTGTCTTTCTGTCCCTCAGGGTACGTTGAAAAGGAGAAGGTTTTTGACCAAAATTATGTCTGTGACCAGTCACAGGAGTGCCTTTCCACCCACGGGGGTGAAGCCTCATGCTTAAAATTGATGACAAATATTTCCAATATGGCTGCTTATGGAGCGACACGTGCGCTCATGTAATACCTGTGGGAACTTCAGTCGCAGGCAGCTGTGCGAGGGGGACATTTCAATTCATAATATGGTACTTATTTGGAATGGAAGCTACTAATTCATCCCCTAAGGGCTTGACGTTTTTCTTGCACCTCATTCCCTATTCTTTTAAACACCCCCCACATACTTACTTGGTGGTGGGAGGGGGACCTACAGTTTAAAGTGGATTCCGAACCACCAAGAGCAACAGCTTTAAGTATCTAGAGAACCTTTTTCTCTAGAGGTACCGATCCCACGACTCTCCAGAGATGAAACACTCCCTTGCTAGTGCTTACCGCATGGGCCGCCGCACAGTAGGGTATTTTGGATTTGTCATGCAAATAATTGACGACTCGTCAATTTTCAACCGAATTGAATTTTTTTTAAATACTCGTGAATAAATTTACTGTCGGAGAGATACGCCACTATTACGGTTTGAAACGTCAGTACGTCAATAAAACGTCGACCAACGTCGGCAGACACAAAAATCATAAAATTCAGATTCCGCGAGTAATAAAACTATGGAAAAGAGTATAATGTCACTGATATAACAATTCCATATTGTATATAACTTTCTTTTATTATTATTATTGTTATTCATTTTACTGATCAATCAGAGTAGATACTCCCACTGGAATAATATAATGAGGTTTGAAAATTGTTATTTATATGGATAAATGAATTAAAAAATTTTAGCACTAAATTTATTTAAAGTAGGGCAATCATTAATGTAAGAAGTGTTTGTGAAAAGTTATTGCAGAAATTAAATAATTTGTGCAATAAATTTCGAGTTCAGGTTCTACTTACGGTTTTATCGTAAGCAACTTTTTACGAACATTTACTGCGAGAATAAATGCCCTAATTTTAATTCATTTAAGAGACGGAATTTTTACATTCATTCATCCATATAAATAACAACTTGCACTTATCTCATTATGTTATTATACTATTTTTTAATTCGAATTTGTTGACACATGACTGCTAACTCTGCTGACATGGCGTTGTCACTTGCCAGTCCATAATATCAGTGCTACCATACTAAAAACTTAAAAGTTCAATATACTTTCGCACACTCAATATTTTTAAAGTCCCTAAAAGGACCCCAGATAGAACTGTGCCGGAAGTCAGATATGCTTTCGAAAGTTCCTATACTAGCTTCACCCCCGTGTTTCCACCCTTATGATACCTAGGAAAAGGGTTTAACAAAAGTTATGTTTTTTATTACTCACATGACTGCTTTCCCGCCCTAACCAAACATTGGAATGGGGAAGGGGTTTGCCTAACATTATTTCTGTCGATTTTAAAGTGTAAAGAAAATACTCTGGATAAAATTCTGTACAATTCGAAAAAAAATTGGATTTTCCCATTTATTATTTTTATCTTTGTGTAAACCAGTAAAGTACAACATAACTCATTAAAAATTGTTGCATATAAATATAAATATCATAAGACTAGATAATATCACAGGCATTCGCAGCAACTAGTGTCGTGGTTTAGGATTCGCTGCCATCCCTTTTAGTGAGGTTTCCACAGTCCTGAGACCTTCATTTACTCCCTTCCGGCAGATTCTGGTATTTTTTTGGTTCCGTTTGGCTTCAAGGACACCTACACACCGAAGGCTCGTTTCTGGTTGGGGTGGACCACGGGCGAATGACCGAAAATTCATATTTAAAGGGTAATTGCGCGAAATTGAACCACCAACAATACTAATTTTATAGGCGAAATGACCACAAAATCTGTAGGTAGATAGGCAATTCGGCCTAATTTGTCGTACCGTTGAGAATATAATCTTTTATCTCAATATCGTTAAGGGTTATTCTTAGTATACGACCTAAGAATAAACCCAGGGCGAAATGAACACAAAATCCGTCAGTGGACAGGCATTTCCGCCAAATTTATCTAACATGAGAAACATACAATAATTAACGCCTGTATATTTCCCAATATCGTTCGAGGGTTGGTGGAACCCCCTCCCCCTGCAGTTGCAGTACCGTTCGGTCCGCCAATCATCAGCCATGAATCAGTCATCTTTTTTCGGCCTCAAGTCCTGTGGTTTGAACTCAACACGTGGAAGGTTTCGCGCCTAAGGAGAATGGTCTACAAGTTGAAAGGAAGGAAGTGAGGAGAAGGAACAACATCGAAGCAGACCAGCGGCGTGTGGCATCTTCGATCTCTATCTTGGCTGAAGAGATTCATAGTAAAATTAGATGTGTTAATTTCTCTGTCTCCCCCCCCCCTCCCCCGACCCGCTCTTTGTAAATGAGTTCCCTCGTGCTTTGGTCGACATAACGTGCACGCGTCTCATTAGTATCGCTTGTAAGCTCGGCGTGTGGACCTCAATGTTAAATTTTTGAAAGCAACTTTTCCGTCGACTACAGCTTCCTTGTCTTCAGGTAGGACTTGAATCTCTTTTATAGTGACTCAGCAAGGTCCTTTTTTTACCTTTTCTTATTATTATCATAGAACTTTAATGACCCTTGGCTGGATCACTATGTTTAGTGGGTAGTTCTTATTTAATAGAGTGCCGACCCGTGTTAACTCTTCGCCTTGTTTCTGCGATTCTGTGCCTTAACCAAAAAAAAACATGAATTATGGGAGTTTCTTCGTGTGCTTTCTCTTTTTTTTTAATGTTAGTATTATATAAAACCCCATGTGCCGACCCGTGTTATCTCTTCGCCCAGTGCTTTCTTAATTTTGTGTCCTATGGATTATTTAATGTTTTCTTCGCCTGCTTTTCTTGTATGATGTGAGTACCGCCTTTAGCCCCTGTCTCGACCCCCTTTCTCGTATAACCTCCCGACCTTTACCCAGCATTTTCTTGTTTTCTAGTTTGTTATAACTTTGTTTTCAGTTAATTTTTTTTATGTGTAATAAAAGCTACTTTTCTTTCTCTCCCGTTTCACCGGATTTATCGTAGTTTTTCGGTCAACTACTTTCTTTTAAATGCTGTTTTGACTCTAAAACGACATTTTCTACATGTCACTGGTATCCTTTCGTTGATATTTGACCTTTTCTTATGTATTCCCTCATTATTATGTAAACACAATATTGGACAACTGTACCTTTCTATTTCTCTTTGTCATTATATTCTTATTTTATTATGAAGTGTCTTGCCAAGGTTTATTTAAACGACCCCCCCCCCCTCTAACTAAAGACCGAGCTAGCCTCTTGTAAGACATATTCTTTGGAATTTTCGTTATTTATCGTTTATCGGAAATTATCTTGTCGTATTTCTTCTATTTTATTTTATCGGTCTGGCCCAATCCGGGCTGATTTGTCCTCATCCTAATTAAAGTTTCAGGATTGCCTTTATGAAGGCTGGCGCCCGCAGGTTTGTGTTTCATAATTTTTTTGTATTACCCTTGTGCGCGGCTTATAGGACCTTATTCGACTGCGAATAAAATGGCCGTTTGACAATTGGTGCCCAACATGGGGCGGCGCTTTCAGGTTATTCTGGAAAGCAAAATTCACCATTTCCTTTTCATTTCCCGATAATTTGCCAATATTTTATTCAAAATTTTTGAAATTTTTATAATTTTTACAATTTTTGGGTTTCAAAATTTAACATTTTCTTTTCAGGTCCCGATAACTTACCAATATTTTATTCAAAATATTTGAAATTTATCATAATTTTTTTAATTTTTTTGGTCTTCAAAATTTGAATTTTCTTTTCATCTCTCGATAATTTACCGATATTTTACTCAAAATTTTAAAAAAATTTCATAATTTTTAACAGTTTTTTTTTATTTCAATATTTAAAATTTCTTTTCGGGTTTCAATAATTTAACAGCATTTTTACTCGAAGTTTTTGAAATCTTCCATAATTAAAATTTTTTTGGGTTTCACAATTTAAAATTTCTTTTCGGATTTCGATAATTTAACTTTTTTTTACTCGGAAATTTTGAAATTTTTCATAATTTAAAAAATTTTTTAGGTTTCACAATTTAAAATTTCTGTTCGGGTCTCGATAATTTACTAATATTTTAATCAAAAATTTTGAAATTTGTCATAATTTTTGAAATTTTTAAGGTTTCAAAACTCAAAATTTTCTTTTCAGGTCTTGATAATTTACCAATATTTTGAACAATATTTTTGAAATTTGTTAAAATTTTTGAAATTTTTAGGGTTTCAAAATTCAAAATTTTCTTTTCAAGGTCTGGATAATGTACCAATATTTTACTCAAATTAAAAAAAAGAAATTTTACAGCTACAAAATTTAAGATTTTCCTTTCTGGCCTCAAAAACTTAGCAGTATTTTATTTTAAATTTCGAAGATTTTGGAAAATTGATTTATTGATGAGAAATTAAGGAGCCTTATTTAATATTTCTAAATGACTATCGTGATCAAGTTTTATATTTACAAAATGAAAAACTCTCTTTTCAGGTATCAAAAATTTGGCTAGAATTTTATTTTTTTAAATCAGAAATATAGGAAATTAATTTCGTTTAAGAAATTAAGAAGCGTCGTTCAATTAACTTAAATGCGAATTTAGAGATAACATGTTGTATTTATAGAAATTAGGATTTTCTTTTCAGGTTACGAGCAATTAGCAGGATTAAAGTTATACATTGGAGAGTTTAGAAAATTAATTTCGTTCTAGAAATGAAGAAGAGATATTTAATAGATTCGTAAGATAACTTAGAGAAAAAATTTTACGCATTTACAAAACGTGAATTAAAAAAAAAAATTAACGATTAGAGTACCGAACATTTAACAAGTTTGAGTTTATAAAATGTGGAATTTTGGGAAATCAATTTTTTCAAACCAAATTAAGAATTAATTTTTTGCGAAGATAAATTCGAATTTATAACGAAAAGCTACATTTATAAACTAGAGATTTTAAGTTATCCTTTTATTATTATTAATTTGTAGATTTTGAATTTCGGAACGTTACTTGTGTTTAGAAATTTACGAAGGATAATGTAGGGAATTGAAATGGAGATTTAAGATAAATAAGTTTTATTTTTACAGAGTTTATAATTCTGTTTAATTTGGAAAAAAATTTAGTTTTGGGAATTTAATGAAATCTAGAATTTTAGAAATCAATTTCGTTCAAGAAATTGAGCAATATTAACCAACGAATTTAAATACAAATTTACCGAAGGAATTTCCAATTATAAAACTTAGAATTTTAAAGTTTCCTTCCTTGATTGATTTGGTTCAAGAGTTTAAGAAATGGTATCTCATGGATCGTAGATGTAAACATCATTAAGGCAGAGTTCTCTGGTCGGCACTCCAGACACCCATATTTACAATCATATTGATCGCCTTTATAATTTCTTCGCATTCTTGTTATTGTGGACACCTGTGTTTATGAATTTATTTTAATGGTTCTTATGAAATGTGTATTATTCCGAAATGTTTATCGTCTACGAATTAATTTGAAATCAGGACATACCGTAACATATTGAATACGGTTCTTTCCTTTTTCTGAAATAATTTCAAACACAATATCTTTGAAATTTTATAAACCCTTATAAAGTCCTAGTAATTAATTCTGGTACTTTTGCGGTCCTGCGGGAACGATTATTGACAGCAGTTCGCGCAGGGACGGACACTTCCGATACCTCCCCCCACCACTCGCGGGAAAATCTCGACCAGACTAACCCTTCTTCCGACAACCCCCCAAAATTTTCAGTAAGAGAAAGAGAAATCAACAAAAATAACGCTTCCACACAAACCGAATTAAATTCATCCTACTTTCTCATGTTGGACGATCTTATCAAAGCTGATCAATTAGCGGGTTATACCGAAAGTCAGTCGAACGGACAAAAACCGGGGTCAAGCTATAGTAGTAGAGCGCGACACGACTATACTAGTAGAGAATCCTTCAACGCGCTTCGTGATGATAGATGTGAAGACAGAACTCATGGGCGCGATTCTCATGACGTTCCCTATAGCACCCGACCCAGTTGCCCTAATTATAGTTGGACAAGAGAGCCTGACTATAACGAAAGTGCCTTCACAAATAGACAGCGATGCAGCAACAGGTGTACGGACCCCTATGCCGATCCTAAATCACACCCTTATTAGCCTAGTTCGAGTACAATGAACTCCCGGCGCTCCCGTGTGAATTTCGTGGAACCGCGTTCTCGACTTCAAGACACTTATCGGCCACAACGAGGTGATTTCAACACTTTTCCCTTTGAATCAATTCACACTTATGAAGATGAGGAGATAGATAACCCCTTCATTCCTCCACCCCAATCTCGCATACCCTCTCGACATTTTGGTCATGGTACAACCCCCTCTACCCCTGCGCATACATATGAAATTATGCGCAAGTGGAATATTAGATAATCAGGAATGCGAAACGACGACCCAGATGCCTTTTTAATGCGAATTGAGGAGGGTCGAGACTTAGTACCTGTCAACGACGCTAACTTGTTGAGAGTGATTCCCATTTTTTTACAGGGCATTGCCCTTAACTGGTTTAGGGGCTCTAAACATTTGTGGCAAACATTCGACAAGTTTGCTAAGGCCTATGTTACACTTAGCTATTCATCGCAACGACATCAAAGACTTCTTCCACCTGGAATATCTTGCCAACATCGCTCAGAAGAGTTATCGTGTAGCGCGAAGTTATAAGCCTCCCCCAGTCCCCGAACGATCCCTACTTCCCGACCTAGCTTACAGAGACCCAAATTATCGGAAACCTTACAGACGCCCTAACAACCCTCGGGAAAAGCTTACGTTTTTAGAGGAGGACATGGAGTCGCTCAGCTATAAAGATCCAGTCGACCTATTGTGTCCTACCAAAGAGAAGGAAAATAATCCCAGAGCTGAGTAAAAGTCCAAGCCCAGAACAAATCCTGAAGCAAATTCTCAAACTTCAAAGCCTTCCTCTCAGAGACCCACTGACCCCTCATAAAATCCCCCCTCTCGATTCAAATGCTGGGACTGTGGTGAACCTGGCCATGGGTTCACTACTTGCACGATACCAAGAAACAGGTTCTGTTGTGGATGTGGCCGAAAAGACGTCACCAAACTAGAGTGTCCCAGGTATTCGGGAAACTGAAAAGAAAGGTGTATTGCGGGGAGAATGCATCTTTAAAGGGATCTGATAAATCTTTTTCAAACATAAAGCGCACAGTAAATAGAAGGAAATTCAAATCTTCTACAATTATTAAATTAGTTGAAATAGAGTATTGGAATAAACACTCTAATTTGAATTACTTCATAAGATTGTAGCCCCCCCCCCCAGAATTGGAAATAACATTTTTTTTCTTTAACAACCAATTTTTTTATTAAAGAATCAGAAATACCCTTAATTGTCCATGTACCTGCAGTTAGAATAAAACTAAAGGGGGTAGATTATTTTTTAGTTTCCGATAGTAACCCTTTTCTATCAGACATCCAGTCACAGGGTCAGCTTATAGTTGCAGTGTACGATTCAAACACCAGATAATTAATATATGTTAATAGCTTAGCAGGACCGATTCCGGCAGAGCCAAATAAAAGCCGAGTCCGACCCTTTATTACCTTCCCGTCCCCCCGACCTATGCTATTCGAGCATCGACCAAATCGACCCTAATCTCGACTTGACAGAAATTGGTAGCGAAATTTTAGAAGTAGAAACCTCTTATACTGACCTTGTCCCTATCTACAAAATCTCCGAACTTCAGTATAGGCCTCCCTCTTTATTAGGTGCACAGCCTTTATTTTATTTAAACATCGTAATTCAGGTCAAGAAAATTAAGGCTTTACTTGATAGTGGCGCGTCTAGATCGTTCGTAGGACCAGACGGCCTAAAGCTGATCGCAAACTTAAACCTAAAAACAATTAATCAAAGAGGTCGCGTCCAGGTTGCCAACAGCCAGATAGAAGTAGTTTCTCATGAGATTATTGCCTCAATTAAATTACACCGTCGCACGCAACCCATAGCTGTTAGGCTTTTAAAGTCACTACCAGTCGCTTGTGCGTTGGGTCTAGATTTTGGTAAAATATTTCAGCTAAACGTAGATTTTCAGGACGCAACTTGCGCTTTTAAAGACAACTTGAACCAGAGGCATTATTTCGAGGTAGAAAATAATAACTTAGAAAAAATTGTTGCGGACTTATAGAGCTTTCGATGAAAGGAGCTGACTCGCTTAAAGATTTTTTAAAACAAGAATATCAAAGCCTACTGAAAGACAGGGATTAACAAACTTGATAAAACATACCATAATAGAGCCGTCAAATAGAAAGACGCATACCCCCTACCTCAAATGAACATTATTCTCAACAAACTGCGTAGCGTCCGGTATATTTCCAAGATAGATTTGCGCAAAGATTTCCACCAAGTCCCCGCAACGTCAGGGACCTTCGTAGGTTCCTAGGTTTATCTAGTTGGTATCGCAGGTTCATTCAAAGTTACGCGGCACTAGCATCTCCACTAACCATGTTGGTGAAATGAAACAGCAGTGGATTTGGAAGGACGAACAGCAAGCTGCCTTCGAGGAATTTGAACGTTGCCTATCCGAGGCCCCTGTCTTAACTTGTCCCGATTTTGAAACTCCCTTCATCCTTCAAACTGACGCGAGTAATACCGGATTAGGAGCTGTCCTTACGCAGAACGTAGACGACGTAGAATATCTCATATCATATGCTAGTCGGACCTTGACCGATGCTGACGTTAAATTAACTACCACCGAGAAAGAATGCCTGAAAATCGTATGGGCTGTCCACAAATTTAGGCCCTACTTAGAGGGGTATAAGTTTACGGTGATAACGAACCATAGTAGCCTTCGGTGGTTACATAATTTAAAGAAACCTACCGGTAGACTGGCGAGATGGTCACTGTCTTTGTCCAAGTATGACTTTGACATTCTCCATAGAAAAGGTTCCTCTTATCATGTTCCAGACGCTCTCTCCCATATGTTTGAATCCCTATCGATCGAAGAAATGATCTTAATTAAAGACCCAATCCCTACCTGGCATACCAGACGATTTCAAGCCGTGTTTGACTTCCCGGATAGATTCCCTACTTGGAAAATTAAAGAAAACAATATTTAATCCTATAAAAGTTCTATAAATGTATATTTGTCTATAAAATTTGTTTATAACAGTAAAATGTTTGCTCCTATCATTTATTATTATGTTATTACTCTCTGTGCATCCATTTCTATGGACTTCTGTTGTACTTTACTGGTTTACATGAAGCTAAAAATAATACATTGGAAAATCTGATTTTTCTTCAAATTGTTATATAACATAACTTTTAACACAAAATGCAAACTAAAATTCAGCCTCGAGGGATTGATGCAGAATTTTATACAGAGTATTTTTTAAAATTTTTAAATCGACCAAGAATTACGACTTCTAGCTTAATTTATCTACGAAAATCTATTACAGAATTACTATGCGCCCCTACGAGACTTTGCAAATGAGAAGGGTTTCTAACAAAATGATTTCTGTAATCTTCCCGGCCCTACGAGAAATTAGAAATATGTAGTGGTTTGACCAACATTATTTCTGTGACAGTTACAGAGGTGCCTTATTGCCCCCACGAGACACACGGGTCACACGGGTGCTTTCCTACCACCACAATATATTTGAAAGGTGTAGTGGTACTGGCAGGACATTTTTTGCGTGTATCGGCCATCTGTCCACTACGTTTTTTAATTTAACCTTAAAGATATTTTAACGGATTTTATAAATAAATTTATAATAAATTTCATTGTAGCTAATGAAAAATAGGTAATTAGTTTAAAATATAATGCTCAAGGGGTTTCTTCGGTAGCTGATTACGAATCTGATCTAAAAATCCCGACATTTAAAATGGCAGATTCAATATGACGGACAAAACAGAATAATTATACCCGTGACTTCATAATAAGGTTTCGGTGTTCTTGTGGGTCGCCGATTACGAATCTGACATAAAATTCCTTGATTCAAAATTTCATCTCCAGTATGGCGGATAAAACGTTTAAATATAAATTTTGAGTCTTCCATTTCAAATTTTCAAATGTTGACTTCAGATTCGTAATCAGCGACCCGAGAAATCCCAAAGGACTTCTTTGGAAGCTACGGGACAATTTTTTTAGATTTTTTTCCGTCATGTCGGATGCACTTGAAGTTTGGTATTTCGACTTCAGTTTCGTGGTCATCGACCCACAAAAACCCTGAAACAAAACCCCTTTTGAAGCCACGAGACTTACATATATATTTTTTGGATTTGGCAATTCCAATATGATAGAGCAAAAAATATATAAATAAGTCACGTGACTTCAAAATAAGTTTCAGGGTTTTTTTCTCACTGATTACGAATATGTAACTCTCCCTTGGGATCGCGGGATCTTAAGGGTCTTATCGGACTCTAGATCTGGAATACGTGATACAAAGGGGCTGCCTCGTGAGGTGTATTTGCTTTGGGGAACTGACGGACTCTAGTCTGTGGGATCTAAACTAAGGAGCGATTCTTCCAGTGGGTACAGCAGACCTCGGCGTACCCGCCTTAGTTACGGTGCAGGCATGCCGAAGTCCCAAAGGAGGTGTCTCAACAGACACTTCGGGGCACGCGGTCGAATCCTGTAGTATCTGGACCCGCCCTCGGCAAGCGAGGCTCTGCAGGGGTGAACGTTACTTCCCTTCCTTCTGTTAAAACCACTGAGGGGTACGCGAAAAACAAGCAAAAACAATGAAGTCTTCATTCCGAGACTCTCTTCTAACTTACCACCAAAGGTGGAGGGCGCCTCATGGGGCAATCCACCAGGAGCAGACGACAGCGGCAATCTTGTGCCTCAATGAAGAACCAGCTAACGGGACTCTTCGTAAGGAAAAACAACCGCAGCGGAAGACAAAGAAAAAAAGCAGACAAAAGGAGGAAGGACTCTGCAGATATTCGCCCAAACTGGATGTTGAAACGCAGAAGGCTCTGGATGTACAACGGCTTATTTTCGCGCAGATAGCATTCAACGCCCTAGTGAGAGTTGTCGTTGTGCCGGATTATCCTGAAGCATGTTTAACTCCTGAGGAATTGGACAGGCTGAAGGAGAATCTCTAAAAAGATTGACGCCTCTCTCTGCAATGGGCACACCCACAAATTTGACGATGTCTGCATCAGGTAAGGGCGATCGTAATGGATGCCGCAGACATCTATTCGCGGGGCTGGATAGTAAAGAGAACTCTAACGTTTTGGGTCAAGGGGGCACTAAACCTGGAGAACAAGTGGACGTAGTGTCTGCAAAGGTACCGCCGTGTTTTCAGATTTGCCGACGAAAAGTATCGAGGGAACTTTAGAGTTGAAACAACTTCCACTGAGATATTTTTCCATATTTGTTAAAGGAAGATTTCTGGTAATTTTAATATCGATTCATTTGACATTGTCGGAAATATCCATTTTACCAGAAAGCAGGTTATGCCGCCAACGATAGTTCCGCGAGCACTCAGCACAAGCGGGCAGCATGTGTCTAATAGTCGGACAGCATTTTAAGGTTTCGATTTTTGTTATTTAAAAATAATTGACTCAAAAACATGCCACTTTAAAATAGTAAAAATAAAAATAATTTAGCAGAAATGTTTTGATACTAAATCGAATTAATTTTACTAAGTATTTTTTATTTATCGTTGCCCAATCTTCACAGACATTTTTTGGTTAATTCTATTCTATGCGAATGTTTAAAATTACAATAACGAATAATCTTGTTAAAACCTCATAATAATATTAATTTTTTGTCTCTATAGCAAATTATCGTCCTTTTGTAGCTTAAGGCCTCGTGGAACTCACTGTCCTGGACTATTTATTTATGTTTTAAAATAAAAAATAATTTAACTTATTCGATATCCATGCAAACCTTTATTAGATTAACCATAAACCTTATTGTTTTTATTTCTTAAATACTTTCTAGAAAAAATATTTGACAAATGTTATCTTGCACCTAAGGATGGACATGTTAAAATTTTAAGAAAACGATTATACGTGATACCGCTCTTACAAATATTATTTTTCTTCACTATTTCAAAGAATAGTTTTTATGGGGATCAAACAATGATAAACAAACTTTGTTATAATATTTATTCCTATGTTTTATTTCTAAAAAGAACATACCAGCTCTCCACATATTCACATCATTTGTCCGACTTAGGCTGGCTTCACAATGTACCTTAAGAATTGTACGTACGTCGACGTACGTTCTTATCAACGTTTACATTTGCTTTGTTGCCCACTGCTACCAACTAAGGCGCGTATTTCATTGGTTTATATTCCGGTGTCCCGGTGGCTCAACGCAGTTCAATGTTTACAAGAACACTGGAATGTGAACCAATAAAACACTCGCGACAGTTGGTAGCAATAGAGAAAAACGCAGATATACGCATTGATATTAATGTACGTCGACGTACGTGCAATTCTTAGGGCACATCGTGGAGCCAGCCTCAAGAAACACTCATAAAATGAAGTTTGCACCAGAGGTCGGACAGCCTGGCCGACTTGTAGCAAATTTTAAAGGTTCTGCACCTTATATCGGATAAATTCAGAATTCAAGTTAAATAAAAATTTAAATATGTCATAATTTCAATAAAAAATACTCCGTTATTATATTTTATTGCACTATTCCTACTATGAAATACACGGGATTGCCCAACCACTAGTACGTGTCTATAGTCTGATGCTTTTGCCCAGTTCACGTAAAGATTTATTCAAACGTACATTGTGCCATAATGCTTCAGCAGTTTTATCCTGGTCATTCCTATATAGACGCATCTTATGACCTTTGAAAAAATGCAAAAAAAAATTATTTTCCTGACAGAATCCGGATAAACCCAATTAATTTACTATCCGATTTCTATCCGGGTTTCATCCATATTTTCCATTCCATATTTTCAAATTCCTATCTTATACAGTATCAAAAACTATTGAGATTTTTCTGTATACAATTCGAACAAGTAAACTTAAAATTAAAAATATGATATAGTAAATCTGACTATCCACTTCTGCCCGTGATTTCGAGTTTGTAATTATCTAATTTTGAAACCACCCTAAATATAATTATTGGTGATAATTTTCTTAAGTTTTTCAAGAAAATAAGTTTCTCAACAAATTTTACAAATATAAGAGTAAGTTTATTTAAACAAAGTATATACATTCTCCTGTGTATCGTTCTCAACTTATAACTATCTTGAATAAAAAATATTCATCTTTTCAGGCCGCGATTCACCAGTAACCTTGTCAGCAACACGTTTGGAGTCTCCAGCATGAGAGAAAGGACGTATGAACAGAAATACGTGGAAGCGAAAACTCCCAGAAACGTCATAGCCTGTTAAAAAATGTTGATCTAATTATTTTTTATACTTATTCAATTCAGATTCAAATATAGAAACGCAGAATATTTCATTCAAAAATTAAATTTTTTCAAAATTGACTCTTAAGTTTCTTTCTGTCTGTTTCAGATTTCCTAAAGTCATTTACCGTCTTCAAGAAATAATTAAATTTTAATACAGTGTGGATACTTACGTTTGGTAAAAAGTCTACATGTACAGATGATTCACTATGAAGGTAAATTGAATTTATAATGAAGGGATTTAACAAGTAAGCGCAATACGTAAGTCTACTTAGTGGAATCCATCCTTTGTATGTCAGAATCTTATTGATGATTCCTGAAAAATACATGTTTTAATGTTGGTTGCTGGAAGTAGAGGTTATTAATTACCTACTGATTCGATGAAAAACGTAGGAAGACATATTTTTCTATTTAAAGAATCTTATAATTTACATCTGATCAATGATTAACATTCGAAAACATATATTATAACTTCTTTCAATTATTCTGTAATTCGTTTACCTCCATGATGTGTACAGCAAGCGATGATCAACCAAGAAAGACCCACAGCCCATACAGTTCTGCTAAGCCCAACGTAAAAAGCAGCGGTTAACACGGATATGTACCTTTGCCAAATACCAAAAAGTACAAGAAGATTGCAGGAACTGCCTAGTACCCAACAAAGAGCAACTGTTCTCTGTAAAAAGGATTCAAATCGTCAATTCTTTATTTAATTAGGATTTTATTTTCCCTATTTTGCTATTCAGACAATCACATATTATTTTCCAGGAACAATGAATTACATAACTATATGATCTTCTGAATATTGATTCAAAATTAGACATTGTTTAAAAATAATATATTCCAAATGATTTCGTTAAAAAAAAATGCTTTGAATTCAATAATTTTTTTTAGAAACAATACATCTCTCAATTTCAACAAAATATCTTATTCAGTTTAAAAATAATAAGGTTTACCTGTATATTATTTTGAAAAATCTGATGTCCAACCGAAATTATATGTTGAATTTAAAATATGGGAAATTAAATAAGGGTCAATAAAAAACGTTTGTATGGACCTAAATTTTTAGAATTACACAAACATTTTTTGGAAAAGAAAGATTTTAGAATTCAAAAAATATGATTAAAAAGTAATTTACAGAGGTGACTAAGAAACTGAACCTTTCAGGTTGGATACTAATTCTAATGCTTAATGTCTCTGATTAAGGTTTTCAAAAAATGTTGAGAAAAAATGTCCTTATTGCAGGAATCAGGTAAGTTTCAAAGAACCTTAAATTTTAAATGAAAGTTTTAGAATTTAAGGACAATTTAAATCTTTAATCTTTCAATATTGTAAAATTACAAATTACAAATAATTTAAAACTAAAACCAATTTAAACTTTACAATTTTGAAATAAAAGCGTTCAGAAATGAATAGATTTTTTAAATATTTAAGATTGTTTATGGTTCAATTAAAATTTTTTTAATTTTTCAAAATTACACAATTTCAAACTAAAAGCTTTAAAAGTCCCTTCTATTTTTTTAATTTAAATGACAAGAAATGGTATCGTTCCAATTTCCATTGTTCAAAATAATAAAATATTAAATTGAAAGCTTTAATATTTGTGCAATTTTCACTTTAAAACCTTCGAAATAGAAAGCCTTCTTATTTTAACCCTTATGGAAAAATTGAGCAAGTCCCCGTAGAGGCCCACATGGATTGCCCTCAAACCTTGGTGGGCCCAAGAGGGCAAACCAGGTGAGGCCCTTCATGGCAACGACATGCTAATCCATAGGGATCCAAAATGGGTTTTCCTCATGGAGCCCTTACGGCCGCCTTCATGGAGCTCTCATAGTTGCCATCATGCAGCCCTCATGATTGCCATCGTGGAGCCCACATGGTAGCCATAATCATTTTCAGAGTTCGAATTTCAAAAAAGTTCTATCGAATTTTTGACAGAAATTCATTTTTTGTAACTCTGAAGTCATAGAAACTTAAAATTTGTTGCGTAAAAATAATATTCATCCCTTGAACTTAGAAAGTTTAACCGTATAATGGAGAGGCCTACGAGCAGACCCCCCTGCGGTAGCCCCTATGGAATATCCATATTTTCAGAGTTGGAATTTCAAAAAAGTGTCACTTAATTTTTGACAGAAATTCATTTTTTCATTCAAACTAATTTTCAAAAATATTTTTAATTTGTAATACCTTTCGCCAGAGTAGCTGGTTGTTTAGCTTTATCAAAATGTAAGCAGTAATTATTCCTACAATGTATGGGCCTATCCTCGTCCACGGTCGATCATACAAAACATCCAACATATGATATTGAGCGTCCAGCCTAAAATTGAAAAGAACAACACTTTTATAATATTACGCAGATATTAATTATGTATTTTAAGTTCAAAATATTACGTTGGGACGTATCCATGGATATATGAGAGGTAACCGGTTACACCTATTGAACCAATCATCAAAGATATCAAAATAATAGAAGCTGTATACAGATATCTGAAAATTAAAATAAAATAATCAAAAGAAACTAATTGGATATGCCGAATTTATTTCAAATCGGACAGACAGTCCATGCTCAAGACAAATAATCGTTTTCCACTCAAATATGTTGTTTCAAAGGAAATAATGCGACACGCATATTACCGATTTGAC